>NC_088649.1:35117914-35475414 GCF_964019385.1 Sycon ciliatum
TTAGCTGTATTTTTTCTGATTTGATTTTGATTTTGACGTGTTCTATCACTATAACCGGTATATCATTATATCCGGTCACTTTATAAACGATACTTACTGTAGATGTATGTGGTTGGTGCTTCGTACAACCCCACGCGTTTTCATCCATCAAAATGTACCCATGCATTTTCTTTGGAAATTTTCCACAGTTTGCTTTAGACTCTGTTAGACTGAGTGTTCAGCATCCGTAGGTGTAGGAACGCTACCACCCTTCGAAACATCACATCTACATCAGGTTCAAGCACAGTGGCCAGTACTCCAGCTGCTGCTGGGGTGTTTGTTGTGCAATGGCTGTGCGCTGAAGTTGGCGAAAGACGACGGATCGGTGCAGCGCCGGGTGATACTTAGCATGATAATAAGGTCGTGCACCCGTCGCTGCATGACCTCAGTCACACAAACAGCATATAGTACCAGGCATGCAGCTTGCATGGGTCACGACTCACGGGTCATTATACCCACTCTCTTCTCCCTGGTCCGCAGTACACCATTTCCACACTGTTCCTGACGCTCTAACCTACATGCATGCTATCCACGCAGTAGAGCCATCCACCCTGCAGCCTCTCGAACTGGTGCATACCGACCTGCCATCCCGATTTGGCCGGAAACGTCCCGATATCGAGGGCAGTATTAATATTACGGACCCAGAGGTGCATGACCAGGCAGGCACAGTGGGTTGGTCAAAGACCATGATTGAGATACGAGAGGTACCTGGTTCAAGTCCTGCCTGGGAGCGGTTTTTCCAGCCGTGCTGCTACCCACAGTCAACTGGGAACTTGTGGCCAGGCACAAGGGGTACATGGATGCAGCTAATGGGGTCGTTTTCGGCACTTGTGCCAGTGGTTGTGAGACTTACCCACTCACCCCCACCGTTAGGCGCTGCATCTGCCGCTAGGGTTTATCGGGTGTTAGCGGCCGTCGTGAGTTCCCTTCGGGAACGGATACGATAATTTACTTTTACTTTAGCGGTGCATTAGTCACATGCCCCACAGGTACATTTGAATACATGTTCATACACGTAGGTCACACCACACCACTCTACTCTGTTATCGGCCCTCTTCTTATAAGAGTTGTGTTCAACACCTTTGTTGCTTTGAGGCTTCCGATGGAAAATAGAAGAATACTACTACTACTATACCATTGTCGCGATCTCAGGTTTGCAAAGCTTGGCAGGAATGCTGGCGAGTCGCGACACATGTATAACTTAAAACCAGGGCTCAAACGGTTAGTCCGATTAACCGGCTGCAGACCGGTTACGAAGAATTAACGGTTAACCGATAAAGATAACGGTTACGCAGTAACTTTTCAGTCAATTTGTCAAGTATCAGGTCGTTGCAAAGTGTGCAGTTTCGCGGGCTGTCGCACGCGTACGCAATTTCTGGGCTGTCAACTCGGTCATATCTGGTCTCTTGGTGTGAGAGTATGTATGAATGAGCATGCAAGAGAATGTACATGTGTGCGTTGTACTGAATAGGGTACATTTTTTGAATGAGTATAGTCAAATATACGGTTAAAAAAGAGTCCGCAGGATTGCCGTGGCTTATAGGTTATAACCGGTTAACCAACCGTTAGCTTAGCAGTTAACCGTCAGGGGTAAAACCGTGACCGTTTGAGCCCTACCTAAAACCCCCGTGTCTCAAACTCCTCACTGCCACACTGGTTCAATAACACTCACACCAGAGCATTATAATAATACCAAACGCTCGGAGGGTGCGAACAACCCCTTTTTTCGTGGGTGGCGTTGAAAATCGAAACACACAGTTTTGCAGACGTGTACATGTCTGCGCAGCCTTACATGTATTATGGTTTATTGTCAATAAAAATTAAGGTAACCCGCTCCGCTTGTTGACAGCCTAGCTACGTACCTGAATGTTGTTCTGTGGACTGAATGAGATTTGAGCTTTGGGGGGGGGGGGGGGGGGGGGGGGGTGGAAGGACCATTGTGGTTGATCTACTGGAAAGTGCTGCATCGCTCCGCAGTCTCTGCATCAAATTTTGGTTAGATTTTTATCACATCCTGTAAAGGCGAAATGAATGGCTGCGCGGGCAGTGAGTAAAAACACCCAGGGCTGAGCAGATGCTCGCTCACCGGCGTGCTAGTGGAACGCGAGCGTGACGAAGGCGACACTCGGGCGCTGCATGCAGCAGAGTAGCGTGAACTAGCGGGAGTGGCGCACTTCGCAAGTCAGCGGGTTCTACCCAGGCAAGGAAGTGGTGAAACCTCTTTCATGACTCCCTGCTTCTACCCTAGCGCCGGGCGCAGCCGATCTACAAGACTTAGTTCAAACAATCGCATCGACCAAGTCGATCTAGCTACTGTACGCGTACCGGCCGTAGCTGCCCGTGTCTGAAACATTTATCTCGCACCATTACACCGCTAGACATCAGACAGCGCACACAGCACTCAACTAAAATACATCAACTAACACCAGTCTTGCAGACGATTGAGGAGAGATACACTACTAGATCCAGGGCTATGCCTTACCTTCGCGATCACAAACGTTTAGTTGGAGCAGCTGTCCACACGGAGGTTTCGCTAGCACAGACTTGGATAGCTACATCACACACACGCACACCATGTGCACTGCAGACTAGAACGGTAACAGAGTTCGGCTTGGCAAGAAGGTTTTGTTTTTGGAAATTAGAGGCCACAATGCCACGTACTGCTCTTGAAATTCGCCGTGAAGTCCAAGTTTGAAATTGGTTTTGATAATGAATCGTTTGTTCTTCTTCCAGGTCCATGTCTTCATTCATACAATGATACAGTACAGCCCTGCTGCTGGCATGGTTGTTTCGCGCGCCATGGCTCATGCGAACATACTCGTACTCATTGCCACAATCATAACGACGTGGGCGCCATAGCAAACTGTACCAGTCATGTAAAAGTTACTGACAATCGACTGTTAGTGTTACTCGATCAGTCTGACGTGCGCGTCACGCATTTCAAATTCAAATACGGCGTGAGAGAAACTCACATCGCCTATCATCGCGCGATCATCGCCTATGTCACCATGGTCACGCGTCACCATGTTTCTCGCAGCCATGGAGACAGCCGCTAGAGGGGCTGTTTGGCGATGGTGGAGGCCGAGGGTCGGGTTCCCCTGCCGTGATTGGTGCTGCACCGAGCTTTTTTTGTGTGAAAGTATAACTATTTATTATTATTCTTATATCTATACTTCAAATTCGGAACGACGCTTCACGCAGCTTCATTATAGCAACTTGTATTGTGGCAACACTGACCAACACTCAGATGCACTGCTTCTTCACACAGCTGAACAATTCTTCTTTCTTCTCAACGTTTCGGTCACTCTGACCATCTTCAGGATGAAGCAGACACGGAAGCAAGGCAGACTTTAAAACAACAAGCTGGCTAGGTGCGTGCGGAATACAGCGGGGAAAACAAAACAAAAAAACAACAACTCCCAAGCGAAAAATGACACATGCCACATGATCACAATAGGGGTGCTAGTCCTCCGTGTGAGAGACTAGGGCGGTGATAATTACATGTATGTACAACCTGTGGAATACAGCAGGGGGAGAGGGGGAGGGGGGGGGGACACTCTCAGGCGAGAGAAGAAAAAAAACCGGCAACAGCCACATGACTACAGTAGTGTGGACAGTGCCAACATAATGCTAAAGTCTAGGGTGGTGATACGTACAATTTGTGGGTGCTAAGGTTTCACATGGATAGCTATCACTCCAATGAAACACCGCTTGGCTGAGGTATTGAGCGCTGGAGGAAGAATGGAACTAGCTGCTCCTTGCGGCACCTTAGTAGAAAATGCAACTGACAAATACATCTCTCTAGCTTCCATGCCCACTTCACATACAACCAGGGCGTCTTAGTCCTTGAGAAGGACAACGTATTATAAATTCGGAACGACGCTTCACGTTAAAGTCTGCCTTGCTTCCGTGTCTGCTTCATCCGGAAGATGGTCAGAGTGACCGAAACGTTGAGAAGAAAGAAGAATTGTTCAGCTGTGTGAAGAAGCAGTGCATCTGAGTGTTGGTCAGTGTTGCCACAATACAAGTTGCTATAATGAAGCTGCGTGAAGCGTCGTTCCGAATTTATAATACGTTGTCCTTCTCAAGGACTAAGACGCCCTGGTTGTATGTGAAGTGTGCATGGAAGCTAGAGAGATGTATTTGTCAGTTGCATTTTCTACTAAGGTGCCGCAAGGAGCAGCTAGTTCCATTCTTCCTCCAGCGCTCAATACCTCAGCCAAGCGGTGTTTCATTGGAGTGATAGCTATCCATGTGAAACCTTAGCACCCACAAATTGTACGTATCACCACCCTAGACTTTAGCATTATGTTGGCACTGTCCACACTACTGTAGTCATGTGGCTGTTGCCGGTTTTTTTTCTTCTCTCGCCTGAGAGTGTCCCCCCCCCCCCTCCCCTCTCCCCCTGCTGTATTCCACAGGTTGTACATACATGTAATTATCACCGCCCTAGTCTCTCACACGGAGGACTAGCACCCCTATTGTGATCATGTGGCATGTGTCATTTTTCGCTTGGGAGTTGTTGTTTTTTTGTTTTGTTTTCCCCGCTGTATTCCGCACGCACCTAGCCAGCTTGTTGTTTTAAAGTCTGCCTTGCTTCCGTGTCTGCTTCATCCTGAAGATGGTCAGAGTGACCGAAACGTTGAGAAGAAAGAAGAATTGTTCAGCTGTGTGAAGAAGCAGTGCATCTGAGTGTTGGTCAGTGTTGCCACAATACAAGTTTCTATACTTCAAGTATTACAAAAAGAGGCTTTGAATCGTTTTTTATCAAAATCTAAATATTTGCCGGGTTGGAAGGTAGGGACTTAAAGGGAAACTGAACGCCAAAAATAAGTATGGCTTATCCGAAGGAGAATTGGGCACTGATTCCGATGGGCTATGTCTCGAGCCGATCAGAGAAGAGGAACCGTGTCAAATAATTAATTTCATAAATAACACCTTCCATATTTGGAAATTGGGCTTGATGACGTGCGTACTGCTTAGCTGTCACCATGCTGTGCATGCTCACTGTAGGCCTGGCATTACAACAATCCACAACTAACTGTACGTGCTTCATCAAGGAAGTAAGACAGGCGCTGCTGAGCAATCGACTTGGTACTGAGTCCATGAGAAATTCTAGTTCTTTTCGAGCCTCCTGAGCTGGACTCAGCAAAGGCAGTTCTTTTGGAATGAGCTCTTTCTGCTTATAGCCGCTCCTTCATCATGGTCCAATAGGCCTTGACGGATTATGCTAATATTTTCGTGAAATTATGCTTTTCGCATTGCTGAAAAAATTGCAGAATTATGCTATTTTTATGCAAAAAGTTATACATATTACGCCGCATTATGCTCACATATGCTGCTAATGTATATGATGGTTCTGTGCAAAATAACAGGGGAATTTTTTGTAGAGGGCGCTGTACTGTAGTAGCAAAAGTTCAACGGGGTCAACGCACCGTCCGACCTAGCTACGACCGTCACTGATTGTAGTGGACTGGACATGTTAAAAGTCGTAAACCTACGACTTCCCGGTGCATCAACTTGTACTTGTACTTGTAGAACATGTACAACTGTATGGAATTTGATGCGAACAGGCGGATTATTCCAATTTATGCGATTCGTATGCAATTTGCCTCGAATTATGCGACTATTCGATTTTGGTAGGAATTATGCGAAAAATTATGCTAGCATAATCCGTCAAGGCCTATGCAATATGCCACTACGGTACCAGCAAGAGTAGGTAAGTTGATGTAGAACAACAGCTATGCACAGCCATGTTCATCTCCTCTTCACTTTGGAAGGCAGTACACGCACCCTTCATACCTCGACATTGCCTTGGAGTGGAAGCAAATTCACCATGAGTTTTCCAATTCGCTACAATCGATCTCGGGGTGATGATTGTGTCTTCTTCATCACCACTGCAGCCTGGACAGCCTTCGGGAAGACATGTGTCACTCTCCTGCTCAACAGATTCCTACATCTAGATTTGGTTACCGTCAGGGAACGAAATAGAGCTGCAAAACACCAAAGTAATTTTATTTTTATTTTATTTTATTTTATTTATTTCACCTTCCCGTGGCCAGAGAATATAGGCCAATATGGAGGGAGGGGGGCGGTAGCCAGCCATGGCAGTAAACAAAAACAAAGCAAAAATAAATAAATATTACACATTACTGGAGGCAAAGAGAAACAAATGTGGATGAAGAACTGGCAGTTATTAGAACACGAGCTTCATGTTGGCCTTGAAATCCTTTAGCGTACAAGACGATTTTACTGATAGAGGCAGGGTCAGCCAGAGAGAATAGGCAGCAAAAAACGGAGATCTGGTATAAGCTGAGGTTCGGGCTTTAGGTAAAGTGCAGGGATTGCGCGTAGGACGAGTGGGAAGAAACCAGTTATATTTACGCAAGTGTGGCTGATGTGTATCTATATTCATTACGTCATAGTTGTACTGCATGCACGCACACACACACGGATTAGTTGAGTGTGCTTCTTTTTCCTGTTGTTCTTTCTCATGACATGTTTTGTTTCCGTTCCCAAGTCTTCACGAATAAATAGTAACGTATCATGGCGCAGTGAACTTGTTCTTTCCTGTGTCCGTGCCTTGTGTCCGCACCTTGTAGTGTTTGCACGGGCCCAGTTGTTTTTTCCGTGTGAAGTAGTAGTTTCCGCGATCGAAACTCTGTCTCAGTTGAATTATTTTAGTAGTGTATTTGTTCGTACTCGTGGACGAGAGTGACTAATCGTAATGGAACAATCACAGGACGATACCGGATTTGACCTGTCCTCCGCGACCGAGCGACAGCAGGAATCTCAAATGGGTGTCCTGATGAAATTTATGGAGCAGCAGATGCGTGCAGCTGAGGCTCGTGATAAGGCGATGCAAGATCTGTTCAAGAATGTTCAGAGCAGGTCGCTATCACCATCGCAGCCTCAGTTCGCTCCGCAGCCCTCAGCACCAGCTCAGTCCACCTCGCAGACCTCAGCACCACGGCCAGTGAACAGTGTTTCCTGCCCACACTTATTGTCGTCTGCGACGCTGGCTGATTTTCACTCCTTCGTTGAAAGCTGGAGAGATTTTAGTGTTTGCCAGCATTTGGCCAGCCAGGCTCGTGAGGCCAGAGTGGCAACACTCCGTCAGTGTTTCGATGAGGAGCTGCGACGTTTTATCCGAGAGGATATTATCTGCATACCAGCTTCAGCTGACGTCGACCTGATGCTGGAGCGCATTCAGGCGTATATCAGACGGCAACGTAATCCACTGTTGGACCGCATAGAGTTTTACCAGCGTGTCCAGCAAGCTGGAGAATCATTTGATGCGTTTTACACAGCCCTGTGTGAACTACAAAGTGCATGCGACTTCTTGTCACACAGCCTATGTGGAACGTGTGATGCTCGCTGCTGTGCGCAGTGCAAAGGCCTCGGCCGTACCCTCAAGGAGGAATCTCTGCGCGACCGCGTCGTAATTGGGTGTATCTATATTCATTACGTCATAGTTGTACTGCATGCACGCACACACACCACGGCTGTTCAGATTCCGAAAAAGCGGCACCTACGTCATCCGCGCCTTTGCGGCTGGCGCAGCTAGGTTGCTCAAGAAAATTCAAAAATTTGAAATTGAATTGCATCGAAATTACCTTGAATACATGGCTTCTTCGATGGATATAGGACAAACCAAGCCTGCCTTCCAGGTGAATTCAGGTTTATAAAACTCCTTGAATGCAGTCGTCTTCATGTCCAAAATTTCGAAGCTTCACTCCTGATGAAAGTGCTCTTTTCCTCGACGAACGTTTCCTTCGTATTCTTCCTTTTCATAGCATCGTGCCTATTCCTGGGGATACTTTCAGCTAGCTTCTTGCCCAAGGTAAGGTTTTCTAGCGTCTTTTCCAAGTTTTTCCTGGTGCACGATCATACTACCTCTGCAACCCAATTGAGTTTTTTTCGTCGAGGGCCACTCATTCTCGTCGAGGGTCTCTCGTTGTCAGCCCCCATGGCAACCCACAATTCAGTGCTAGAGTCTCTGTGCAGGGTGTGTGGGTTCTTTATACCACCCTTTCGGAAAGACAAGAAGACGAGGACGACTACACATGCTGTGGCTGATCACGCAGATGAGCTCCTGCATTATTTCAACATCAACACAGCAACAGACACGCCAGACGTACATCCTGCAACATTTTGTGATTCATGCAGATCGTACTTGAGAAGGGCATCCTCCTCTTCTTCTAGTGACTTTAGAACACCAACTCTCTATCTGTGGCAGCCACATGGCAGTACCACTCCTGGCCCTTGTAAAGTGTGCTCAGGTGCTGAGGATAGGAGAAAAGGTGCAGGCCCAAGAAACCGTCGACGTCATGCTCAACGGCGTCTAGGGCTAATCCCACCCGCTGCAGTCGAGACGCACTTCTAGAGCTTGCTTCCCCGGCCTTCTTTGCAGGGAATGAAGCACCTGCCTTTTTATCACCCTCCCCTCTCTTTCCTGCTGTGTCTGTTTGTGGCAAGTGAATGCAGCCGTGCAGCACCCATGTTGCGAGCGTCTGTCGTGTGTGTCGTATATGCATGAACTATTCCAAGATGCATTTGAGGTAGAATGCATGTCATATGATTGCAAAGCTAAGCTGTGGGCAGCTCAGCTAAAATCTCCTTCTTCCTTTATCTCGTCTATTCTTGCTGAGCGCAGAATTCAATGCAGCCATGCCACGAATCTTTCGAGCCCGTGCTTAAAAAACACAGAATAGACAGACAGGCATATCACTCCGGGGCTTTCATGGGAAACCACATTCATAAAGCACTGCAGCCAGCCACATGCAAGGAAATAACCAGTGCTCCTCTACAGACAATGACAAACATCTTCAACACTGACAACTCACCATACATCCAGTACACACCGCAACAACAAGACCTGCCAGATAGAGCATCAGCACTCCCAGACAAGTACGGCAGACTCTTCACGCAATACAAAGATTGTAGGGCAATCTTCGCAGTGTGCAACAAGATCACTCCTGACACGCTGCATCAACTCTCTACGAACATTAAAGGGGAAGTATACCCTAAAATCAAATTTTCACCAGTTGTAGTCTTCGGGGTGCTGAGTCGAATGGTCTTGGTCCGAGGAAGCTGAGACGCTCCCTTCCTACTTGAATCCCAATCGAACTCGCGCACTTCCACCGAAACTGGGTGACTGCGCCCTACTAGATGGGGATTTGTATGCAAAATGTCACTAAAAGCGCCATTTCGTTCTTATAAAAGCACGGATGACCGCGATTGGCCCATATGTTGTAGTCTTTTGGACGCTGAGTCGACTGGTTTTGGTCCGAAAAGGCTGCGATGCAGCGTTCCTCCTTTATTCCCAATCGAACATGGTTGAACAAGCGGTCACGTGCTCCTGCGTACGCCAGTCACCTGGTCACCGTGCCTGCAGGGTACAACTTACTAGCCTGTTTGACCTTTTTTGGGTGCAGTCCTGTCACTCGAGTTGAACTCGAGTTGAACCTTGGTGTGAAAGTTCTCGCCTGCTGGCGCGGTGACCAGGTGATTTGGGCACCCAGGAGCACGTGACCGCTTGTTCAACCATGTTCGATTGGGAATAAAGGAGGAACGCTGCATCGCAGCCTTTTCGGACCAAAACCAGTCGACTCAGCGTCCAAAAGACTACAACATATGGGCCAATCGCGGCCATCCGTGCTTTTATAAGAACGAAATGGCGCTTTTAGTGACATTTTGCATACAAATCCCCATCTAGTAGGGCGCAGTCACCCAGTTTCGGTGGAAGTGCGCGAGTTCGATTGGGATTCAAGTAGGAAGGGAGCGTCGCAGCTTCCTCGGACCAAGACCATTCGACTCAGCACCCAGAAGACTACAACTGGTGAAAATTTGATTTTAGGGTATACTTCCCCTTTAAACTCTTCATGGCAACACTAAGGAAGACAGTCTACGACCAGAACAAGACTATTAACGCCTAAAATGCACATGCTGGAGGCGCATACTGTGGACTGCATCAGTCAGTTCGGTGTATCCCTTGGACTGATGGGCGAACAAGGTGGTCCATCCACAAGTGCTTCAAGCACCTGAGAACATCCATCAGAAATCAGGGACGTGGACCGGCTCCACGCTACTAGTACACTTCTGGCAATATTTGAACAGCACGCTGCCAAGATACAACGCCATGAGGCTCCAGCCTGCAAAGCGGAAGCACTCCGACAAGTCAGCTAGTTGAGCACTGACAGTTGCTGTAAATGAGTATGCCGTTTGCATGTCAGAATCCAAAAAAGCTGATGACAATAACTATCATAGTAGTAAGGATGAAGGAAACTTTGAAAGGACATTGAAACGCGTCGCCAAAGGATGGCGGGTGGTGGTGGTGGGGAAAGGTAAGTCAGCGTAGGTACATTTACTAGTACTGGACTCTTCCACGCTCCGAACTTCCCAAGTCAACAATCAATATACCGAGTTTCGAGCAGGACATAGAATTCCTGTATGCAAAGTAATAATAATTTGTTGTAAAAACAAGCTGATCCCGCACAAGATCAGCATAATTTTATGAAATGCATCCAAAGCATTAATTTTTTGTTCTTACAAAAAAACACCAAGTGTACCCACTCGCCATTTTGGTTACCGTAGATACAGTGGTCACGTGTACAGTGACACTTTTCGGCAAAAAGATCGGCCATCTTCAATACTTTCCAGCATGGAACAGCCGTGACACACGGATTAGTTGAGTGTGCTTCTTTTTCCTGTTGTTCTTTCTCATGACATGTTTTGTTTCCGTTCCCAAGTCTTCACGAATAAATAGTAACGTATCAGTGGCGGGGCTTTGTCAAGACGAATAGAATGAACAACAATACACAGTTTTCGATCCGCTTGACTAGAGATAGGGAAGGTGTTAAACATATCATACAGCTCGGCAGAGGGAAAGTATGATGGTTTACGGAAAAGGACTTTGAGTATCCTCTTATTGTGGACTTCCAGGGTACTCATTAACGATTTACTAAGTAGGGATGACCAGGCGGTTGAGCAATAGAGAAAAATGGGGAGAATATAGCAATGATAAAAAAGTCGTATGCATTCAAGCGGTAGGTGTGAGCAGTGAGACACGAGTTTTCTTCCATTCAATTACACTGCGCAGGAGTGGTTTTTACGGTACGCAAACTGAACTGCAGGGAGGGATTCCATGTGACTGGCGCTATCCATGTATTGCGTAAGTTGCTCTAGCGCACACCTCTCGAGAAGTTTGGACATGAGAGGAAGGAGGGAGATGGGTCTGTAGTTGCGAGGGTCGGAAGCGTCCCCACGTTTGTGGATCGGACGGACGTGTGCTAGCTTGTAGGGCGTTGGGAATTCCCCAGTTTCGAGGGATAACGACAAGAGAGAGGCAAGCGTTGGTGCAATTTGATCAGGCACAAGTTTGTAAAGCGTCAGGACCGCTTGCTTTGCGACTGTCCATAGCATGGAGATGGAACTTAACGTCCTCCGCTGTGATTCGGGTAAAAGAAACTAGAGTGCCGTCTGACTGGCGGCCATTGTGAGATGTTAGAGAACTACAGGTAGTAGCCTTCTCCTGTCTTTGCATGCCCGTTCTGAACTTCTAGTGCTTAGATGGAAAGTTGATCCACCAACGGATCCACCAACGGATCCACCAACGGATCCACCAACGGATCCACCAACGGATCCACCAACGGATCCACCAACGGATCCACCAACGGATCCACCAACGGATCCACCAACGGATCCACCAACGGAACGGTCAGAGAGCACCCCTGTAAGAAGACCTCAGGGTCTGTTGGGATTATTATTATTATCATTACGAAGTAGTTGTTGCGACTTCGGCGATAATTTGTAAGAAAGGGTTTGCTCCCCACACCGGAGCTCGCGCTATTCCGCCGACTTTACTTGACACTTGACTGCTCACGACTGCCATCCAGAGCACACGAGAAGTCCATCGAACCTTCGACTCGGCAAACCTGCAAGAAAGCACCACTCCCTGCTCAATACACAGTGTTTCGGGGAATTCACCCCTCATCAGTTGAGCTTGAGTAGGCTGAGGAAGATTGTGCCTGAAGAGCACCACTTATATAGTGCTCTCCAGGCACAAACATCACCAGGGATACAAACTTACAGAGACACTCCGTTTCCAGCGCGACAAACACCTCGTGAACACCAGATAGCAGCGTGAGTCAGTGTCGCTCCTGGACTATATAAGTGGTGCTCTTCAGGCACAATCTTCCTCAGCCTACTCAAGCTCAACTGATGAGGGGTGAATTCCCCGAAACACTGTGTATTGAGCAGGGAGTAGTGCTTTCTTGCAGGTTTGCCGAGTCGAAGGTTCGATGGACTTCTCGTGTGCTCTGGATGGCAGTCGTGAGTCAGTCAAGTGTCAAGTAAAGTCGGCGGAATAGCGCGAGCTCCGGTGTGGGGAGCAAACCCTTTCTTACAAATTATTATTATTAAGCTTACGTGGAGATAAAAATGTAATCAACGCAATAAATAGAGTAAGCTGCGCACTCAGTACAAACACCATTAGCAAAACAAATTGTTTTGCTAATGGTGTTTGTACTGAGTGCGCAGCTTACTCTATTTATTGCGTTGATTATTATTATTATTATTTTAAAACGAAGGTAAGTTATGGGTCGCAAGTATCCACGCAAACACACATCCAGTCATAATAAGGCACTTGTCTGATATTGGGAATTCTCTGATTGGCATCCAGCGGGAGAAGGCGAAGAGGAAGAAGGAAGTGCGTCATAGCCAGGCGGAGTCGGCACGGCGTATCAGCAATGATGCGTCGGACGCCTTGCGACACACCATTGTCCTCGCCCGTGAACCTGGCGCCTCGAGTTGGCTGACTTGCCGTCCATTGAAAAAGTATGGTTTTTCACTGAGCAAAGCTGAGTTCATGGACGGCTTGTGCCTCCGTTATGGTTGGATGCCGCCGAGGTTACCAACTCATTGCTCTTGTGGACGGGACAATGGTATTGACCATGCCTTGTCATGTCCCCTTGGTGGGTTTACCATTATCCGCCACAATGAGATCCGGGATGTGACAGCCTCTCTCCTTCAAGAGACCTGTCACAATGTCTCCATTGAGCCACAGCTGCAGCCACTCACTGGAGAGAGAATGAGATACAGGTCTGCTATTGTGGAGGAGCATGCGCGGCTTGATGTAGCGGTCAGTGGTTTGTGGGGCAGTCGTTTTGAGCGTACTTTACTTGATATACGGGTTTTTAATCCTCATGCACGCTCAAATCGATCTGCACCACACACCACTGTCTATCGGCGCCATGAAAAAGAAAAGCGACGATGTTATGAAGAGAGAGTGAGAGAGGTGGAGCATGCGACGTTCATGCCTGTTGTGCTGTCGGCAAGTGGTGGCATGGGAAGAGCGGCGACATCACTCTATCGCCGAATCGCGTTATTGAGAGCGGAAAGGAGGAAGGAGCAGTACTCCCACGTAATATCTTACATCAGATGCCGTCTCTCATTTGCCCTGTTGTGATCATGCATCATGTGTTTGCGGGGTTCACGGGGTCTTTTCCGTGAGCGATCGGTTCGGCATCCGGAGTCTGCTGAGCTGGTTGTTGCTGAGGTCCAGGTTGCTCGCATGTGAGAATCTATAAATTGCAGCAGATTATTTTTTTATTATAAATACTGGACATGGATATTGAATTAAACTGTACTCAGTGACTTTTTACATTCTACAGGCTACGTTGTATTGTTATTATTATTGCAAAGCTTTCCTTTTGATCTTCAAAATTTGAGTAATAAAAAAAATTAAAAAAACTTGTCATAAGTATCCGAACGTTTTCGGTCCCTTCTCATCAAGGATTATACCGTAAGTTAGATCCTGAACTTTGCGTACAGAAAGAAAATGTGTTGTCGCTACAATTGTTTGGTGTTACTCCTCGTCGAGGTGGTAACAATGTAACTTAATTTGCTCACTATGTTGTTGTCACTATTATTATTTTCCTTCGAGTTTTGTGTCGTGCTAAACTTGATAATTTTTCACCTTGTCACGAGTGTTGTTATCTAATTATCTTTACGCTTTATAAGTTTTAGTCTTTCCAACTTGAGCCATTCCCTGTATAATCCTTGATGAGAAGGGACCGAAAACGTTCGGATACTTATGACAAGTGCATTATTATGACTGGATGTGTGTTTGCGTGGATACTTGCGACCCATAACTTACCTTCGTTTTAAAGTATTATCCGCCTCCGACCTCTTTTAAAAATTATTATTATTACTGTCCTCAGATTGAGTATTTATTATTATTATTATTATCTTTGATACGAAGTAGTGGTTGCGACTTCGGCGATGACTTGTAAGAAAGTGTTTGCTCCCCACACCGATGGCAGTCGTGAGTCAGTCAAGTGTCAAGTAAAGTCGGCGGAATAGCGCGAGCTCCGGTGTGGGGAGCAAACACTTTCTTATTATCTTTGATATTATTATTACGAACTTAGAAACTCGTTGGAGCAACCAACTTCATGATATTATTATTATTATTATTATTATTGACTGGTTTTGAGGGAAAGAGACATTATTATTATTATTATTATTATTTTAATATGGCAATAAGTAGGACGAGCTGAAGCGACATGTGGACTACTTTATTAACAATGTAAGCGATGGAGACGATGCAAGAAACAACCTAAAGGGTAAGGAAAAATACATGTAAGAAGAAAAAGGTTATTATTATTAATAATTATAACGCTAAAACTGTGTAGTGAGACAAACAATCGCCGTCTTTGCCGTTGCCTCCCCCTGAACCGCCACCTACATCTATCATCGGCGGTGCTGGGGCTTAGTCTGTGGTGTCGGTGGCACGTGCATATATGGATGAGGCAAGCACTGATTGTGAACAACGAGAAAGAAGGCTGAAGGGAACGGAATTCAACAAAGAAAGTAACACGATCAACATTCAAAGACCTAGACGATCAACGGCTAATTATTCAATGAATTATTACAGTACTGGAGATCAAGCATCGGCGAGGACACTGGGAACACAAGATTTAACAACAACAACAATGGTAACAAGTTGCCATCAAGATCAAAGGAGGAGTCAACGAACAGAGGTTAAACAACGTCAAACGAGCCTGGGACCGATCAGTGTTGATGAGGAGAATGACACGGAGGACGACACTGAGGACGAGTTGGGAGATGAGACGGAGGACGAGGCTGCGGTTGTTGGAGACGAGGAATCAGATGGTGATTGTGATCGTAAGAAGTCTGCCGTTTATCTTCACTTGTTGTCTCACCCTAAGTGTCTGCAGGTGTATGATGATTTTAGTTTTTCTGTTCTTTGTCGTGCACGGTATGCTAGTCAGTTGAAAGTACTTGAGGCTGTTTGTATTCGTTTGCATAAGCCTGATCTTTGTAAGCAGAAGAAACATGTAGTTGCGTTAAAATTGTTTTCGTAGGTGCACAGCATGATTATTATTATTATTATTATTATTATTATTATTCAAAGGATCAGTCGGGGAAGTGAACTGCCTGAAAAGAGAAAAAACGCCAGACCCACCAGGACTCGAACCTGGGACCCTGCTTAAGACCGTGCTTAAGCAGGGTCCCAGGTTCGAGTCCTGGTGGGTCTGGCGTTTTTTCTCTTTTCAGGCAGTTCACTTCCCCGACTGATCCTTTGAATATGAAGTTCTCCCAATCCTTTCCAAATTATTATTATTATTATTATTTTTTATTATTATTATGAGTGCAAGCCTCTTTTACGGGCAAAAATTAACACAATGTATTAAAATGCAATACAACATACACTGGAGAAGAAATCAGGAAAATAAATATTATTATTATTATTATTATTAACTGGTTTGAGGGAAAGAGACAAACGGAAAAAGTCTGAAGAAAAAATTGACTGTCACCACCAGGACTCGAACCAGGGACCTTCGCTTGTAGCGACTAGTTGGTTTGGAGGTGACAGCGTTGCGAATGACCGAGGGGCCTCGACGTCTGTCTCACTGTCCAGGAGCGACACTGACTCACGCTGCTATCTGGTGTTCACGAGGTGTTTGTCGCGCTGGAAACGGAGCGTCTCTGTAAGTTTGTATCCCTGGTGATGTTTGTGCCTGGAGAGCACTATATAAGCGGTGCTCTTCAGGCACAATCTTCCTCAGCCTACTCAAGCTCAACTGATGAGGGGTGAATTCCCCGAAACACTGTGTATTGAGCAGGGAGTAGTGCTTTCTTGCAGGTTTGCCGAGTCGAAGGTTCGATGGACTTCTCGTGTGCTCTGGATGGCAGTCGTGAGTCAGTCAAGTGTCAAGTAAAGTCGGCGGAATAGCGCGAGCTCCGGTGTGGGGAGCAAACCCTTTCTTACAAATCATCGCCGAAGTCGCAACCACTACTTCGTATTATTATTATTATTATTATTATTATTATTATTATTATGTCTCCTTTATTCACTTCTTTCGAAGGCGATAAGCCAGACCCACCGGGAAATATTTCCATGGGTGGGACAGCAAAAAGAAAGTGAAAAAATAGAAAATAAAAAAATAAAAACCAAAGGGACAAGAAATAGTTGAAGGAAGAGGAAGAAAGGAAAGAAACTCAATCCGAACTCCAACATCAAAACAATAATAAAGAATTTGCAGCGACAGGCAAAGTACATCAACCAATGAAGAGAGTAACAAAGGAAAATTAATATCAGTCTTTATCAGTCGGTATTCAAGTCTCTTAGCTATTGAACATGCATACGCAGCAGAGGTGCATCTACATGTTAAGGATAGTTCTTAGTATTTAGTTCTTAGTATTTTAATCGAACCTTGGATAGCCTCCTGTTGCACAATAGCCAGGTTATTATTATTATTATAATAGCAATGAAAAGTATGAATGCCGCAGACATCACCACGCAACATGACAATTTGTTCAAGGTTTTGGTTTTGTGTGTTTCCAAAATCGATTTTCACGTTCCGATCATCAGTGGAAATACGGAACTAAAGAGATCAAGGGAAAAACAAAGGTTAAAAATCCAAAGAAGTGTGACACATGACGGGTAACTTGTGGTAAGTATTACAAGAAGTGAGAACTAAAATAAAGAGTAAGTGTGACAAACGGGCATGAACAGTGCAGAAACAACTCATGAACACGGGGTGCAAACTCACGAAAATAACCTAAGTGCTAAAACATGTTCTTTTTGCTTACACAAATCGGGCTTATGCGTACGAATACAAACAGCTTCAAGGACCTTCAACTGCTGGACATAACGGGCACGACACAGTACAGAGAAGTGGGAATCATCATACACACTCAAACAATCGGGACGAGATAACAAATGCAAGTACACAGCTGACTTCTTACGAATTTCACCCTCATCAGCTCCATCACCTACCCTGCCACCTGACTCCTCCTCGTCCGTTTTATCACCATCACCACCAGCCGTCTCACCGTCATCCGCCTCGTCTTCATCCGCCGCCTCGTCATAACCCGCCTCGTCGTCATCTGTATCCTAGCAGCAGTTGAAGGTCCTTGAAGCTGTTTGTATTCGTACGCATAAGCCCGATTTCTGTAAGCAAAAAGAACATGTTTTAGCACTTAGGTTATTTTCGTGAGTTTGCACCCCGTGTTCATGAGTTGTTTCTGCACTGTTCATGCCCGTTTGTCACACTTACTCTTTATTTTAGTTCTCACTTTTTGTAATACTTACCACAAGTTACCCGTCATGTGTCACACTTCTTTGGATTTTTAACCTTTGTTTTTCCCTTGATCTCTTTAGTTCCGTATTTCCACTGATGATCGGAACGTGAAAATCGATTTTGGAAACACACAAAACCAAACCTTGAACAAATTGTCATGTTGCGTGGTGATGTCTGCGGCATTCATACTTTTCATTGCTATTATTAAACTTTTATCTCCACGTAGATTATTATTATTATTATTATCATAGCTCAGTGGTTAGAGCATCGCTGGCTACAAGCGAGGGTCCCTGGTTCGAGTCCTGGTGGTGACAGTCAATTTTTTCTTCAGACTTTTCCCGTTTGTCTCTTTCCCTCAAACCAGTCAATATTATTATTATTATTATTATTATTATTATTAACTGGTTTTGAGGGAAAGAGACAAACGGGAAAAGTCTGAAGAAAAAATTGACTGTCACCACCAGGACTCGAACCAGGGACCCTCGCTTGTAGCCAGCGATGCTCTAACCACTGAGCTATGGTGTAGTCGTCATCCAAGCAGAGACCGTTCAATGTTTTCTTCAGACTTCGTAACTCACACTTCCTGTGAATCCACACAGGCGGGTGGGACGCAGCCCTCACTGTAACCCACACACTTCACGTACAAACTAGCACGCGGGGAGCCCCAAGTCATAAAATATTAACTGGTTTTGAGGGAAAGAGACAAACGGGAAAAGTCTGAAGAAAAAATTGACTGTCACCACCAGGACTCGAACCAGGGACCCTCGCTTGTAGCCAGCGATGCTCTAACCACTGAGCTATGGTGTAGTCGTCATCCAAGCAGAGACCGTTCAAAATAGCAGTAGTCACAGAGACAAAATTTACGCCAGATAAGTGCAGCGAATCTGAAGCAGCCATGCCTGGCTATCACACCCCCATCCGCAAGGATCGCTCTGCACACGGTGGTGGAGTAGCAGTCTGGGTGAAGGCTGGCCTAGGATATGAACATCTTGATCACATCCAGTGCCATGATCACGAGATCATCTGGCTGAGTGTCACGACGCAGAGTGGACAGAAAGTTGTTATCTGTGCAGCCTATCGGCCCGGGTCCTGTTCGGAGACAGATCTCCAGCTATTGGAATACTTGGACAACACGCTGGAGGCATCCCGTACCTACGGATCAAATGTCATTGTGACCGGCGACTTCAACGTGCATAACGCTGCCTGGCTCTGCAGCAACAAGACCACCCGAGCTGGAGAGTATGCAGAGGATATCTGCTGCTACCATGGCCTGAGTCAACATGTCGACGTACCCACCCGAGGTGATAACACCCTGGACCTGGTGATGTCTGATTTCCCTTCACCAGCAACTGTTAAGGCACACCCGCCTATTGGACTCTCTGATCATGCTGTCCTCCAAGTTGACTTTCCTGTGAAGCTCACCCGTGAGCCCAAGACATCGCGTAGAGTCTGGCGATACCACCGCGCAGACTGGGAGCGGCTTGCCCACTTCTACCGAACAACAGACTGGGAGAGCATGCTCGGACCTGAACCGGATCTCAGCTGCGACAACATCACCAAGAGGATCCTCGAAGGAATGGCACAATTCATACCCAACAGAGTTATCTCATCGCGCCCCTCCGACGAACCTTGGTGGACACCGGAGTGTACAGCTGCAGTCAACACCAAGCGACAGATGTGGCACCAGATGCGCTCAAATCCCGACAGTGCTGATAAGAAAGCAAACTACCGCACAGCTGCAGCCTCTGCACGCAGTACCATCCAGCGAAACAGAGAACGGCATATTACCATGCTCCGGCAGAAACTCACCACTGGTAGCCTTCGGGACAAGGAATGGTGGTCCACTATCAAGCGTGCGGGTGGCAAGGGCCGCAGCGCTGATATACCAACACTCCGATCTGCTGATGGAACTGAGTACACAACCAGTCAGGAGAAGGCCAAGTGCCTTGGTCAGTACTTCGCCGATAAGTGCAGCCTCGGCCCACAGGACTTCAATGAGGAATCTGAATTCCCCTTTGTCCAGCCTCGCTCCCAAAGCCGTCTCCTAAGTATTCGCTTCCGCCCTGCTGAGGTCCGTAAATTGCTGAGGGCCCTTGATCCTTCGAAAGCGTCAGGCCCTGATGCAGTTCCGGGCAGAGTCCTCAAAGCCAACGCTGAGCACCTTGCAGTGCCACTATGCTTGCTCTTCCGCCAGTGCATGACGTCGGGGACACAACCACAGTCTTGGAAAGTGGCAAGTGTCGTCCCAGTCCATAAGAAACGGTCAAAGTCAGCCCCATCGAACTATCGGCCCATTTCCCTCCTGTCGCTCATCTCCAAGACAATGGAAGCAGTTGTTAACCGTGCTCTCACCAACTTTCTCGAACGAAATAATATACTCTCAAACCACCAGTTCGGTTTTCGTCGAGGGTTAGGACCTGCTGATCTCCTAACAGGACTACACCACCAATGGAGCAAGATAGCAGCTGCTGGCGGTGCTGTACGTATTGTTGCCGTCGACATTGCGGGGGCCTTCGATAAAGTCTCCCACGCAGGTGTCCTTCACAAGGCAAAGGCTTACGGAGTGTCCGGGAACCTCCTCAAGTGGCTCCACAGCTACCTGGCGGATAGACGAATCCAGGCCGTTGTGAGTGGACAAACCTCACCTAAATTCCGAATCAGCTCAGGTGTGCCGCAAGGGAGCATACTGGGCCCCACTCTGTTCCTCCTATATGTCAATGACATGGAGGACCACCTCCCAGCCACAACCCAGCTCGCCATATATGCAGATGACACCACGCTTTATCAGTGCATCCCATCCCTGACCGCTCTCCCAGTTGGCCTAGCGCAGCTCCAGAATGCTGTGGATGCCTTAGCTGAATGGGGCCAGAGCTGGAAGATCGCATTCGAGCCGACAAAGTCGCAAGTCTTGACAATTTCACATCACCGTCAACCCTGGCCGATTCCTCCAGCCACTTTCAATGGGGTGGCCATAGAGGAAGTGGAGGAGCTGAAGTTGCTCGGAGTGCTCTTTGATCGGAGCCTCTCCTTTCGCTCCCACATCCGACAGGTTGCAGTCCGTGGTCACCAACGTCTTGGCTTCATGAGGAAGGCCCTGCCCATTCTCGACAGCAAGGCCAAGTATGCAGTGTATCGCGGCTTCGTCCGCCCAGTACTTGAATACTGCCCGCTTTCATGGTTGGGTGCGTCCCAGTCTACCCTGAACCAGCTGGACCGGGTACAGCACCGAGCCCTAAAGCTCATCGGCCCAGGGTCATACCTCCCAAGCCTCACTGTTCGGCGTCAAGTCGCAGCACTCACATTCCTGTACAAGCTGCATTGGATCGACGGTCCCCCAATCCTGACCACCATGACACCACCGAGGGCAGTTGCAAACCAGCACCGGCGCTCCACTCGCCACCAGCAAAAGAACCAGCACCAGCACCAACTAGCACCGACACTGCCCGCCGGAGCCCGTAATAGTGCTCTCCGATCATTCCCCCATGCCACGATCCAAGACTGGAATCGTCTCCCATCTGCCCTGCTACGCAACCTTCCCACGCAGAAGGGAATGCAGGCATTCAAGGAAGGCGCCTACAAGTCGCTCCGCAGCCGAGACTGGCGTTCAGCCACAGATGCCCTCTGAACACTCCCTGAACACCCTCTCTGCTTGCACCCTGGCTCCCCCCTTTTTTATTTTTTATTTATTTTATTTTTTATTTTTTTTATTTTTATTTTTTTTCTTCCTCTTTCACATGTATCATCTTTCCGTTTTTCCTTCCTCTATATAAATGTACCCCCCCCCTCCCCTCCCCCTGTGCCTACTCCTCCCCAGTTTTTGGTGCTCTGAAGTGTCGCTGAAGCCGAGACCTCAGGTCGGCGGAGATGCTCCAGTTTTCACCACCACAGTTGCGTCTGCAACCACCTCTACCATGCAGTATTCTGTTCTCGAGGTTCGTGGTTTCTCGTAAAAAAAAAAAAAAAAAAAAAAAAAATGTTTTCTTCAGACTTCGTAACTCACACTTCCTGTGAATCCACACAGGCGGGTGGGACGCAGCCCTCACTGTAACCCACACACTTCACGTACAAACTAGCACGCGGGGAGCCCCAAGTCATAAAATATTAACTGGTTTTGAGGGAAAGAGACAAACGGGAAAAGTCTGAAGAAAAAATTGACTGTCTCCACCAGGACTCGAACCAGGGACCCTCGCTTGTAGCCAGCGATGCTCTAACCACTGAGCTATGGTGTAGTCGTCATCCAAGCAGAGACCGTTCAATGTTTTCTTCAGACTTCGTAACTCACACATTATTATTATTATTATTATTAAGCTTCCGTGGAGATAAAAATGTAATCAACGCAATAAATAGAGTAAGCTGCGCACTCAGTACAAACACCATAAGCAAAACTTGTTTTCATGTAAATAAAGAAGCTATTACTTGCATTGTGCGTATATATATTGAGTTAAGAGCTTTTGTTGATTTGCCAGTAATCCTCTGATGAGATGGCGACGAAAACGTTTAGGAACAAGCTTCTTTATTTACATGAAAACAAGTTTTGCTTATGGTGTTTGTACTGAGTGCGCAGCTTACTCTATTTATTGCGTTGATTATTATTATTATTATTATTATTATTAACTGGTTTGAGGGAAAGAGACAAACGGGAAAAGTCTGAAGAAAAAATTGACTGTCACCACCAGGACACGAACCAGGGACCCTCGCTTGTAGCCAGCGATGCTCTAACCACTGAGCTATGGTGTAGCCGTCATCCCAGCAGAGGCCGTTCAACATTTCCTTCAGACTTCGTAACTCACACTTCCTGTGAATCCACACAGGCGGGTGGGACGCAGCCCTCACTGTAACCCACAAACTTCACGTACAAACTAGCACGCAGGGAGCCCCAAGTCATAACATATTAACTGGTTTGAGGGAAAGAGACAAACGGGAAAAGTCTGAAGAAAAAATTGACTGTCACCACCAGGACACGAACCAGGGACCCTCGCTTGTAGCCAGCGATGCTCTAACCACTGAGCTATGGTGTAGTCGTCATCCCAGCAGAGGCCGTTCAACATTTTCTTCAGACTTCGTAACTCACACTTCCTGTGAATCCACACAGGCGGGTGGGACGCAGCCCTCACTGTAACCCACAAACTTCACGTACAAACTAGCACGCAGGGAGCCCCAAGTCATAAAATATTAACTGGTTTGAAGGAAAGAGACAAACGGGAAAAGTCTGAAGAAAAAATTGACTGTCACCACCAGGACACGAACCAGGGACCCTCGCTTGTAGCCAGCGATGCTCTAACCACTGAGCTATGGTGTAGCCGTCATCCCAGCAGAGGCCGTTCAACATTTCCTTCAGACTTCGTAACTCACACTTCCTGTGAATCCACACAGGCGGGTGGGACGCAGCCCTCACTGTAACCAAGAGTACATAACCCGTTTATCTACTCTTGCTGTAACCCACAAACTTCACGTACAACCTAGCACGCGGTTATTATTATTATTATTATTATACGCACGTCCGCGTTTACGTCAACAGTAAGTCCACGTATTCGCATGTGCCAGAAGACAGCCAGAGTTGGCAGAGAGGAAAACAAAAAATAAAAGTAAAAAATAAAAGTAAAAAATAAAAGTAAGACAGCAGGCGATAGGCACATGACTCATGTTCGATGATAGGTGCTCAATGCACGGGATCTATTCGAAAGATCAAAAAATAAAACAAGAATAACAGACAACTACGATAGGTTTGTAACTCATGGTCGATGGTAAGTGCTAAATGCACGGGGTCTGTACAATGCCTTTGTCCCATCCGTTAGTACTGCGTACATCCTGGCACAGCTCGCGCCACGCAGGCCTGTCCGCGGCGATGGCCCGCAGGTGCTCCAGGTCTGCCAAGTTCCTTAGACTCCTCAGTCCTGCTGATTCTAGGTCCGCGGATAGTGTGGACACGATGGTTGTCCGTGGCCGCCCTCGCCATACCTTGTCCCCACAGGTGAAGTAACTCCGCATAGCGAGGGCGGCAGGCGTGTCTTGAGGGAGTCTGAGGATATTATGACCAAACAGGCCCCATCTGGATCGCCGCATGAGGGCACTGATGGGCTCTGTTGGGACTGCTCGAGTAAAAATAATGAAAATGCAAAAAAGAATACCAATTACCCAGTGCTCATTAGCGAGCCTGCTCATGCTGGGCCTGCTCTTCTACTCTGCGCTGTAGTGCCTTCAGAGTATCGATGGTCACAAGTACACTTGTAATTAGCGGCCTGGATCATGTTCTCGACGGGAGTTTTGAACACGAGCGGGTCCAAGCAGTCGCCGTTAAACTCCTTGTGATGGAAAAGAGATATGATCGACACGCGGTGCTTGTACATAATGAACGACGGCGTGTCCTTGATTCTCTGAATCGTGAGTGCGAGATTTCCCAGAATCGCACTATTGAGCAGTATGTAAATAACGAGCTTGGCAGCGACGAACCAGCTCAGGTAATACCCACAGTAGCACTGACACTGCGAATCTACGTGTGGATACCTACGGCCTTGCGCAATGATGCCATGATGCAAGCCCAAATATAGAAATAGTCCTCCAAATATCCAGAGGGATAACGCCAACAACGATGCAGAAAACAAAATCAAGTTGAGCATGCGCGTACGCCCGTCCAGTTTGACCTTTAGATCTGCTGTACTGAGCGAGATGTGGTATAACAGGTAAAGCCTGCTGGCGTGTCTATAGAGGGCCAGATCGTGCTTGACCAGGGACACGATCACGCTAAACGAGCATATGGCCAGCTGCACTGCAAAGAACTTGCTCGGATAGACGGAGGCGTTGTCCACGATACCGGCGTTCGTCGTGTCCAGCTGCACGTCCACCGTATCAGCTGGTTCATCTAGCAGGTACACTGGGGGACACGTTTGCGTATCCTTCAGGATGGGCTGCACACCGTCGCCGCAGTATGAGTTACACCATTTGCGCGGTGCGGTATGCCTGTCAAGGTAGGTGTAGTCGAACCCCCAGAAGAACATGATGACGTTGGTTGCCAATAGCGATCCAATGATCACCACGTACAGAAACGGAGCGAACTTCTTAAACTCCTGCCAGCTAACCATCTTGCAAGTGCCTACCACAATACTACTACAATGTATTATCTACTCGCTAGGACACAGACGTTCGCACACAACCGCTTACAACAGACTCAGTTAGTCGAAAACTACACTGGGCCACTAGGGCAGATCCGATGACTGAATCTGTCCAGTACCTACATGTCTGCGGAGGTCCTCCCCAAGTCTAAGAATTGAGCGATCACGTAAGCGTTGGCACCTCCCGGCACCTCCGACTTGCAATGCGCAACTGGCAAACAAGAAATACTGGCAATGACTGCTCGCTAATTACTGACTGTCAGGGCTTTTCACGACTCCCTGATCAACTGGTCCAGCCACAGGCATAGACATGCAGAAGCGTCGGTGTCCTCCTCGCGATCCAGGGTCTACTTTCTTGATTCACTAGGACGACTAGCGACTGACTGTGTACTGGCAAGTCTCTCGGAGTCATTTCACACTTCTAAGTTCTATGAAAAGAACTAATACTTATTACTTGAGTCACATCGCCAAGAACGCTAACAGCAACAACAGCTGCAGAGCAGGCATGACCAATGATTCATGTTCAAGACGTGCAACGTGGAACCATCACCCCAGCACAGATCACAGAGACTAGGTACATGGCATTGTGCATTGCCATTGCTTGGTAAACCAGTTGTACTTTTCGACCCATTGGCATTGTCATATTGTCATTGTGGCAATGTCACTATCGTTGAGAACACAATGTGCTCAATGACTATGAATTACGTCGTCATTAGCTAGGGTATTCACCGAGGTGTCGAGGACTCTACACCAGAACCAGCAAAGCTAAAGTGCAGTGTACATTGTAGGTACAGGTTTGACGAGAGAAATCCGACCTCACACTAGTGTCCCTGGCTGGCGCTAGTACTAGTAGTATAGTCAGGATGTCGGATTTCTGTGGGAAGAACTGCGTCATGCACAATGTAGTATGGACTATGGTGTATACTGTATGGAGGTACATGTCACATGATGTCTTGGATGATGTCTTTGATGATGATCATGGCACAGTCATAATGGTCAAAACGACAGGTCACGATATGACTCATGTCATGACCACCGTCGTTGACTCAGGCGCTGAGCTCATGAGTCATGAGACAGTGACAGACAAAACAGTCTGTCACTGTGTCAGCGAGGTGGACAGATTCTGGAGTGCCGGGGAGATTTTCCTGGTTTAGCACCATGTCAAGGACACGATGTAGCCCGAGCCGTGTCAGTTGTTCTGTACATGCGGATGGGGGGGGGGGGGGTGCGACACTGTGTTGCGAGCAGTGTTATTGGCTTATTGCCCTCAACAAATTATGTAAATGGCAGCTTCTCCACATCTCCAGCCATCAGCAGCCTTCGCCCATGCCTGCTACCACGTTTGGTGGTGAGGACAACCCTCACGGGAGCAGCAACTGAAGGCTAGTGAAGCTTCTGGGAGTCACGCTTGACTCCGAACTCACCTTTGACGCTCACCTACGCACTGTCACAGTTGCCTCTGGGGCGACCCCCCCCCCCCCCCGTATTGGACTGCTTCGCCGGCCACTCGAGTCCTGGACGGTCCTGGCAAGCTTGTTGTGTACCATGGCTTTGTTATGTTATACTACTACTAGTACGCTCCCCTTGCCTGGATGGGAGCTGCTCCCACCCCTACTCTTACCAGTGGTGTTTGTCCTGCTATTCTCTATCCCTTTCTTATATTACGAGTAGGTTGCACGTGTGTAGGCTGCACGGTACCGGATAACATAGCGTCATAAGCCTGTCTTGAAGGCAGGTGAGACTGTGAGTGTCTTGTAGAGACTACTGAAGAACAGGACATTCATTGTACAGTTATGCAAAGACTTAGTGCAGCTTGTCAGTGCTACCCCTCGGATAGAGCAGCCACTCTGATGAAATGACTGTTTATCTCACAGAGGCGTCGGAATCGATTAGGGTCCGGCGGATTCTGCCGGCAGAAAAATTGGCAGAATTCGGTACTTTTTCTGGTAAGTTTCATGCATGTTTGGTATGTGGAAAAAAATAGAGCAGAATTCGAGGAATTGCCCGCCATAAGGTTTGTATGGTTCTGCCAATTTCGCTGCTTTTCGAGCAGAATCTGCCACCTTTTCGAGCAGAATCCGCCAGTCCCTAGAACCGATGCAGTAAAGGTCAGTGACTATGACCTGTGGTGATGCTAATTTTTATTCCTCTTGACTTACTAGTACTTCGGTCAGTATGACTAACTATAGTGTTGTCTTCTTTCTTTCTTTTTTTCTCTACAGAATCCACACACATGTATCTCCAGACACTGGGGTGAATAATGGGGTGTGGTGGTGGGGCCCATGAAGCTCAGCCGACCAGAGGTCTCGGCGTCACTGCTCTATGGATACACCAAATGGAGATCGGGTAAGGAGGATTAATATGAAAGGGAAACAGAAGAGAAGGAGGAGAAGAAAGAAAATGAGAAGATTGTATTGCTCAGTGAGCAAAAGAATAAGTTGAGTATTGGCATGAACACTGTTAGACTTACAAGTATTATTTTTACCGATTGGAAGAGCTTGGGCAAGCTCCTGATCTATATCGATGGCAAGTGAAATCCGACCCCTGAATTTCGTGCTTGAGTGCAGCACCGATTCTAGTGGTCTCTACTAGTATTTCCTAGTGTTGCTATCCCGAGCCGAGTCTTTGCGATGCGAGCTGTGAGCGATGTGAGCTCAGGGGTCGGATTTCAGTTTCCAGCACTGTACATCACAACACAGCACAACATCACCAGCAGCAGCAGCAGCAGCAGCAGCAGCACAGTATACCAGTACAGTCGGACCACTAATTCATAATCTTCTTAGGAACTTACTTGTGGAAATCATGCAGAACACAAAGGAGAGAGAGAGAGAGACCGAGAGAGAGAATGATTCACGTGGCGAGACTGCTACACTGCAGGAAGGCTAGCCGTAAAAATCTGTGTGTCAGTAATCAACAAGTGCAGGGCGGTGAAAAAAAAGGGTGAAGTGAGAAAAAGGAAAAATAGAATAGCAAAAGATCCCCTGCGAAAATGCAGTGTGCAACGCATGAGAAAGGTTAACAGCCAGTCTTGGTCAGAGGCAGAACAGGCGTACTGAAAGACGACGGGAATTTGTTTAGATCCACCCAGCCAGATCCACGTGCTCGCGGAAACCTAGTGTCCAGGGCCACAAATCCGGACGTCTTGTCCTTGAAGTTGGCGAAGACGCTGACACTGCGAACTTTAATTCCGTCCGTGTTTCCAGCCTTGATGGTGATCTCTTTGATCATCTTTGGTGTTACACACGTGCCGCAGATATCTGTAACGTTAACGCTCACTTTCTCCATGTACGTACGGCTGTGGAGTCGGAGAATAATGCCATCGAGAGGGATGTCCTGCCGCACGGTATCAAATGCAACGCTGGCAGGGTGTTTGCTCTTGAACTCTGGAAGACTGATGTTGGGAAGAATAAGACTCTCCACTAGATGATCGTGCTTCTCCAGTAGTTCACTCAGATCACTGAACAGTGGGATGGGATTGCAAGCAAACAGCAGATCTAGATGATGTGACATTGGCCCCTCGTTGTCACTGCCGGCAAAGCGAGCAGGGCTCACTTGTAAGTTGACCGTGAACGAGTCAATGCACTCGTGGCATTTCCACCACGCGTTAGCTGAGTGAAGTCTTTGCAGGTACACACAGGAACGAGAAAAAGGAGACAACGTGTAAGATTAGTACTAAAGTGTAAGATTAGTACTAAAGTGTAAGATTAGGGCCTGTCCAGACTAGGTAGAAAACCACGTAAACACGCCGTAAACATGCTTGTTGCCAAGGTGAGTGACGAAAAATGGCCGAAAACGGGGAACGTGGGATTCACGCGGAACGTGAGTCGCGGACCCCTGTACAAAGCACGTTTCTCATCTCATGCCGTTTTCGCAGTGTTTGTTGTGTGGGAGTCGATGGAGTTTGCGGATCGCAGTTTTTTCTTGCTGTTTCCAGCTGCCGCTTGTTTTCGCTTTGGAGTTGCCACACGTCCGTTTCAGCGACCACTCGGAGGCGACATTGATACAGTCATGGCTGGACATGCAGAGAAATCCCGGGGTCTGATGAAGAGGGGTGTAGTAGCGAGACTCGGAGAATTCTCTTGATCGAGTACTGATTTGAAAGAATTGTTTGGAGAGGAAGCAGAACCCTCTTGTGACCAAAATTGACAACATGAAGGCCAAAGCCAGGAAATACACGGCGGCCACCAACATTGGTTCATCAAGCGATGCTACTGCCGGCCTCGACCTTGGCGCTGCGCTGCCGCGAGAGTCACACGGTGGCCAAATTTCCGCACCTGGAACAGAGTTCAGGGTGATATTCCTTGAGCTCGGCGTCAGTGCTGCCATCGCTGGGCCGCCACTTGTTTTGTAGCTAGCTGGGTAGGTCTAGCCCAAGCCAGGGAGTCCTTTCCTGGTCTACCTTGGTCTACGCGCTACAAACATTGCAATTGTGCAATCGCGGCATCTAGAGAAAATGTGAACAGGTACACGACGTAGTTACACTGGTGACAGAGTGCAGTGTGGACAGAGCATCGCGTGTACGTCACGTACTCTGAAACGACACGCCGTTTTTATTACATAGTGTGGATAGGCCCTTAGTACTAAAGTGTAAGATTAGTACTAAAGTGTAAGATTAGTACTAAAGTGTAAGATTAGTACTAAAGTGTAAGATTAGTACTAAAGTGTAAGATTAGTACTAAAGTGTAAGATTAGTACTAAAGCACAATGCTGCCAACCTTCCGTATTTGTACGGAAATTCACTCCTTTGTCCGCAGTACGGAAATTGTACGGAAAACTGAGAAGTATGGATCTGCTGACTGTGAACCAGTTTTACCCATGACTAAGTACTTGTACATGTATGCGGAGCACATAAAACTGCAGAGTATACGCCAACACAGGGTGTTCCATTCGACTCAGCACCCCGACGACTACAGCTAAACTGGTGAGAATTTGATTTTAGCTTTTACTTCCCCTTTAAATATTCATTATTTTCGCAAAAATATACATTATAAATCATGGGATTAAAAAAAATGGTAGTACGCAAAAGCTCTGAAAAATACGGAAATTCTGCCGGCCCCGTACGCAAATCAGACCGAGCAGGTTGGCAGCACTGAAAGCATAATATGTTAGGGAAGTGTATAGACATGAACCTTCTCAATACCTGCACCACCCAGTGCCAAATAGCCCCAGCCAGACAACACAAGACACCAACTCATAAGGGACAACACACCTCGAGTCACACTGACCCTAGCTGCTAAGAATGTCCTCAACCAGGAGACACAATTCGTCACAACAAAGCCATGGTCACTGCACAGCAGGGCGACGGGCGGTTACACTTACCCGCAAAGGAGAAGAAGTACGGCAACAACGCTCATGGAAGACATCTTCACGGGGCAGGACTTCTTCTTGGATAGCAGCTGAAAAGTAGCGAGAAGAGATCGGAGAACCTTTCTGCAAACAACCTAGGTCGAGAAGACCGTTTCGAAAATGCAGTAGCTGTTTGAACGAAGCTGACTTCTCTTCTTTTTACGTTACCTGCCGCTCCCGCCAGCGCTGAATGCAGTAGGTGTAGTTGTCGCGAGCTTTGCCGCCTCACGCCTCTAAACTGCGCCAGCCCTCACAGCCATGATCCACGGCCAGATGGGGAGGAAGCGCGCCGATCTGCGTTGTGGCTAGAAAATGCGCCCATCACACGGTTACCGGCCATAAACCACGTACATTGTAGCTTCACAAATCTTTTCACAAATCGGACAACGACAAGCTAAGCAACCTAGGCTAGGCAGTGAGATCTGAGACCTCAACGTCGGACCAAACGATGCTCGCTCACACCTCCGACGCACGCCATACTACGTTGACGTACAGACTTGCATCCACAGGCACTCCGTACCCGTGCGCGTGAGGTATGGGAAGTAACCGGAGATCGAGAGCGATGACGATAAGGCGCGATCTCCGGCGATAACAAACCGCTCGCAGCACGGACAAAGTGGCAACATAAAAACCGAAGAGGCAGTGAATTCAGTCATTGGACGGGAAACTTCTTCAACTCTACGAAACTTCAAGCGGCATTTCTCCCTAGCCAGGCCCACTGCAGTCAAGTCAAGTCTCCACGAAGTTCCACGGTGCTCGCAAGGATGTCTTCGCCTCAAGCTGTCGCTCTCCTTCTCCTTCTCCTTTGCGGGTGAGTACATTCAATTGAATAGTGTTTGCTTTTTGTTCGGTGACATTGTCACGGGTATGGTTCTGCCAGAGTTAGTACTACAATTTCAAACCTGAAGTTTGTGTTCAGTGAACACACCGGGAGCCCACTGTTGATGATGCCAATGAGGTTATTTCCCTGCGCGTTTGTCAAAAGTACTTCAACAGTACTATTTCAGCAAAAAACGTTCAGTCCATCTGCTGGAGGGAAGGAGTTTCAGGATCACACGATTTTTTCAAATCGCTGTGAGTTTTAGAAATGTTATTGCAGAGCCGAAATGTTGTGCAGCAGCCTGGCTTGCTTGCTGGTTTACCTAGCATCTAGTCTTCTAGACCTGTCATCCACTCCACCTGTACTAGTACTGTAAAAGCCATTATTCTAGCGAGGCGTATTATAATGATTTCCCAAAATTGACTGGTTTACGTGAAGGTAACGATTCTCACAGTTTATGTATCGATTTCTGCATAACGATTTCTATTTTAACGACAGATTTCTCCTCGTTATTAATACGAGAACAAAATAAAGTGCTAAAATAGAATGAAGAAGAGTGAGAAAGTAGAAGTTAAAGTGCAAAGGGGGTGAGACAATTTTAGCACTTTATTTTGTTCTCGTAACACATTATTCAATGCATTTTAATCATTGTTCAGCACGGATACTCTTCAATAAGTCTGTTCTCCATCTTGTTTCTTTGTGTGCCATCATAGACTTCACTCAGCTAACGCGTGGTGGAAATGCCACGAGTGTATCAACTCGTTCACGGTCAACTTGCAAGTGACCCCTGCTCGCTTTGCCGGCAGTGATAACGAGGGACCAATGTCACATCATCTAGATCTGCTATTTGCCTGCAACCCCATCCCACTGTTCAGTGATCTGAGTGAACTACTGGAGAAGAACGATCATCTAGTGGAGAGTCTTATTCCAAACATCACTCTGCCGGAGTTCAAGAGCAAACACCCTGCCAGTGTTGCATTTGATACCGTGCGGCAGGACATCCCTCTCGATGGCATCATTCTCCGACTCCACAGCCGTACGTACACAGAGGAATTGAGCGTTAACGTCACGAATATCTGCGGCACATGTGTAACACCAAAGATGATCAAGGAGATCGCCATCAAGGCTGGAAACACGGACGGTATTCAAGTTCGCAGTGTCAGCGTCTTCGCCAACTTCAAGGACAAGACGTCCGGATTTGTGGCCCTGGACACTAGGTTTCCGCTAGCACGTGGATTTGGCTGGGTGGACACCAACCATTTCCCATCAGGTCTAAGCCAGACTGTTCTGCCTCTGACCAAGACTGGCTGTTAACACACCACGTGACCAGTGTGTGGCTGTTAACACACCACGTGACCAGTGTGCACCCAGTCATTATTATCCACGTTTTGCAACGGTCTTCAGCTTGACAAATCTTACTTTTTCCAGTACATGCTTTCTGCAATGTAGATCCAAATTCACTTCCGCAATTATGACCTGCACTTTTATTACTAGCTAGTATTATTCCTTGTGTTCACAAATCGCGATATTGCTAATCTTCAATTCAAGAGCGTAGAAAAAGAAAAAGAAAGAGAAAAAGAGAGAAAAAGCCTATTGTGGGTTTGCCTTGACAATTGATGTGTAGCCCATTTGTGCCAGTGTGATACATTCACCTTGTCAGAAAGGCTAACAGTGCAACAGTGCTATGCCTTGTCTGAGAAAAACATACTGAATATGCATTTAAGTCCAATACAAAATTGGAATGCACAAAAGAATGCAAGTCGAAATAGTGGTTGCGACTTGGGCGATGATTCGCTGGGAAAGGGCAAACCTAGTAAAACAAAGCAACAGTAATCTGTAATAGCAACTATTGAACTGGACACATTCAGTGTGAATCTACCTTGTCTGAGATGATTATAATGCTCTGCCTGTTCTGAGAGGCTAAGGATGGCTTATAATGGGCTAGGAGAGTGTGTTCGCTGAGCGTTAGAAACCAAGCTTACATGCAGTTAAGCGTATACTTGTGAGGCGACTACATCGTAGCTTATTCGATAGTAACCTCTTTTACGGGAAAACCGAACACAACTAATTTTGAAATTTATGGAGAGCTAGAACACAATTCAAGTAGTGAAAACAATTGCATGAAAGGAAGAATGGGATACCGTGAAAGGAAGAATGTGATACCGTGAAAGGAAGAATGGGATACCGTGAAAGGAAGAATGGGATACCGTGAAACTGGAACCCTACTCAAATACAGCAAAAGTCAATGAAGCGAACACTGTCATAGAATAGGAATGCCATACACTCTCACAGAAAGGAAAATGAGAAGTGACGTAATCAGTACCTAACACCATAGCTTAGTGGTAGAGCAAGGCAGCTTTGTCAGTTAGACTAATCAGGGGCGTAGGCAGGGGGGTGCTTTGGGTGCCAAAGCACCCCCCTCAAAAATGTCGATCTTGGTTCACAGCTGGTTCGAGAGAGACCATAGCAGACCCGCTGATCACATGCGCAAATCTGCAGGGAGTAGTAGGTATTACTCCCTGGTTCAGACCTGCAAGTACAATGTATCTGAAACCAATCCACATGCAGTGGACTATTAATTTTTGTCTCATGATCGGCCATTTTGCAATGAAATTTCTAGTCAAGGGAACTCCGCTTCGTACCTGCCGTTGTGCAGTGTCACATCAGGCCTCAGCAGGCTCAGCGCATGATTTGTATGGCACTCCACATGTTTTGTTAGAAGCAAAGAATCATACAAACACGCCATTGGTAGAAGCAAGGAAGTAGCAACGCGGTCTAAGGCCGGAAAGCACACGTCAGACATAGCAGTTTGTTCTCGCTATGTTTTGTATAATGTAGTTCTCGATGTTAATTGGTATCGTTGTGGAAAGGCAAAGTTTCTTTCATGCATTGCAAGTGTGGATACAGCAGTAGAAGAATGAAAGTAACTTTGAAGTGCACTTTGAGTTTTTGTGGGAAATAGTGTAGGTTTGGTCAAGGATGTGTTACTGCACTATCAAACATGACGAAGGGGAAAATGGCTCGAGAAATCCCACTTTAAAAGTTCGATGGAGAGTGTGATAATTCTGGAGAAAGCAGCAACCAGGACTTAGTCCATCATTAGTTGGAAGCAGGCCAGGGTGTAGTAAAATACCATAACTATTACTACTCCCTGGTTGGAGATTTGCCACTATGATTCACTGATTGATCTTCAGCGTCGAATTAGGGGCGAATTTTGCTTCCCCCCCCCCCCATTTCACGGATCGAATAATGTGCATGAAAGGACCAACATAAGTGCATGTACTTTTGTGTGGGAAAGTCGTGGCACCCCCCTTGATCACTATCCTGGCTAGCCCCTGTTAGTGGTAGGGCATGGCTGGCAATACGCAAGGGTCGCTGGTTCGAGTCCTGGTTAGGCATTGGCGGATGATGCTCGAAAAGGTGGCAGATTCTGTTCGAAAAGCAGTGAAAATTGGCAGAACCATACAAACCTTATGGCGGGCAATTCCTCGAATTCTGCTCCATTTCTTTATCCACATACGAAACATGCTTGAACCTTAACAGAAAAAGTACCGAATTCTGCCAATTGTTCTGCCGGCATTATCCGCATATGCCTAATGGTAGCTTTGTCAGTTAGTGGTAGGGCATGGCTGGCAATACGCAAGGATCCCTGGTTCGAGTCTGGTGGTAAGAGTCACTTTTTGTCCAATTTCTCCAGGTTGCAACTCTCTGAAAATAATTAGAATTGTGAGTGGATTCAATTCCCTGTACATACAGTACACGTATATGGTCTGACCATAAACAGCAAATGCAAGTTTATTCTTATGGCGATAAAAATCACAGATTGCATGTTACTCATCATGATGAGGAGATGGCGTTTTAACGCTTGGGTCACCACTGTAAGTGGAATGCACTGCTCCGTAGATCAACGACCAGACCAGGGAGCAGTGCAATGGTATTGCCCTACTTAGTTCCTGGACCAGACCTGGGTCATCTCATACACGCACATATACATGTACAATGACTACATATTATGGCAAGGTACGTTCGGGCCTGATGGGAAATTTTTATTTCCATTGCTATCAGGTTCGGCCTCATTTCCTCTGTGCTGCGCTGATGAGTTCAAAAAGAACGAAACAGCATGCTGTCCGCAGATTGAGTATTTCGCTCCTGCTCTTGTAGCAGTTGAGCACTCTTGCGTGGGGTAGTGCCTTTGCTGTTTGCGTTATGCAGAGCTCACTGACTTGTCAGTTTGAGCACTCTGGCAAGGTACGTTCGGGCCTGATGGGAAATTTTTATTTCCATTGCTATCAGGTTCGGCCTCATTTCCTCTGTGCTGCGCTGACGAGTTCAAAAAGAAAACCTACATACGTATTAACTATGTACATGTACATGTGCAGTGTAGACTCTACCTATGTTCGCAGTATGGATAACTGACACTTCCATGATCCCTTAGTCGTTGGTCTTCTAGTTGCGTAAATCATGTGCCTGGTATTTTCAAACTCAGAGACATTGCACTCAAAGTTTCTAACGTTGGATTTAGCTCAGCCTCTCCTCTTTCTGCCATGGTACTTGCACATGACCATTGGTCCATTTCGGCAGCATGTCACGGGACCTGTCCAGAATGGCATGGTGATCTCCTAAACCCTGGTGCGGACCTCATCCAGAAACCTGCAGCCCATGGCAATGCACACACACAATGTACCATGTATACGCCCGTCGCAAGAGAGGCACGCAAATATGAAAATGCACTCGATGTGCACCCACAGATGTTCTCTTTACAGCAACGATAGCGGATTCTGATTCTGATTCTGATTCTGATTGAAACAGATCAAGACAAGCGCCAGATAACTGTCTAATCCACACAACTGGCAAAGCCATGTGAATCCACCCCCAATGCACACCTGGTCTACATACACCACACGGAGTGCATCGGAATAGGACAGCCAAGACAGTTACCTATGCACACCCTACACTTGCTGGGGTAACCAGTATAGACACTCCCCAGACCTCAGACATGCCCATCGCGGAAGCGATGATAGCGAACAGCTATGTTAGACATACAGTAGCAACTTGTGCTGGGATTACACCATTCAACAGCTTGCAAAGCTGATGATTTGACCGCCACTATTTTTAGCCTGGTATCCACCACACAGCTGTTTGAAGTGACTTTTTCTGGCCAGTGATTCCCTATTTTTCATTTTTCCCTTTTTTCTACACACATACACACACCACACCACATACTCCGGCATACACTGGCTGTTGGTAACCACCCAGGAGAATGAAAGAAAAGTCAGGAAGAGTCCGAGAAAGAGAAGAAAGACGTGTGCGACCATAATCGTCGGGAATTGAACCCGCAACCTCACGATTGGAAATCGACTGCACATACCACTGCACCATATGGGACACACACACGCACACACACACACCATGCACCACACATACACACACACACCATGTACCACACATACACACACACACACACACACACCACCACCACCACCACCACCACACCACACACACCACACACACACTCACAAACACACACTCTTTCCTTTTGATCGATGCGTGTTGCCTTGTTCCTTACACTTGTCTACTTTACTTTTTTAAAATCTTTTAATAGGGTTGTGTTTCAGAACTAAATATTGCGACAGAGCTTTCGGCCATATTTTCAATTCATTGCATTCCCAACTCATCACAACCACGCGCTCTTCAGCCGAACCATACAGACAACAGCAAGGACACTTCCGTTGAGAGATAATATTGCTCCACGCCTCTAGACAGCTGTTTCGCTCCCTGTCGGAGCTCATCTGTGTTTGCTAATAAAATCACACACAAGCGCGCGCACACACACAAAACCACACATTGTTTTCATGATCAAAATCTAGCGAGCCATTCAGGCAATATTATATCCTGGTCTATATCAGTTGTAGAGGTCACCTGCGGAAGACTGCTCATTACACTAGGGTACACAGCCGTGCACATGTCTTTGATGCCCATTTCAACATGTGTACAACTACAAGTAATTCTACAGAACAGAACAACAAGGACAATCAAGGCTTGTTTGCTGCGACTTGAAGTTTCATGCTCTCGCAATCATCAGGCAACAGTTGCCTGATGATAGCGATAGCATGAAACTTCAAGTCGCAGCAAACAAGCCTTGATTGTCCTTGTTGTTCTGTTCTGTATTACGCTCTGCCTCCGCCATGGTGTTGAGCACTGTCAGCACACTGGGTACATCCTCCGGTACAAGTATTTCGATTTATTTGCGGGATGCCCCAAAGGCGTAATGTAATGAAGATACAGTGTACAGTAGACAGATGGTCCATACTGCAGCAGTGAATGAGGATTTGCTCAAGTAATCCAGCACCCTCTCTAATGTAGCCGAACTTCCGTAGCGCAAATGGTGCCGGATTATGGTGCCGGATTATGGTGCCGGATTACAAACTTTAACCAGGGATCCCTGTGTTATTTGAAAGTATGCTATTTGACCCTCGTGTTCCTTCCGTTCCAGTCCCGCAAACTGATTTCATCTCATTCTGTACGCGGCAGCGGCAGCTGCATCAGTTTGCGACCTAGCAGCCGGGGAAGGGCATTGATAATTTCAACGTAATCCTTGTGGTCTGCTCCATTGTCTTGAGGATTTTCCTGGACTGTAATAAAAATTTCGGGATTTCCTCTCCCGGCCCCGGGCTAGTCGGTTATGCCCAGCTTTGTGCTCTTCCTGTATCTGCTCGCCGCGGAAAAGCGGCGGATTCTCCTACATGACGTCATTGCATAATGCTACAGTAACATTACCTACATGTACGTTTGTGTACAGCTCGCTGTGTTTACGGCAGTCAGAGCAATTTGAGCTAGGGTCCGGCGGATTCTGCCGGCAGAAAAATTGGCAGAATTCGGTACTTTTGCTGGTAAGTTTCATGCATGTTTGGTATGTGGATCAAAAAATGGAGCAGAATTCGGGGAATTGCCCGCCATAAGGTTTGTCCGGTTCTGCCAGTTTCGCTGCTCCTCGAGCAGAATCTGCCACCTTTTCGAGCAGAATCCGCCGGTCCCCAATTTGAGCGGGTTTTAAATGCTCGGTGTTGTTCATTAGACGGCATTGTGTTTGGTTCGGCCAGCACAATCATTTACACGTGTGGGTTTTGAGAGGAAAATAATAATAATAATAATAAAACAGGTCGCGTAATGAAGCAGCATAACGATAGATGTGCAAAGTCATGATGCCTGGTCCGCTTCTGTCCTGGGTTCACTACCCCGTGCGTTGCAGCCGCGAGCAAAACCAGCTCAGGCTGAGAGTTCCCTCCATGATTGCTTGTCCAAAGCGCGCATTCTGAGCCCACTCAGATCAGTCATGGTCTTCAGTGGCATGTCTCTGGCAGCTGTGCTTGCCTTGACTGCCGTGGCCAGGAAAAGGTACCATGCAAATCCCTTACGACTTCACGTCTTCATCAGATTTCAGAAACATATTAACAGTTGCAGCCAGCTCCCTAATAACTAATATAAACAACCAACTTTGAAGGAAAAGCCACAGCGTCCATGGAAGTAGGGAGAAGTCGGCACCGAGAAGTCTTGGCGATATCCTCACGAAGAGGGATGACTAAAAAGGAAAATAAGCAACCATGTACATGTATGATGTGACCAGCCACGACCCACATCCACAGTTCCGCACAGTCAGAGGCGCGACGTGACGTCAGTCATCTTGGCGGTGCACACTGCACAGCGGCATATTACTACAATGACGTAACGTCGTTGTAGTAATTGTAGTAATATGCCGCTGTTATACAGTAGTAATATGATTGTACATGTAGATGTAGCCTATCCTCTCCACTGGAGATGGGGCGTCAAAGGTCAGAAGGTTCATGTACACTACTCTCTTACACTCTGGATCCGACAACGTCAGGACATCACTACATGTACTCTCTTACACTCTGGATCCGTCGACAACGTCAGGACATCACTACAATGTACTCTGGATCCGACAACGTTACGTCAGGACATCACCACATGTACTCTGGAGTCTGGACCCGACAACGTTACGTCAGGACATCACTACATGTACTCTCTTACACTCTGGATCCGACAACGTTACGTCAGGACATCACTACGTCATCAGTACATGTACATGTACTGCCAAGAGTACAGTCATGTACATACCGGTAACCCGGTTGTGTACTCTTGAGTCTTGGCACTTGGCAGTACACTGTACTACAACAGTGCTAGTCTACAGTGCTGGCAACTGAAATCCCCCCCCTAGCGATGCGCTAGCCGCGTTAGCGATTCGTACGAGACGCTAGGGGGTCGGATTTCAGTTGCCAGCACAGTAGTTTGAAGTACATTGAAACCTCGAACACTGATAAGACAAAGAAGAACACTGATAAGACAAAGAAGAACACTGATAAGACAAAGAAGAACACTGATAAGACAAAGAAGAACACTGATAAGACAAACGTTCGCTTTAGAAGAACTAGTGTCCATACATTGTAGGCAATTTGTAGCTCTATTGGATAAATCACTGTGTATGCACTGGGTATACATATACGGATAAGAAGAACTCCCGTTAAAGGGGAAGTGCATCGATTTTTCAAGTAGGGCTCAGATGAAAGACAATTGGATGTCGGTTCCGATGGTATATCTCTCGCTTGCGTACGGCAAGGGAAACTTGCCATATCGCCGATTTCCTGATCCCGTTTCCATGGCGACTACAGGTGATGACGCACATTCTGCTTAGCTCCGTGAGAGAGAAGGTCGATCAGTGAAGAATGGTGTCATTTTCAGTTGTCTTGTTGTATTCACGAAGTGAAAGAAGTACTGTGTTTAAGGCTGTTAGTGCCGTGAACTGTTTATTAGTAGTCCTCTCCGTTGTGTACTGGGACGTGACACCGACAGAGGAAAGCTGGAGTGCGGAGACGTTAGCTGGCAAGCGAAAATCGTGACGAACCAAATGCTGAAATCTTGGTTGGGACAAATCAAACGTTCAGCATTTACCTCAACCAAGGACCATGCCGTTTGCTCTTTCCACTTCCTGAAGGTGGATGCGCTGCCTGCTGGAGACTCTCCTATCTCTCGTAACATCTTCTGAAGCCAGGTGAGACGACGAGTAGCGGAGATTAGCGAACGAAATAATGTCGTATGTTTTGAAATTTTTGCTGAACATTTCTCAGGAGAGATGGCGAATACCAAGCATCTTCTCCAAGTCTAGAGAAACCATTTCGTAGGCTACATTCCGCCTAGGGAAATGCAGGAGATGGCCTGGCTGGGGAGGACACACTTGGAGGAGAACGAAGTAAGTGATCTTGTTTGTTGTTCTTTGGTATTGCAATCTTATGTTTGACGAACATACGGCATGGTGCATAGTTGGTCGTTGAGTGCCTGCATGTGCATGTATAAGTGTGTGCTGATGAACACTTCCTATGCAAGAATCTGACACTCATGCTCTCTTTATTTCTTGCAGTATGTGCGCACGTGTGTGTGTGTGTGTGTGTGTGTGTGTGTGTGTGTGTGTGTGTGAGAGAGAGAGAGAGAGAGAGAGAGAGAGAGAGAGAGAGAGAGAGAGAGAGAGAGTGTGTGCAGGAGCAGCGTGGAGCATGCCAGTGTGATCGCTGTGGCCGTTGCTTTCTTAGCTGTGGCGTTCTTGCTCGTCACAAGTGTGTGGCTCAGCCCCCAACGACAGTGGGGCCGTGTTGTGGTGAATACTGTGTGTCCTGCGACCGCTGCTTCCGTTCGGTCCAGGGCAGGAATAGACACCGCTGCTGAAGCTCTCCCCGGCCGTACGTCAGTCTCGTGGCAGATGACCCGAACTCTCATTTTGTGTGTGTGTGTGTGGTGTATGTTTATGTATGTGTGTGTGTTGCTCCCTACGTAAACAAACTCTTGTTTTTGTGTCCCGGGCGCCATGGGGCGGCGTTCTCCCATTCTCTCTCCACTGCCCCTCCGGGCCCACGTGGCAGTGACTCAACAGGGCAAGTGTGTGTATGGTGCATTTTGTGTGCTGGCATGTCTGTATAAATATGTTGGACAGAATTTGTTCACCCACACCGTTCATGGAAAACCATGCTAGGTGTTGCTGGAACGTATGGAGTCTGCGAGCACTTACAATAACTTACGTCATGTCACAACAAAGAACGGTGCAGTGTTTGACCCTCATGTAAACATGATGGTGATGGTACCTCATGTAAGCTACCCATGAAGCTAGAAAGAACATCAGGTCAACAGAATTGTACCAGAGGAAAGCATCTATTGCCCGAACTTCTTCATTTGAAATGAACAATACCCTTCCCCATAGAGACAACATGCAGATGATGTGTATGGACAAATAATATATAAATAGGCCATTCACTGAGGGCATGGAATGATCTCTACGTGTAGATTGGATAGACACATGCACGTCTGCAAGGAAAGCATTTGTTCATGGGTTAGTTCATGGGCTGATTGAGTTCACATGGACTAAGTTCATACATGCCATCTCTCCTGAGATATGTTCAGCAAAAATTTCAAAACATACGACATTATTTCGTTCGCTAATCTCCGCTGCTCGTCGTCTCACCTGGCTTCAGAAGATGTTACGAGAGATAGGAGAGTCTCCAGCAGGCAGCGCATCCACCTTCAGGAAGTGGAAAGAGCAAACGGCATGGTCCTTGGTTGAGGTAAATGCTGAACGTTTGATTTGTCCCAACCAAGATTTCAGCACTTGGTTCGTCACGATTTTCGCTTGCCAGCTAACGTCTCCGCACTCCAGCTTTCCTCTGTCGGTGTCACGTCCCAGTACACAACGGAGAGGACTACTGATAAACAGTTCACGGCACTAACAGCCTTGAACACAGTACTTCTTTCACTTCATGACATGATACAAGAAGACAACTGAAAATGACACAATTCTTCACTGATCGACCTTCTCTCTCACGGAGCTAAGCAGAATGTGCGTCATCACCTGTAGTCGCCATGGAAACGGGATCAGGAAATCGGCGATATGGCAAGTTTCCCTTGCCGTACGCAAGCCAGAGATATACCATCGGAACCGATATCCAATTGTCTTTCATCTGAGCCCTACTTGAAAAATCGATGCACTTCCCCTTTAATACGAACAAATACCATCGGTCCCTAGGCCCTTGGACCAGGCTTGGTGTTCGTCCTAAAGAGGTTTGACTGTACTGGTCTACATGTAGTAAGTCTACGTGCACAGGATCTAGGACTAGGACTTAGGATTAGGAAGCGGAAATCGACGAAATAGAGTTTTTTTCCCCAGTCTAACCCACGTGCGCATGGCCGCAGCATGCATGGGGGTTATGACAATGTACATGTGCAGCTGTAAGTGTAAAGACAAAGCTTCATAAAGTTAGTTTATTGCTGAACATTGTGAACGCACTAATTATTATTGTGAAACAAATTGTACCATTCGAGGTACTAATAAGCCATTGGTTTAAAGTACCGATACGACTAGAGCATTGACGTCATGACGCAGCTAAGCACAGACGCAGACCACCACATGCACACCACACTCCACAACATTTTCCCGGGGACATCATTGATTTATTATCATTATCAAAATTACATGTACTGTACATCATCTGTCGCAGAGATGTACAGACGCAGACTGTGCGTTCTGTCTTCCGTCGAGTCGAGCAGACCCCGTGCAGTGAATCTCCCATTGATCTTAGACGTCTGCGGAGGAAGAGTGATGTCGAGACTGTAGCAGTGTAGTTCAATGTAGGCTTCTTGTGGTATACCGGCAGAGTGTTGTGTAGATCTAGAAGTAGAAGGAAAAAAGCCGTGCCACGAAGATACCAGGCCAGGATTTGCCCGTACTCGTAATCGTAGAGGGCTCGAGATCGAGAGTCTGATGATGGCAGTGATGTGCATGCTAGATGCTGTGTCACGGGACTTGGCCGTGACTTCGAGAAAAACCGGTGCACCCCACCTGATCAGCTGATCACTGACCTAGAGCCTGACAACCATTGTCCAAAGCTGCAGCCAGGGCATCCTGCGATCGTGTATCAAACGACCTGGGTCACAGTGGGTGGAAACTGCGCACCCTCGTGATTATCGCGTGAGTGAAGGCTCAAAGTGTTGCATTGCCGATCAGCGCTGCATATGCGCATGCAGCAGCGCAGTATCACCTAGTCATTCTTTCGAGGCATTGGGTACACGTAACGTCGTTCCTCAGCACTACGCCGACTCAGCGACACAGCTATCGATATCGCCTAAGCGTACCAAAAAAACTGCAAGCTAGCTACCGAGCTCCCTGCACTGACAGCAATATAAACCGAGCCGTCGCCAGGATTTTGCTAGTTCTACTTTGTTGTTGTTCGCCAGATTTCATCTCTCTCGCTTCCGTTCGCTCGTTCGCAAAGATGAAGTGCTTGATCGTTCTGGCGCTGGTCGCCGCCGTATCGGCCAAGTCCGTACTGGAGGAGCTAAAGATCTCCGAGGAGTGGGATACCTTCAAGACCCAGTTCGAGAAGATGTACGGCACCGAAGAAGAGGAGGTCCGCCGCTACACCATCTTCAAGGGCGAGGTAAGCCTGAGCCTGCTAGCCTTGAGAACAGACACCGTCAGCTCATGGCAGAAATCTGAGGCCAATGTGACTGCCTTGCCGTATGGGTGCACGGGGAATTCTACTTTGCGAACAGGTCAAAATGAATAATTCGACTTTTTGGCTATTGTTTTGGTTGCATTCGTTTGTGTTTTTTGGAGTAGAGTTCTAGTGTTCTATTGGTCATCGTCACAGTGTACTAAACTCGAGCGTTCGTTTGGCAAAAACTTCCTGTGGGTTTGTGCATGTTCGAGCTGCTGCATTGGCGCTTGTGCATAATTATTTGCGTGTGTATGTCATTGTGCAACATACATTAGTCTGAAGAGGGCACCTATAATTATCACACTCACTTTCTCATGTGTGTATATGTGTGCCTCTCTCTCTCCCTCTCTGCAGGCCCGCAAGATTGAGAAGATCAACGCCCAGAACCTGACCTTTCAGCTGGGAGTCAACCAGTTTGCCGACATGACCGATGAGGAGTACGCACAGGTGCTTGGCTATCGCCAGGACAAGTCTCTGAGCAGCGCCGAGTCTTTCGTCGGCAACCCCGACGTGAAGCTGCCCTCCGAGGTCGACTGGGTAACCAAGGGATACGTCACACCAATCAAGAACCAGGTACGTGTTTGCAAGACCGATGGTGTCACAGCTAGTGTCGCCGCCGCCACTTTGGTGGTGATAGTGTCGGCTAATCAGTGGGTGCCTTGTGTTCAGAGAAGTACTGGGATGTTCCCATTCCTGCCCCCCCCCCCCCCTGGCTTAGTTCTGTTCTAGCATGCATGGTTGTGTAGTCGGGAATCGTAGCAAGGAGCGTCTCTACCAGTTTGAACGATTAGAACGCTTCTCTAGCCTTGCCGTAGTGGAGGTGAGATAGTGTTTGCTTTTGAAAGTCTTTGTTCGCATCGTCGTGTGTGGTAGTGCGGCCACCGCCGCTGATCGGATGCGTATTATTACTGTCAGCTGGCGTGACCAGTCCAGGCTCCTGTCTCCTAGTGACTAGTATGGTGAAATGGCAGTACTAAACGGGAGAGAGAGATAGAGAGAGACGGGACTGGTGTGTAGATGGTTGCAGCATGCGGCTCGTCACGAGACGACTCTGCCATGCATGTACACGTAGCTAGCAGCATGCAGTGTGTAGTGCAGGGTGGTGATGTGGTTTAGAGATAGCCGGCACGCTCGCGTGCGCACGGTCGACCGGATTGCCACATATGGCTGTGAGTGGGTCAGTCTTGATACTTGGCATGCATATGGCGGGAGGACGGTGACTACATGCAGCCACTCGGTGGCATGTGATATGTGCACGATGTAGTGGCATTGGTTGCAGGTAGCCGCTCGGTGGCATGTGATGTGTGCATGATGTAGTGGCATTGGTTGCAGGTAGCCGCTCGGTGGCATGTGATGTGCACGATGTAGTGTGCATGAAGCCGTGATAGTGGCAGTCCATGTAAGGAGGGAATAGGGTATCATGTGATCACTGCCATGCCGCGTCCAGCCGTCCACCATGGCCACTGTACAGTACTGTGTGCATGGCAATCTAGCATGGCCCATGCATGTACTCCCCGTGGTCATGTGATGAGTCACATGACTGACACACCAACATCAGCGGCAGCAGCATTGGAAGTTAGTTGTTGGCATGGGTAGTTCAGTGGTAGGGTTGGGCCTAGCAGTGCATGCTGGGTGACTATGTGTGGCACTGTGGCTAGGTGACAGCCGTCCTCCTGCACGTCTTGTGACCTGCTTGTCTGGTGAGCGGTGATCGGCGCCCGCTGTACGCTAAATAACTGAGTCATGGGCATACAGCGGGTCACATGACAAGGCACTGACATGCCATGTGTCACCCGGGGTATGGACAGCTAATAACTGTGCTCAGGTGACTTGTGTGTGCATGCCAGTCATTCTCATCATCTATGCATACTTCTGCCACCACCACCGCCACTGTTGGTAGACAAGCAGTGGTCCTCCCCGTGCGTCTTGTGACCTGCTTGTCCGGCGAGCAGCAGCGGCGGTACAGCACTCTATTACCGCTCACTCTCTGTCATTCTTACAGTGCTTGGTCGGCTTTAGTTCTACGTGCCGTGAGAGTGAGTTGTGCTAAGCTATAGCTACCCAGCGTGCTCACGCGGGCTAGCAGGGGACAACCTCAGAGATGAGACTAGGAAGTACTGGTTGAAGCGTTGCTGGGCATGTGTGTGTGGTAGAGTAACTACGGCACGAGAATGGCAGTGGCGATGACACAATGCATACCTTTGTTGGCCGCTATAGCTGAGAGTGGCTGCTCTGGGCGAGGCGGCACCAGGTTGTCTGGGTCTCGTTAGCGATGACTAGTAGCTTCCATGTATTCGTGTCTGTGCGAGTGCAGGAGTTCTTTGCTGGGTTATGCACAAGCGTGATTCAATGATGTCGCTACCTCGACCGGGAGTGCTGTGTATTAGCTGACGTTAACTTCTCGTTTGCAGAGTAGGAACATGACGTGCAGTTATGGGGAGTCCTGGTCTGTTCTGAGCTAGGGTACCAGTTGCAGCATTCAACCTGCAGTGGTCAACTTGTACTAGTGTGAACTGCTGATGGCGTGTATTCTGAAGGGCACACTCTAACCAATCTAAATGCCAATAAAGTAGATTACTAGACCAGCTTACTAGACCCTACATTACAGGTTGCCGCTTTCTTTTCGAAACATGCTGATTCACAGTTGAATTGTGCTGAGTCTTTGCCAATGAATGACTGGGCTTTTAGGGCGGGTAGACACCATGGCTTCCAGGTTAGGGTTTGTATAGTATACTGGTGAATCAATGTCAGCGTTCTGTTTGGTGACATGTGTGCTGGCGCCCTGCCTGACAGTTTGTGAGCAGTAATTGCACCGCAGCTTGTCCTGGTTCTCGTGTCGGGGTGTCTGCACTGCGGCAAAGCCTGGGTCCTCGCATCGAATGGATTGTGTGTGAATGTGCTGTGGCAAACCCTGGTACTTGCACTCGGTAGCCCTGTAATCACTTTCTTTGTTCATGTGTCAGGGGATATGAGGTGGTATGTCCCATGTACAATTATTATAGTTACGTTCTCCCAGTGTGACGAGTAAGGAGCTCTGCTCTCCACAATGTGTTTGAGCTGTCATGTGTGACCTGCATTGTATCCGGAGTTAACGATAACGGGCTGTAATGAGTGATGGGTGTCGTGTATTCATGCAACCTGCTCCCATTGCAGCTTAGGACACTATGGTGTACACTAGTTGTGTTCAGACTGCCATGTAGTGATCTACAGGCAATGGGAAAACTGCATACGTGTAGCATTCAGCATGTATGGGTGTGTACCATGATTGCCATCATGCCTGGATGCCGGTGTCCCTGGAGGCTCTAGTAAGCGTGCGGGCAATGTGTATGCTGCAGGCTCTCAACACTTGTGGCGGCCATACTGGCGCTTCCAGGTTCGGATACTTAAGGTCGTGTGTTCCGTGTACGATCTGTATCCAGCGGCATGTGAATATGTGTGGTATTTCTTGTTTGTGTGTTGTGTGCTCATACGCAGGGTGCCTGCGGCTCCTGCTGGGCGTTCAGCACCACCGGCTCCACCGAAGGCCAGCACTTCAAGAAGACCGGCAACCTTGTCTCGCTGTCTGAGCAGAACCTGGTCGACTGCAGCCAGAAGGAGGGTGACCATGGCTGCCATGGCGGTCTGATGGACTTTGGCTTCAAGTACATCATCGAGAACCACGGCATTGACACCGAGGAGAGCTACCCGTACACGGCCAAGGACGGTACGTGCCGCTTCAAGGAGTCCCACGTCGGTGCCACCATCACCAGCTACAAGGATGTGCTGCCGCGCAAGTCCGAGAGCTCCCTGCAGGAGGCTGTTGCCACGGTGAGTACTTTTCTTACACACAAAAGAATACTCTCTGCATGGTGGCCAATATTAGAAGCTACGTCCTAGGAGTACATATCCGGCAGATAGACTGGGTAGGACCTGTTAAGCTAGGCCGACCTGCGAGTCTCGGCGTCGTGGCTCGCCAGATTCACCTTCGGGTGGACGTGGATGCAGATTTGTTTTACTGCTTGCTCCACTGCAGCTTTCCCGGTCGGTTTAATAAGTCTTTTTGTCGTTTTAAGAAATCTGATGATGCAAAAATAGCGGTGTGGATGTTTTGAAAGTGCTACTGTCTGTTTTGGATGCGAACTATTTCCCAGCAGTTGATTGCATTCGCCATTGTATAGAAATGTATAACTGTAATACTCTTTACTCTCTGTGTGTTCTCTTCTGTTCCTGCCGGCTGTCGTATCGCAGATTGGCCCAGTGTCGGTTGCCATTGACGCCTCATCGACGTATTTCCGCTACTACAAGCACGGAGTCCTGATCGACCACAAGTGCAGCAGCACTCGCCTGGATCACGGTGTCCTGGCTGTCGGCTACGGTGTTGAGGAAGAGCAGGACTACTGGCTGGTCAAGAACAGCTGGGGTACCAGCTGGGGCAACAAGGGGTACATCATGATGGCCCGCAACCACGAGAACATGTGCGGAATCTCCACGGCCGCCAGCTACCCGATCGCCTAAGCACGCATCATCGTGACAACGCCATCATAGAAGAAGCACTCGCACACGCCTTTGTCGTGTGATGTTGTAACTTATCTACCATCAGTATAGCTGATTGCCACCGCCACAGCTGCTGCTGCTGCTGCTTGTGTGGCGCAATCTTCCTTCTGTACATTGTTACATACTTTCTCTCTGTCACCATGACAACTTAATAGCACTAGTATTACAGTTTCACATCTGCACCGAATCTCACCTCCTCCGTTGCCGCTCGCACAACTGCACCGTCGCACCCTTAGCTATGTGTCTCACCGCCTCACTGCACTGTTCCTGTGTTTGTCCTTACCTGTGCCGTTGACCCTTTGCCCTCCTCCTTTCAGTAACCCCCCGGCGTTACTCTCTATTCTCATCATGTACTTCTGTTGACGACGTTATGAATAAAATATTTATATGACTCCCGTCCCAAATCCGACAACCGGCATATAAATTTGTAGTTAGTGTGCGCAGCAGTAGCAGCAGTTGTGCCCATTGATTCTCATTCTCCTGTTCTTCTCTTCTGCACTGGCATTGGCAAGGTTTGCTGGCCTCTGTCAACGTCACTGTGCGTGATCATGTATGTCTCTGTGTTCGACAGTTTTGACTTTTCTCCGAGTTTATGTGGGCCAGTTCTGGGACGCTGTTTGCCGCTGTGAGCGTTTTGTTCGTTTTGTTCTCTTTCGTTAAATCGATACTGAACTCTCTGCGTTGTTTTTGTTGCACTTGCTTGTGCGAGCGCGCACCCGGTACGCGTGCGTGTATCAGGTTATTCCGTTCTTGGGGGTGCATTGCTACCAGGGAGTATTATATTTTAATACCATATCTAGATATCTACTACTGCCTGATTGTTGCGGACAAATCTGAGCACGGGGGTATTACACCAATGAGGATGCCGAAATACTACAATAATTATTGATAGAAAGGAAAAGGACATATGGAAACGAGTTAAGAGTAACTCTCCACCACTGTAACTAGATACTATAATACAGTCAGAAAGTGCAACAACTAGGCACAAAACTGGCAGAGTACTGAGACATTCGACGTCCTGACACCTAGCTTCAACACATCTCCGTAGCGCTAACCGACAGCCTTCCAACTTGGAAGGTTCAAGGTTATGGAAAGACCAAAGAGGGGAAGGCAAGCGCAACGAAAACGAGCACAAGCTACAGTCCCAACGGAACAAAGTATGTCGATTGTCACTGGACGATGTCGGTTAGCGCTACGGAGATGTGTTGAAGCTAGGTGTCAGGACGTCGAATGTCTCAGTACTCTGTCAGTTTTGTGCCTAGTTGTTGCACTTTCTGACTGTATTATAGTATCTAGTTACAGTGGTGGAGAGTTACTCTTAACTCGTTTCCATAATGTCCTTTTCCTTTCTACTTTTATTATTGGCTCAATACCCGAGTTTTATAATTATTGATCATAATGATTTCGAAGAAAGTAAAATGAGCGCACACATACCACGAGAACAGTGGAACAATAATTATGACAATTCATCACAATATTATTGATTATCACATGAAGACGACGTTCAAATCATAACATTGTTTGATTCAGTTCACGTGATAATCATCAGAAATCTTCATCCCAATGATAGTTTTGTAACAAGGGAAATTGTGGCCACAAGTTATGCTATGATACAATTTTTCCTTGGCTCACCATCTGAGTTCTTACAAGTTACAATGATAATTGGACAACAAAGGAAAAATATTTATGGTACCATAAAGTATTTAAATAACCGACGAGGAGACAACAGTCGTAAAATAGCAATGAAAAATATCAATTGTGCACTCATAACCATGTATAAACAATTAAAATGAAACAATTCCAGAACGTTTTCGTGTGACCATCATCAGTGGAACGTCGTCACATAGTAAGAATCACTAAAATAACCAGTTATATAGCTAGAGTAATATGAAAAGAAGCGTGAGAATGCAGGACAGCTAGCGGTTATGCATAACGCGTGTAGTGTGAACCTTTGCAGTGTATCTGAGAATGATTCTTACTATGTGACGATGTTCCACTGATGATGGTCACACGAAAACGTTCTGGAATTGTTTCATTTTAATTGTTTATACATGGTTATGAGTGCACAATTGATATTTTTCATTGGTACCATAAAGACTTTTCTCAAGGTTTGGAGACTCCACTGTAGCCAATACTTGAATCCATACATCCTGTACACACACCTTGTACACACTCTCTCTAACGGTCTCTAGGCTACACTGCAATTGATATACATTAGATCAAATTTTCGGGCAAGGCCCATCATCAGGAATAAGCTTATTCCTGATGATGGGCCTTGCCCGAAAATTTGATCTAATGTATATCAATTGCAGTGTAGCCTAGAGACCGTTAGAGAGAGTGTGTACAAGGTGTGTGTACAGGATGTATGGATTGGTACCATAAAGGTGAACATTATTAGATCTTCACTAGTTTGAGGGAAAGACACAAACGGGAAAAGTCTGAAGAAAAAATTGACTGTCACCACCAGGTTATTAGATCTAAAACTAATACAAGAAACACTGATATTCTAAAGCTAGCACTATCGGAGGCGAGATTAAAATGAGCCTGGCAACCATTGGCAAAGCTGCAGCCAGGGCACCCTGCGATCGTGTATCATTCGCCTATGTATGGAAACTGCGCACCCTCTCGTGATCATCGCGTGATCACGTGAGTGACCGCTCAAAATGTTGCATTCGGCGCTCGGCATTGCATTCTTGTTGTGGCTTGCTCTTGGGAGAAATAGACTTCAGAAACACAATTGGAAGAGAATTCCGACATGGCCATATGGGGGATTGCCAAAACAATTGTGACAAAACTCAAAATTGACCCATTCATGGCCAAAAGCTAGGATACTTTACCTAGCTTTTGATACTTTGTCAAAAGCTAGGATATCATCTCTTTCTGAATGGACTGATATCGTCAAAGCGTACCAAAAAAACTGCAAGCTACGCATACGCTCACTGAGGGTTCTACTGTAGTAACATGAACAGAGCCGCCGTCAGGATTTTGCTCCTTCTATTTTGTTGTTGTTCGCCAAATTTCATCTCTCTCGCTTCCGTTCGCTCGTTCGCAAAGATGAAGTGCTTGATCGTTCTGGCGCTGGTCGCCGCCGTATCGGCCAAGTCCGTACTGGAGGAGCTAAAGATCTCCGAGGAGTGGGATACCTTCAAGACCCAGTTCGAGAAGCTGTACGGTACCGAAGAAGAGGAGGTCCGCCGCTACACCATCTTCAAGGGCGAGGTAAGCCTGAGCCTGCTAGCCTTGAGAACAGACGCCGTCAGCTCATGGCAGAAACCTGAGAAATACTTGACTGCCTTGCCGTATGTATGGGTGCATGGGGGCTACTTTGCAATAAATAATTCGACTTTTTGACTATTGTTTTGGTTGCATTCGTCGTAAAAGTTTCATTCCAACTTTTAGCGCACAACAATTTGACACCACAGAATCATAGCGCTAGCGCGCTACCGGGGCAATACAGACATGAAATCTAACAAAAAAAAAACGCTTCGAAAAGTAAAATGGAAGGTCCTGAATGAACGAGATGATTTTGTCCTCCAGGCTCCACGTGTGGGATGCCCTGGAAGTCGTAAAATAACTACTTGTCCAGACCGCGATGAGACTTGCCCACACAGCCCCAGTGCAGGGCACAGACTCAACGCTGCACAAAACTTCAGTCCTGGCACTGTTGGTACACACATGCCCACATGGTGGTTTCGGCACCACGAAGGGGCAACAATTTCGAAAGTGGAGTCGAATGTGGTACATGTACATGTACATGTGTGTCCTGACTCCTGATTGACTGGGGTATTTATTATTATTATTAGGCCAAACTAAAGAAGGTGTGTGGTTCGACTCACCCGACCGACCGTACAATTTCAGCCCGACCGTAACTTTTTTTCGGCGGGCTGTCGTGTGACTGACGTACGTGGACTGAACACGTCCACGTCTACGTGCTGTGCGGCGTGAGTCTGCGGACGCAGGCGGCTCCTTTTGGACTTGACTTGTAGTTGTACTGCAGTGCAGTGCAGTGAGTGGTACGACTGCTGCCTTGTGCTGGTAGTAGAGTCTACTCGATACGCGTATACAGTGTATTTACATGTACTAAAAAATATATTAAAAAAAAAATCCGCCCGCCCGCCCGTAAAAAAAATGTCCATGTTAGTCGAACCACACACCTTCTTTAGGTTGGCCTTATTATTATTATTATTATTATTATTATTATTATTATTATTATTATTATTATTATTATTATTATTATTATTATTATTATTATTATTATTGTGGAAGAGAAAAGGACATATGGATACGAGTTAAGAGTAACTCTCCATCACTGTAACATGATACTATATACAGTCAGAAAGTGCAATAACTAGGCACAAAACTGACAGAGTACTGAAACATTCGACGTCCTGACACCTAGCTTCAACACATCTCCGTAGCGCTAACCGACAGCCTTCCAACTTGGAAGGTTCAAGGTTATGGAAAAGACCAAAGAGGGGAAGGCAAGCGCAACGAAAACGAGCAAAAGCCACAGTCGCAACGGAACAAAGAATGTCGATTGTTACTGGACGATGACGAGACCAGTACGATATTTGACAAAGCGGTCTAACTACAATTCGTAGCAGCAAAGCAGCACACCACCCAACTTGGGTGGGTCATAAATATCAAAGATAAGTAAAGAAGGGGAAGCTTTGCGAAAACGAATTGTACAAGCCGAAAGCCAAACTCCTACAGTACTCCTCATGCATGTGCTGCTTTGCTGCTTCGAATTGTAGTTAGACCGCTTTGTCAAATATCGTACTGGTCTCGTCATCGTCCAGTAACAATCGACATTCTTTGTTCCGTTGCGACTGTGGCTTTTGCTCGTTTTCGTTGCGCTTGCCTTCCCCTCTTTGGTCTTTTCCATAACCTTGAACCTTCCAAGTTGGAAGGCTGTCGGTTAGCGCTACGGAGATGTGTTGAAGCTAGGTGTCAGGACGTCGAATGTTTCAGTACTCTGTCAGTTTTGTGCCTAGTTATTGCACTTTCTGACTGTATATAGTATCATGTTACAGTGATGGAGAGTTACTCTTAACTCGTATCCATATGTCCTTTTCTCTTCCACATTTATTTATGGCTCAACATCCGAGTTTCAAATTGCACACCTGATGAGCCGTCACGAACCATACGGCGAAACGTACGTCGTGTGAAACAACTTGTTTTGTAGTCAACTAGTCCATCACAATGTCATGCATGAGGAGTACTGTAGGAGTTTGGCTTTCGGCTTGTACAATTCGTTTTCGCAAAGCTTCCCCTTCTTTACTTATCTTTGATATTTATGACCCACCCAAGTTGGGTGGTGTGCTGCTTTGCTGCTTCGAATTGTAGTTAGACCGCTTTGTCAAACATCGTACTGGTCTCGTCATCGTCCAGTAACAATCGACATTCTTTGTTCCGTTGCGACTGTGGCTTTTGCTCGTTTTCGTTGCGCTTGCCTTCCCCTCTTTGGTCTTTTCCATAACCTTGAACCTTCCAAGTTGGAAGGCTGTCGGTTAGCGCTACGGAGATGTGTTGAAGCTAGGTGTCAGGACGTCGAATGTTTCAGTACTCTGTCAGTTTTGTGCCTAGTTATTGCACTTTCTGACTGTATATAGTATCATGTTACAGTGATGGAGAGTTACTCTTAACTCGTATCCATATGTCCTTTTCTCTTCCACATTTATTTATGGCTCAACATCCGAGTTTCAAATTGCACACCTGATGAGCCGTCACGAACCATACGGCGAAACGTACGTCGTGTGAAACAACTTGTTTTGTAGTCAACTAGTCCATCACAATGTCATGCATGAGGAGTACTGTAGGAGTTTGGCTTTCGGCTTGTACAATTCGTTTTCGCAAAGCTTCCCCTTCTTTACTTATCTTTGATATTTATGACCCACCCAAGTTGGGTGGTGTGCTGCTTTGCTGCTTCGAATTGTAGTTAGACCGCTTTGTCAAATATCGTACTGGTCTCGTCATCGTCCAGTAACAATCGACATTCTTTGTTCCGCTGCGACTGTGGCTTTTGCTCGTTTTCGTTGCGCTTGCCTTCCCCTCTTTGGTCTTTTCCATAACCTTGAACCTTCCAAGTTGGAAGGCTGTCGGTTAGCGCTACGGAGATGTGTTGAAGCTAGGTGTCAGGACGTCGAATGTTTCAGTACTCTGTCAGTTTTGTGCCTAGTTATTGCACTTTCTGACTGTATATAGTATCATATTACAGTGATGGAGAGTTACTCTTAACTCGTATCCATATGTCCTTTTCTCTTCCACATTTATTTATGGCTCAACATCCGAGTTTCAAATTATTATTATTATTATTATTATTATTATTGGATGACGACTACACCATAGCTCAGTGGTTAGAGCATCGCTGGCTACAAGCGAGGGTCCCTGGTTCGAGTCCTGGTGGTGACAGTCGATTTTTTCTTCAGACTTTTCCCGTTTGTCTCTTTCCCTCAAAACCAGTTAATATTTTATGACTTGGGGCTCCCCGCGTGCTAGTTTGTACGTGAAGTGTGTGGGTACTAGAGGGCTGCGTCCCACCCGCCTGTGTGGATTCACAGGAAGTGTGAGTTACTAAGTCTGAAGAAAATGTTGAACGGTCTCTGCTTGGATGACGACTACACCATAGCTCAGTGGTTAGAGCATCGCTGGCTACAAGCGAGGGTCCCTGGTTCGAGTCCTGGTGGTGACAGTCGATTTTTTCTTCAGACTTTTCCCGTTTGTCTCTTTCCCTCAAAACCAGTTAATATTTTATGACTTGGGGCTCCCCGCGTGCTAGTTTGTACGTGAAGTGTGTGGGTACTAGAGGGCTGCGTCCCACCCGCCTGTGTGGATTCACAGGAAGTGTGAGTTACTAAGTCTGAAGAAAATGTTGAACGGTCTCTGCTTGGATGACGACTACACCATAGCTCAGTGGTTAGAGCATCGCTGGCTACAAGCGAGGGTCCCTGGTTCGAGTCCTGGTGGTGACAGTCGATTTTTTCTTCAGACTTTTCCCGTTTGTCTCTTTCCCTCAAAACCAGTTAATATTTTATGACTTGGGGCTCCCCGCGTGCTAGTTTGTACGTGAAGTGTGTGGGTACTAGAGGGCTGCGTCCCACCCGCCTGTGTGGATTCACAGGAAGTGTGAGTTACTAAGTCTGAAGAAAATGTTGAACGGTCTCTGCTTGGATGACGACTACACCATAGCTCAGTGGTTAGAGCATCGCTGGCTACAAGCGAGGGTCCCTGGTTCGAGTCCTGGTGGTGACAGTCGATTTTTTCTTCAGACTTTTCCCGTTTGTCTCTTTCCCTCAAAACCAGTTAATATTTTATGACTTGGGGCTCCCCGCGTGCTAGTTTGTACGTGAAGTGTGTGGGTACTAGAGGGCTGCGTCCCACCCGCCTGTGTGGATTCACAGGAAGTGTGAGTTACTAAGTCTGAAGAAAATGTTGAACGGTCTCTGCTTGGATGACGACTACACCATAGCTCAGTGGTTAGAGCATCGCTGGCTACAAGCGAGGGTCCCTGGTTCGAGTCCTGGTGGTGACAGTCGATTTTTTCTTCAGACTTTTCCCGTTTGTCTCTTTCCCTCAAAACCAGTTAATATTATTATTATTATTATTATTATTATTATTATTATTCAAACAGTAGTTTGGAGGCGGTGGGAAAAACAGTTTCGTAATACGTATTCGCATGCAACGACGCAAATCCACACAATTCAGTAGACACTTTTTCTATCAAACGTTTTCTTTCCCTTCTCTTCAGGATAGTACAGGGAATGTTGGAAATTAGAAAAACACATAACTATATAAAGAATGAAAGAAAGAAAAGTCAACACTTCAACATAGGTGTTAATAATGATTAAAGTGTTAAAAACTCAAAAACAAACAGCTGCAAGTTGTAGACAAACACGTTGAACACATCAGGGAACACTTGTCACACTTTCACGAGGTGTGACACCAAACAACTGCAACGATAACGCATTCTCCTTCTGTACACATAGTTCTGGATCTAGTTTACGAATATGCAGAGCTTCTAACACAGCAAGATGTAACTTAGACCTTCCACGAGTCAAAATCGAAAAGATATCATCACTATACAACTTACGACAACTAGCACTGCCCGGCAAATGACGCTTGATGGACAATGTCCGATCACTTAGCTCTGTCACCTTCGACGCCTGCCGTTGTTCTCTTCCGTTAGGGTTGTTTGGTTGGTTGCTCCGGTCCACACCTCCAACGTCAGTTGATTTCATGTCCGTTTTTGTTGATTTCATGGCCGTTTTCGTGTCACTTCTTGGTCTTCCTCGTTTCCTCTTGTTGATCGTTGTTGTCACTTCCATTATCGACGTATTCAGATCCCCAGTACTCCGTCTCTTCACCTTGCTTCTGGTAACTCTTCCGGTGTCTATGAGCTCCAGTGTCACATTGGGTGGTTTTCGAGACGGTCTCCCTCGCTTCCTCACGCTTGTCTGAGATGGGCCAAGCTCCCCGCCCGTCGAGGCGGAGGCGCGCATGCGTACATCCCTTCAACACCTGGGCGCACGCATCCGTCAACATGTGCCGTTAGGTCTTGTCCCTGTTGACGCTCGTGGTACTCGTCCTCGTCGTGGCCGTCCTCCAAAATGTGCTGTGCAGTCCGATACTGGAACGCATTTGTCTGCGTCCAGTGTAGATGTACGCATGCGCGCCTCCGCCTCGACGGGCGGGGAGCTTGGCCCATCTCAGACAAGCGTGAGGAAGCGAGGGAGACCGTCTCGAAAACCACCCAATGTGACACTGGAGCTCATAGACACCGGAAGAGTTACCAGAAGCAAGGTGAAGAGACGGAGTACTGGGGATCTGAATACGTCGATAATGGAAGTGACAACAACGATCAACAAGAGGAAACGAGGAAGACCAAGAAGTGACACGAAAACGGCCATGAAATCAACAAAAACGGACATGAAATCAACGGACGTTGGAGGTGTGGACCGGAGCAACCAACCAAACAAGCCTAACGGAAGAGAACAACGGCAGGCGTCGAAGGTGACAGAGCTAAGTGATCGGACATCGTCCATCAAGCGTCATTTGTCGGGCAGTGCTAGTTGTCGTAAGTTGTATAGTGATGATATCTTTTCGATTTTGACTCGTGGAAGGTCTAAGTTACATCTTGCTGTGTTAGAAGCTCTGTATATTCGTAAACTAGATCCAGAACTATGTGTACAGAAGGAGAATGTGTTATCGTTGCAGTTGTTTGGTGTCACACCTCGTGAAAGTGTGACAAGTGTTCCCTGATGTGTTCAACGTGTTTGTCTACAACTTGCAGCTGTTTGTTTTTGAGTTTTTAACACTTTAATCATTTTTAACACCTATGTTGAAGTGTTGACTTTTCTTTCTTTCATTCTCTATATAGTTATGTGTTTTTCTAATTTCCAACATTCCCTGTACTATCCTGAAGAGAAGGGAAAGAAAACGTTTGATAGAAAAAGTGTCTACTGAATTGTGTGGATTATTATTATTATTATTATTATTATTATTTGTTTTACATCGGAAGCTCAACAGTGCAGCTGCACAAATATGAAGAGGCCGATGGGACAAAAAAATTAAAAAAAATAAATAAATAAATAAACAATGTATAATATACATCAGTGTAAATGTTCAAATGTTTAGAAAAAAAGGGGGATGAGTGGTGAACATAAAGAGAAAAGAAGAAAAACGTATGCTGAATGAACCTGGGCAATATATACATGTAGCTGGTGAGAGACTAAACGTTGCCAACATTGTCAAACAAAATTGCACGATATCGTTCAAACCAAACTGGATCATCCAATAAGCGCTTAAAACCACGATCGAACTGAGAGGTAAACAAAGAGGATTTCAAGTCATTAGGTAGAGCATTAAAAAACAGAGCAGCACGAAGTACAAAGGATTTTTGACCGAGTGTTGTTCTGCATTTTAAATAAGGGATATCATGTGTGTCGCGATTACGCGTGCTCCGGGTAGATTGCGGGGCTGGGAATAACGATGTAAATACAGGCAAAGGGCGAAGAATATGATTATTGAAAATGAACTTCCCAGTTGACACCAGAAAATAGTAGTCCAGGGGGCTTAACATCAAGGTTTTTCAGAAGACCAGAAATACTGTCCCGGCTCGAAGCCCCACAAGCCGCTCGGATAGCTCTATTGTACACGCTTACTAGACGATTGTGATCCTTCGCAGTAATGAGTGTGACGAAGGAACAGATGCAGTACAGAATGTCAGGAAGAACGACAGACAGGATGTACTGCCGGCGTGCAAGTTTGCTCAGTTGCCGGAAGGTGCGACGTAAGACACCCACCTTCTGGGATACTTTTCTAACAATTACATCGATATGGGTAGCGTATACATGTACATGGTTTACTAACACATACTTGTACATGAGTAGTAAATTATATTGATTCTTCTGTAACTTCGAGATCCATGAAAGAAATCTTATGAAATAATTGTCTGTACGCTTCCTGTGGACAGCACAGATACAATGCCACGACAAAACTAGACCAGACGTGTGCCCGTGCCTGTGGCCAGACTTGACCGATGCAGCCTTCCGATGTTTACAAGATCCGGCACAGTGTGTACTGTACAGAACACATTGCATTGGGAACAATACCAAATTATTGTGTAGTGGCGTTCTTCAGGCTACGGTCCACTTCGGAGGGCGTGACTACTAGTAACCATGGTAGCCATGGTAACACCAGGAGAAAATCCAAGAATCTCACCAGATCGACAAGGAGACAAAAGTCGTAAAATGGCATTAAATAAGAAAGATCAATTGTGCACTCATAACAACAGCAACAAATGAAGAAAGGTAAGCTCCATAACATGATGAAAGTCACAAGAAAATGTTATGGAGCTTACCTTTCTTCATTATTTGCTGTTGTTATGAGTGCACAATTGATCTTATTTATTGCCAATCTAACCAGAGGCCAAGAAATTCATACGGGAGTGGAAAAATTCGCAACAACCAGCAATTCAAGACGCGGGCAGACAACAACCTACATGTAAGTATCGGCTACAAGTCAACAGGAGAGACGTTAGTGCCCCGGACAATCCAGAACGGAATCAAAAATACAAATGTACATACTATGTTCATTCAGAAAAAACAATATCCATAGAGATACGCTGCACGGAAGACGGTCCAAAAACAGTTAAAACTGGAGAAGAACAGCTACACGTACATGTACATGTATCAAAATATTTACTGGCCAGTTTTCCTGCATAACGTTATTGGTAGCTGCCAGTCACACTAAAACATACCAGACCCATACATTGGCTCCTCAGTCTCCACACTTTCATCTTCCAAGTCCTTGTTGTTCCTGATGAGTCCCTTTCTCCTCGACTGTACTGCTGCACTGCACTTTGCAAGGCAATTCTCCATGGGTGAAGCATCGAGATCCGAGAAGGCTGAGCGGACACAGTCTCCAACAAGGCAAATCATTTCGCTAATAGGATGTGCTCAAAAACTTGAAAAGTACCAATGCCAAAGGTTGAAATGGATGACAGCCAGGTAAACAGCAATGTTGACAACACATGCAGACTGCGTTTCAGGCAAATACGACCATACCGGTTTGTTTAAGCACTCATTGCGATTCTGTGTCGCGCCCTTCTCGTACTTCAGTAGCAGCTTCTTGTGGCAAGTTCACAATACCCTGGCACCATCATAGCTAGGCTTGGGAATGGGGTTGGGGATCAGGGCAACTAACTGCCACTATAGTTTTAGATTGAGTTTCAATTATCTACTACTACAGTAAAACCTGTGACTAACGACCACCACCACTTGGGGCCAGAGAAAGCGGTCTTTAGTGGCAGGTGGTCCTTAGTTAGAGGTTTGCGCCACACAACCATGATTATATGAATGTGAGACCGTCCGTGCCTGGCGAAGTGGTCTGTAGTACCAGGCTGGTCGCTAGTCACGGTGGTCTGTAGTACCAGGCTGGTCGCTAGTCACGGTGGTCTGTAGTACCAGGCTGGTCGCTAGTCACGGTGGTCTGTAGTACCAGGCTGGTCGCTAGTCACGGTGGTCTGTAGTACCAGGCTGGTCGCTAGTCACGGTGGTCTGTAGTACCAGGCTGGTCGCTAGTCACGGTGGTCTGTAGTACCAGGCTGGTCGCTAGTCACGGTGGTCTGTAGTACCAGGCTGGTCGCTAGTCACGGTGGTCTGTAGTACCAGGCTGGTCGCTAGTCACGGTGGTCTGTAGTACCAGGCTGGTCGCTAGTCACGGTGGTCTGTAGTACCAGGCTGGTCGCTAGTCACGGTGGTCTGTAGTACCAGGCTGGTCGCTAGTCACGGTGGTCTGTAGTACCAGGCTGGTCGCTAGTCACGGTGGTCTGTAGTACCAGGCTGGTCGCTAGTCACGGTGGTCTGTAGTACCAGGCTGGTCGCTAGTCACGGTGGTCTGTAGTACCAGGCTGGTCGCTAGTCACGGTGGTCTGTAGTACCAGGCTGGTCGCTAGTCACGGTGGTCTGTAGTACCAGGCTGGTCGCTAGTCACGGTGGTCTGTAGTACCAGGCTGGTCGCTAGTCACGGTGGTCTGTAGTACCAGGCTGGTCGCTAGTCACGGTGGTCTGTAGTACCAGGCTGGTCGCTAGTCACGGTGGTCTGTAGTACCAGGCTGGTCGCTAGTCACGGTGGTCTGTAGTACCAGGCTGGTCGCTAGTCACGGTGGTCTGTAGTACCAGGCTGGTCGCTAGTCACGGTGGTCTGTGACTGTAGTACCAGGCTGGTCGCTAGTCACGGTGGTCTGTAGTACCAGGCTGGTCGCTAGTCACGGTGGTCTGTAGTACCAGGCTGGTCGCTAGTCACGGTGGTCTGTAGTACCAGGCTGGTCGCTAGTCACGGTGGTCTGTAGTACCAGGCTGGTCGCTAGTCACGGTGGTCTGTAGTACCAGGCTGGTCGCTAGTCACGGTGGTCTGTAGTACCAGGCTGGTCGCTAGTCACGGTGGTCTGTAGTACCAGGCTGGTCGCTAGTCACGGTGGTCTGTAGTACCAGGCTGGTCGCTAGTCACGGTGGTCTGTAGTACCAGGCTGGTCGCTAGTCACGGTGGTCTGTGGTACCAGGCTGGTCGCTAGTCACGGTGGTCTGTAGTACCAGGCTGGTCGCTAGTCACGGTGGTCTGTAGTACCAGGCTGGTCGCTAGTCACGGTGGTCTGTAGTACCAGGCTGGTCGCTAGTCACGGTGGTCTGTGACTGTAGTACCAGGCTGGTCGCTAGTCACGGTGGTCTGTAGTACCAGGCTGGTCGCTAGTCACGGTGGTCTGTAGTACCAGGCTGGTCGCTAGTCACGGTGGTCTGTAGTACCAGGCTGGTCGCTAGTCACGGTGGTCTGTAGTACCAGGCTGGTCGCTAGTCACGGTGGTCTGTAGTACCAGGCTGGTCGCTAGTCACGGTGGTCTGTAGTACCAGGCTGGTCGCTAGTCACGGTGGTCTGTAGTACCAGGCTGGTCGCTAGTCACGGTGGTCTGTAGTACCAGGCTGGTCGCTAGTCACGGTGGTCTGTAGTACCAGGCTGGTCGCTAGTCACGGTGGTCTGTAGTACCAGGCTGGTCGCTAGTCACGGTGGTCTGTAGTACCAGGCTGGTCGCTAGTCACGGTGGTCTGTAGTACCAGGCTGGTCGCTAGTCACGGTGGTCTGTAGTACCAGGCTGGTCGCTAGTCACGGTGGTCTGTAGTACCAGGCTGGTCGCTAGTCACGGTGGTCTGTAGTACCAGGCTGGTCGCTAGTCACGGTGGTCTGTAGTACCAGGCTGGTCGCTAGTCACGGTGGTCTGTAGTACCAGGCTGGTCGCTAGTCACGGTGGTCTGTAGTACCAGGCTGGTCGCTAGTCACGGTGGTCTGTAGTACCATGCTGGTCGCTAGTCACGGTGGTCTGTAGTACCAGGCTGGTCGCTAGTCACGGTGGTCTGTAGTACCAGGCTGGTCGCTAGTCACGGTGGTCTGTAGTACCAGGCTGGTCGCTAGTCACGGTGGTCTGTAGTACCAGGCTGGTCGCTAGTCACGGTGGTCTGTAGTACCAGGCTGGTCGCTAGTTACGGTGGTCTGTAGTAGCAGACTGGTCGCTAGTCACGGTGGTCTGTAGTAGCAGACTGGTCGCTAGTCACGGTGGTCTGTAGTAGCAGACTGGTCGCTAGTCACGGTGGTCTGTAGTAGCAGACTGGTCGCTAGTCACGGTGGTCTGTAGTAGCAGACTGGTCGCTAGTCACGGTGGTCTGTAGTAGCAGACTGGTCGCTAGTCACGGTGGTCTGTAGTACCAGGCTGGTCGCTAGTCACGGTGGTCTGTAGTACCAGGCTGGTCGCTAGTCACGGTGGTCTGTAGTACCAGGCTGGTCGCTAGTCACGGTGGTCTGTAGTACCAGGCTGGTCGCTAGTCACGGTGGTCTGTAGTACCAGGCTGGTCGCTAGTCACGGTGGTCTGTAGTACCAGGCTGGTCGCTAGTCACGGTGGTCTGTAGTACCAGGCTGGTCGCTAGTCACGGTGGTCTGTAGTACCAGGCTGGTCGCTAGTCACGGTGGTCTGTAGTACCAGGCTGGTCGCTAGTCACGGTGGTCTGTAGTACCAGGCTGGTCGCTAGTCACGGTGGTCTGTAGTACCAGGCTGGTCGCTAGTCACGGTGGTCTGTAGTACCAGGCTGGTCGCTAGTCACGGTGGTCTGTAGTACCAGGCTGGTCGCTAGTCACGGTGGTCTGTAGTACCAGGCTGGTCGCTAGTCACGGTGGTCTGTAGTACCAGGCTGGTCGCTAGTCACGGTGGTCTGTAGTACCAGGCTGGTCGCTAGTCACGGTGGTCTGTAGTACCAGGCTGGTCGCTAGTCACGGTGGTCTGTAGTACCAGGCTGGTCGCTAGTCACGGTGGTCTGTAGTACCAGGCTGGTCGCTAGTCACGGTGGTCTGTAGTACCAGGCTGGTCGCTAGTCACGGTGGTCTGTAGTACCAGGCTGGTCGCTAGTCACGGTGGTCTGTAGTACCAGGCTGGTCGCTAGTCACGGTGGTCTGTAGTACCAGGCTGGTCGCTAGTCACGGTGGTCTGTAGTACCAGGCTGGTCGCTAGTCACGGTGGTCTGTAGTACCAGGCTGGTCGCTAGTCACGGTGGTCTGTAGTACCAGGCTGGTCGCTAGTCACGGTGGTCTGTAGTACCAGGCTGGTCGCTAATCACGGTGGTCTGTAGTACCAGGCTGGTCGCTAGTCACGGTGGTCTGTAGTACCAGGCTGGTCGCTAGTCACGGTGGTCTGTAGTACCAGGCTGGTCGCTAGTCACGGTGGTCTGTAGTACCAGGCTGGTCGCTAGTCACGGTGGTCTGTAGTACCAGGCTGGTTGCTAGTCACGGTGGTCTGTAGTACCAGGCTGGTTGCTAGTCACGGTGGTCTGTAGTACCAGGCTGGTCGCTAGTCACGGTGGTCTGTAGTACCAGGCTGGTCGCTAGTCACGGTGGTCTGTAGTACCAGGCTGGTCGCTAGTCACGGTGGTCTGTAGTACCAGGCTGGTCGCTAGTCACGGTGGTCTGTAGTACCAGGCTGGTCGCTAGTCACGGTGGTCTGTAGTACCAGGCTGGTCGCTAGTCACGGTGGTCTGTAGTACCAGGCTGGTCGCTAGTCACGGTGGTCTGTAGTACCAGGCTGGTCGCTAGTCACGGTGGTCTGTAGTACCAGGCTGGTCGCTAGTCACGGTGGTCTGTAGTACCAGGCTGGTCGCTAGTCACGGTGGTCTGTAGTACCAGGCTGGTCGCTAGTCACGGTGGTCTGTAGTACCAGGCTGGTCGCTAGTCACGGTGGTCTGTAGTACCAGGCTGGTCGCTAGTCACGGTGGTCTGTAGTACCAGGCTGGTCGCTAGTCACGGTGGTCTGTAGTACCAGGCTGGTCGCTAGTCACGGTGGTCTGTATTACCAGGCTGGTCGCTAGTCACGGTGGTCTGTAGTACCAGGCTGGTCGCTAGTCACGGTGGTCTGTAGTACCAGGCTGGTCGCTAGTCACGGTGGTCTGTAGTACCAGGCTGGTCGCTAGTCACGGTGGTCTGTAGTACCAGGCTGGTCGCTAGTCACGGTGGTCTGTAGTACCAGGCTGGTCGCTAATCACGGTGGTCTGTAGTACCAGGCTGGTCGCTAGTCACGGTGGTCTGTAGTACCAGGCTGGTCGCTAGTCACGGTGGTCTGTAGTACCAGGCTGGTCGCTAGTCACGGTGGTCTGTAGTACCAGGCTGGTCGCTAGTCACGGTGGTCTGTAGTACCAGGCTGGTCGCTAGTCACGGTGGTCTGTAGTACCAGGCTGGTCGCTAGTCACGGTGGTCTGTAGTACCAGGCTGGTCGCTAGTCACGGTGGTCTGTAGTACCAGGCTGGTCGCTAGTCACGGTGGTCTGTAGTACCAGGCTGGTCGCTAGTCACGGTGGTCTGTAGTACCAGGCTGGTCGCTAGTCACGGTGGTCTGTAGTACCAGGCTGGTCGCTAGTCACGGTGGTCTGTAGTACCAGGCTGGTCGCTAGTCACGGTGGTCTGTAGTACCAGGCTGGTCGCTAGTCACGGTGGTCTGTAGTACCAGGCTGGTCGCTAGTCACGGTGGTCTGTAGTACCAGGCTGGTCGCTAGTCACGGTGGTCTGTAGTACCAGGCTGGTCGCTAGTCACGGTGGTCTGTAGTACCAGGCTGGTCGCTAGTCACGGTGGTCTGTAGTACCAGGCTGGTCGCTAGTCACGGTGGTCTGTAGTACCAGGCTGGTCGCTAGTCACGGTGGTCTGTAGTACCAGGCTGGTCGCTAGTCACGGTGGTCTGTAGTACAAGGCTGGTCGCTAGTCACGGTGGTCTGTAGTACCAGGCTGGTCGCTAATCACGGTGGTCTGTAGTACCAGGCTGGTCGCTAGTCACGGTGGTCTGTAGTACCAGGCTGGTCGCTAGTCACGGTGGTCTGTAGTACCAGGCTGGTCGCTAGTCACGGTGGTCTGTAGTACCAGGCTGGTCGCTAGTCACGGTGGTCTGTAGTACCAGGCTGGTTGCTAGTCACGGTGGTCTGTAGTACCAGGCTGGTTGCTAGTCACGGTGGTCTGTAGTACCAGGCTGGTCGCTAGTCACGGTGGTCTGTAGTACCAGGCTGGTCGCTAGTCACGGTGGTCTGTAGTACCAGGCTGGTCGCTAGTCACGGTGGTCTGTAGTACCAGGCTGGTCGCTAGTCACGGTGGTCTGTAGTACCAGGTTGGTCGCTAGTCACGGTGGTCTGTAGTACCAGGTTGGTCGCTAGTCACGGTGGTCTGTAGTACCAGGCTGGTCGCTAGTCACGGTGGTCTGTAGTACCAGGTTGGTCGCTAGTCACGGTGGTCTGTAGTACCAGACTGGTCGCTAGTCACGGTGGTCTGTAGTACCAGACTGGTCGCTAGTCACGGTGGTCTTTAGTCACAGGTTTTACTGTGCATTGCATAGACGTAGAGGGACAATGTACTCGTACGAGTATTATGCTTCTCTATAATTCTTTTCTGGCATCCCTGCACTCTGTTTACATACCAATGGTCTTTCCAGATCTTGTGACCTGCTTTGAATCTTTCATTCCGAAAGCTAAAAACAAGAATAAAACAGTAGTTGCTATGTCTCGTAATATTGGCCGGTGTTTCCGCCGAGTCTTGAGATGTTGCAATAAATAAATAAATAAATAAATGTTGTTGCTATGCAGTTGCCATGGTTACCATGCTCGAAACTTCAACGGCTAATTTCGGTACCTTCCATCACGTTTGCAGGGTAAAAAAATTATATCGTGGAGCTCCTTGTGGTCCCTCTACACGTTAAAACACTCAAAAAGCTGTGCACTCTCAACTGCAACAATATTTTGGGCTCCTGGCCCCCCTGTACCGTAAAGTACCGCCAGAGCGCCCCACCATCTCATCCTTTCGTGGTCGTAATGTGGAGGTGGTCTGCTGTCTATAGGTCATTCGACATGAACCTTGTACACATATTGCACGTTTTGCAGTCAATCCGTACCTTCGAGCGGACACAAGCTCCACACAAAAACCTGCCAAGTGTGACCTTAGTACACTAAGATTATCACATCGTACAAACTTCGTTGCACACTGCCATACGATTTTCCTTTCTCAGGCTGTATTATTATTATTATTATTATTATTATCAAATTTTTGATAGGGCAATCCCCACAGGCCGTGTAAAATCAAGGTGGGACGCTCTCGCGAGACGGGGCGCTCTGGCGGTACTTTACGGTACTATTATTTAGCAAAACGGCACGTTCCCGTGGGATTGTGCGTGTTGGAGCTGTTGTTATTGTACTTGTATTGATTTGGTGCATACTTATCTGCGTGTATATGTGCACAAGTGTGCACAAGTGAAGTAGGCATCCCCGCTTACATTGCGATAGTGCTTATAATAATAATATGTGCAACTTACGTTTGTCTGAAGGGTGCACCTACAACTATCACACTCACTTGCTCATGCGTGCGTGCACGTGTGCCTATGCGCGTCTGTATGTGCCTCTCTCCGTCTCTGCAGGCCCGCAAGATCGAGATGATCAACGCCCAGAACCTGACCTTTCAGCTGGGAGTCAACCAGTTTGCCGACATGACCGATGAGGAGTACGCACAGATGCTTGGCTATCGCCAGGACAAGTCTCTGAGCAGCGCCGAGTCTTTCGTTGGCAGCCCTGACGTGAAGCCGCCCGCCGAGGTCGACTGGGTCGCCAAGGGATACGTCACACCAATCAAGAACCAGGTATGTGTTTGCAAGACCTATGGTGTCAAGGCTTGAGTCTCCACTGCCACTTTGGTGGTGATAGTAAAGAGGTTCTGCAAAACGAAAAATGCGTACAAACGTTCGCTCTACGTCATGAAGTGCGAAACTTGGCACGAACTTTCGCAACTTTGGATGCGAAACTTGCAGGGATGGCGAAGTGAACTGTCGTAGGAAGTTTCGTGCAATGGGCCCATGGCATACGTGTACTTGACCCGTGTATACTACGAAAATATGCAGAACGCAAAGTTCGTGCGAAAATTTGTACCTACTTTCGCATAGCCAGTCTCTCTAGCTACCAGAAGCTAAACGTGGAGCAGACAATGGCCATGTCAAACCAGCGAACCGCTACTGGAGTTGCCATGTCAAACCAGCTAACCGCTACTGGAGTTGCCATGTCAAACCAGCGAACCGCTACTGGAGTTGCCATGTCAAACCAGCGAACCGCTACTGGAGTTGCCATGTCAAACCAGCGAACCGCTACTGGAGTTGCAAGTAAACCAATGTACATCAAGCGCACAAGCATAGCCGTCACCTAGTGCAAGTACAGTGATACCTGTCTAAGACGACCGCTCAAGGGACCTTCAAAATGTGGTCTCTGTTGCCAGGTGGTCTCCGTATCCAGGGCCGTTTGACTGGAAATAGCATCCCTTGGTCCTGGTTACAGTGGTCTTCTGGGGCAGGTGGTCACCTTATCCGAGTGGTCGCCTTGACAGGTTTTACTGTACAAGATTAGGACGACAGTGCCAACTCCCGCTACTCTGCAGCTACCTACTCTATCTAGCTTTGACGAGTTACATGTGTGTGTGTGTGATACCAGGCTTTCCAAGCTTACAGCAACCAGTTGTAGATACCCTTACCTTACCTCTGTCAGATCCTGCGCCGGTTGTGCCCTTTGACAGCATCGACGATCTCCTCAGAAGTCTACATGTAGATGACGAAAGCCATCTGCCTTGGAGAAGCCACAGTAAGAGCCAGCTCCATCTGGTGCTCCATCACTTCCCGTAAAATTCGCCTTTCAGAAGTCTGAACTTGTCCCTTTGTCTCTCTCTATCTTACTGTCATGTTTCACTTGCTTGCAACGCTGTTATGATGGTAATGTATTGATGAAGAGTGCAGGTTCAGACCGGTACTATGCCACAACTATGTATGTCGTATGTGGATGGCAGTCTGAAACACAATCAGATATGTACGGTCAGGGCAGGTATCGTTGATTCAGGCCCCGAGAGCGTAGCCCTCGGCCGAAGGCCTTGGGCTACGCTCTCGGGGCCTGAATCAACGATACTGCCCTGACATCCATGTCTGATTCTATACTTCTTGTGTGCTATATCTTGGGTGTGTGTGTGTGCTCACACGCAGGGCGCATGTGGCTCCAGCTGGGCGTTCAGCACGACCGGCTCCACCGAAGGCCAGCACTTCAAGAAGACTGGCAACCTTGTCTTGCTGTCCGAGCAGAACCTGATTGACTGCAGCCAAAAGGAGGGTGATCGTGGCTGTGGCGGAGGTTTCATGGACTATGGCTTCAAGTACATCATCGAGAACCACGGCATTGACACAGAGGAGAGCTACCCTTACACGGCCAAGGCCGGTACATGCCGCTTCAAGGAGTCCCACGTCGGCGCCACCCTCACCAGCTACAAGGACGTCCTGCCCCGCAAGTCCGAGAGCGCCCTGCAGGAGGCTGTTGCCTCGGTAAATACTTTTCTTACACATAAAAGAATACTCTCTGCATGGTGGCCCATATTAGAAGCTGTGTCTTAGGAGAACATATCCGGCTAAAGATAAGAAAGCTTTATCATACATGTATATACCACTCTTTGGTTTTAGATTATTACAATGAGAGTGCACAATCAATGGCTTGTCCACCAACTCTTTGTTTTACTGCTTGCTGCACCACAGCATAGTGTGTTGTTGGCCGGCCCACTGCGCTTCTACTCTGTTGGACCATCGTGTCTGTTGAACCAGGGAGTCGTAAAATACCGGTATTTTAAGACTCCCTGTGTTCAACCATTGTGTCATCATGTCTGTTGCAGCTTTCCCGGTCAGCTTATTGACTCTTGTTGTCGTTAAGAAATCTGATGATGTAAAATAGTGGTGTGGATGTTTTGAAAGTGCTACAGTCTGTTTCGGATGTGAAATATTTCCCAGCACTTGATTGCATTCGGCGATGTATAGAAACATATACATGTAATTGTAATACTCTTCACTCTCTGTGTGTTCTCTTCTGTTCCTGCCGGCTGTCGTATCGCAGGTTGGCCCAGTGTCGATTGCCATCGACGCCTCATCGACGTATTTCCGCTACTACAAGCACGGAGTCCTGATCGACAACAAGTGCACCAACGCTTACCCGAATCACGCTGCCCTGGTTGTCGGCTACGGTGTTGAGGAAGAGCAGGACTACTGGCTGGTCAAGAACACCTGGGGTACCAGCTGGGGAGACAAGGGATACATCAGGACGGCACGTAACCATGACAACATGTGCGGGATCGCCACGGACGCCAGCTATCCGATCGCCTAAGCACACATCGCCGGGACAGCGCCGTCAAAGAAAAAGCGCTCGCACACGCCTTTGTCGTGTGATGTTGTAACTTATCTACCATCAGTATAGCTGATTGCCACCGCCACAGCTGCTGCTGCTGCTGCTGCTGCTGCTGCTTGTGTGGCGCAATCTTCCTTACACTATCAGCCCGGATCATCCATTCGCGCTATGATCCAAGCTTGCAGCCTATATCAATCCTATCTTCTGAAAATTGTGGTCAGCTTGCTGTCTGATGATCGATTAAAACCGTGAAACTCAGAGTTACAGAAGAAACGCTTTTCATCCCTCTCAAGTGTGTTTATTTTATATAATGTATAATATTATTTCACCGTCCAATGGCAGAAGCCAATGCAAAGGAGGGGGCGTTAGCCCTCCATGGCAAGAGAAGGAAAAAAAGAAAAGAACATAATTATGTGACTCCCGTCCTGAATCCGACAAATGGCATACCAGTCTAACTGTACAATGTAGCTAGTGTGTTCAGCAGTAGCAGCAGTCGTCCCCTTTATTCTCATTCTCCTGTTCTTCTCTGCTGTACTGGCATTGTCAAGGTTTACTGTCTCGCTCTGCCAACGTCACTGTGCGTGATCATGTATGTCGCTGTGTTCGACAGTTTTGACTTTTCTCCGAGTTTATGTGGGCCAGTTCTGGGATGCTGTTTGCCGCTGTGAGCGTTTTGTTCTCTTTCGTAAAATCGATACTGGACTCTGTGCGTTGTTGTTGCACTTGCTTGCGCGAGCACGCACCCGGCACGCGTGCGTGCATCAGATTATTCCGTTCTTGGGGTGCATTGCTACCAGGGAGTAGTATATTTTAATACCATACCTACTACTGCCTGATTGCTGCGGACAAATCTGAGCACGGGGGTATTACATCAATGAGGATGCCGAAATACTACAATAATTATTGATTTGAAACTCGGATGTTGAGCCATAAATAAATGTAGAAGAGAAAAGGACATATGGATACGAGTTAAGAGTAACTCTCCATCACTGTAACATGATACTATATACAGTCAGAAAGTGCAATAATATTGCACTTTCTGACTGTATAATTATAGTATCATGTTACAGTGATGGAGAGTTACTCTTAACTCGTATCCATATGTCCTTTTCTCTTATAATTATTGATCAGAATGATTTCGAAGAAAGTAAAATGAGCGCACACATACCACGAGAACAGTGGAACAATAATTATGACAATTCATTCTATTGATTATCACATAATAATAATTCGCGGGATTCGCGTTGGCATCGCTTGAATGTTCAGAAACACACAAACTAGCCTTCGCTTCCGCAGGCCACCACTATGCCTATGCCTTGCACACCTTAGTGGCGAATGCAAACCTCACAAGTGAGTCAGGCATGAGAACGACGTTCAAATCATAACATTGTTTGTATGATTTGAACGTCGTTTTCACGTGATAATCATCAGAAATCTTCATCCCAATGATAGTTTTGTAACATGGGAAATTGTGGGCACAAGTTATGCGATGTTACAATTTTTTCCTTGGCTCACCATCTGAGTTCTTACAAGTTACAATGATAATTGGACAACAAAGGAAAGATATTTATGGTACTATAAAGGTGAACTCGGGTATTGAGCCAATAATAAAAGTAGAAAGGAAAGGGACATAATGGAAACGAAGGTGAACATTATTAGATCTAAAACTAATACAAGAAACACTGATATTCTAAAGCTAGCACTATTGGAGGCGAGATTACAAGTCATTAGCCTGGCAACCATTGACCAAAGCTGCAGCCAGGGCACCCTGCGATCGTGTATCATTCGCCTATGTATGGAAACTGCGCACCCTCTCGTGATCATCGCGTGAGTGACCGCTCAAAATGTTGCATTCGGCGCTCGGCATTGCATTCTTGTTGTGGCTTGCTCTTGGGAGAAATAGACTTCAAAAACACAATTGGAAGAGAATTCCGGCATGGCCATATGGGGGATTGCCAAAACAATTGTGACAAAACTCAAAATTGACCCATTTGTGGCCAAAATCTAGGATACTTCTTTATCCTAGCTTTTGACACTTTGTCAAAAGCTAGGATATCATCTCTTTCTGAATGGACTGATAGCTGATATCGTCAAAGCGTACCAAAAAAAACTGCAAGCTACGCATACGCTCACTGAGGGTTCTACTGTAGTAACATCAACAGAGCCGCCGTCAGGATTTTGCTCCTTCTATTTTGTTGTTTTTCGCCAAATTTCATCTCTCTCGCTTCCGTTCGCTCGTTCGCAAAGATGAAGTGCTTGATCATTCTGGCGCTGGTCGCCGCCGTATCGGCCAAGTCCGTACTGGAGGAGCTAAAGATCTCCGAGGAGTGGGATACCTTCAAGAGTCTTGAAGGTATCCCTTGATGTATCCCGTGTCTACCCAGCTGGTACCCAAGGTGTTCTTGACCAGCCAGTAGTCCTGCTCCTCCTCAACACCGTAGCCGACAACCAGGGCAGCGTGATTCGGGTAAGCGCTGGTGCACTTGTTGTCGATCAGGACTCCGTGCTTGTAGTAGCGGAAATACGTCGATGAGGCGTCGATGGCAATCGACACTGGGCCAACCTGCGATACGACAGCCGGCAGGAACAGAAGAGAACACACAGAGAGTGAAGAGTATTACAATTACATGTATACGTTTCTATACATCGCCGAATGCAATCAAGTGCTGGGAAATATTTCACATCCGAAACAGACTGTAGCACTTTCAAAACATCCACACCACTATTTTACATCATCAGATTTCTTAACGACAACAAGAGTCAATAAGCTGACCGGGAAAGCTGCAACAGACATGATGACACAATGGTTGAACACAGGGAGTCTTAAAATACCGGTATTTTACGACTCCCTGGGTCAACAGACACGATGGTCCAACAGAGAAGAAGCGCAGTGGGCCGGCCAACAACACACTATGCTGTGGTGCAGCGAGCAGTAAAACAAAGAGTTGGTGGACAAGCCATTGATTGTGCACTCTCATTGTAATATCTAAAACCAAAGAGTGGTATATACATGTATGATAAAGCTTTCTTATCTTTAGCCGGATATGTTCTCCTAATACACAGCTTCTAATATGGGCCACCATGCAGAGAGTATTCTTTTATGTGTAAGAAAAGTATTTACCGAGGCAACAGCCTCCTGCAGGGCGCTCTCGGACTTGCGCGGCAGCACGTCCTTGTAGCTGGTGAGGGTGGCGCCGACGTGGGACTCCTTGAAGCGGCATGTACCGGCCTTGGCCGTGTAAGGGTAGCTCTCCTCTGTGTCAATTGCGTGGTTCTCGATGATGTACTTGAAGCCATGGTCCATGAAACCTCCGCCACAGCCACGATCAGCCTCCTTTTGGTTGCAGTCAATCAGGTTCTGCTCGGACAGCGAGACAAGTTTGCCAGTGTTCTTGAAGTCCTGGCCTTCGGTGGAGCCGGTCGTGCTGAACGCCCAGCTGGAGCCGCATGCACCCTGCGTGTGAGCACACACACACACCACGCACACACACACACACACACACACACACACACACACACACACACCCAAGATATAGCACACAAGAAGTATAGAATCAGACATGGATGTCAAGGCAGTATCGTTGATTCAGTCCCCGAGAGCGTAGCCCAAGGCCTTCGGCCGAGTGCTACGCTCTCGGGGCCTGAATCAACGATACCTGCCCTGACCGTACATATCTGATTGTGTTTCAGACTGCCATCCACATACGACATACATAGTTGTGGCATAGTACCGGTCTGAACCTGCACTCTTCATCAATACATTACCATCATAACAGCGTTGCAAGCAAGTGAAACATGACAGTAAGATAGAGAGAGACAAAGGGACAAGTTCAGACTTCTGAAAGGCGAATTTTACGGGAAGTGATGGAGCACCAGATGGAGCTGGCTCTTGCTGTGGCTTCTCTAAGGCAGACGGCTTTCGTCATCTACATGTAGACTTCTGAGGAGATCGTCGATGCTCTCAAAGGGCACAACCGGCGCAGGATCTGACAGAGGTAAGGTAAGGGTATCTACAACTGGTTGCTGTAAGCTTGGAAAGCCTGGTATCACACACACACATGTAACTCGTCAAAGCTAGATAGAGTAGGTAGCAGCAGAGTAGCGGGAGTTGGCACTGTCGTCCTAATCTTGTACAGTAAAACCTGTCAAGGCGACCACTCGGATAAGGTGACCACCTGCCGCAGAAGACCGCTGTAACCAGGACCACGCGATGCTATTTCCAGTCAAACGGCCCTGGATACGGAGACCACCTGGCAACAGAGACCACATTTTGAAGGTCCCTTGAGCGGTCATCTTAGACAGGTATCACTGTACTTGCACTAGGTGACGGCTATGCTTGTGCGCTTGATGTACATTGGTTTACTTGCAACTCCAGTAGCGGTTCGCTGGTTTGACATGGCAACTCCAGTAGCGGTTCGCTGGTTTGACATGGCAACTCCAGTAGTGGTTAGCTGGTTTGACATGGCAACTCCAGTAGTGGTTCGCTGGTTTAACATGGCAACTCCAGTAGTGGTTAGCTGGTTTGACATGGCCATTGTCTGCTCCACGTTTAGCTTCTGGTAGCTAGAGAGACTGGCTATGCGAAAGTAGGTACAAATTTTCGCACGAACTTTGTGTTCTGCATATTTTTGTAGTTTACACGGGTCAAGTACACGTATGCCATGGGCCCATTGCACGAAAATTCCTACGACAGTTCACTTCGCCATCCCTGCAAGTTTCGCATCCAAAGTTGCGAAAGTTCGTGCCAAGTTTTGCACTTCATGACGTAGAGCGAACGTTTGTACGCATTTTCGTTTTGCAGAACCTCTTTACTATCACCACCAAAGTGGCAGTGGAGACTCAAGCCTTGACACCATACGTCTTGCAAACACGTACCTGGTTCTTGATTGGTGTGACGTATCCCTTGGCGACCCAGTCGACCTCGGCGGGCGGCTTCACGTCAGGGTTGCCAACGAAAGACTCGGCGCTGCTCAGAGACTTGTCCTGGCGATAGCCAAGCATCTGTGCGTACTCCTCATCGGTCATGTCGGTAAACTGGTTGACTCCCAGCTGAAAGGTCAGGTTCTGGGCGTTGATCTTCTCGATCTTGCGGGCCTGCAGAGACGGAGAGAGGCACATACAGACGCGCATAGGCACACGTGCACGCACGCATGAGCAAGTGAGTGTGATAGTTGTAGGTTGGTTGGTTGGTTTTTATTTCACTTCGCACATTCAAACGGGATGACGACCCAATAAAATGACGGCGAAGGCTTAGCCTAGAAGTGGCTATGGAAGAACATAGTAAAAGCTATGGAAGCACATAGTAAGAGAATAGGATACTAATAACTGCGGGTAAACGGGGGAGAGAGAGAATACGATGTATCTGTGATACTACGTGCGGGTTACTGAACTGCACGGGGAGGGAGAGCAGACCGATCAGCAGCAACTCGAACTACTCCCTACAGGCGTATGGTACACATGCATGCTTAAACTCAGGTAGCCGGGTAATTGTGCGGACCTCACCAGGGAGAGCGTTCCACAGCAGAGCACCAGCAACAGAAAATCTCCGCTGACCGCGGCGTCTACGGTTTGCCTGGCTTAGTAGGCCATTTGACTGCTGATGGCGGGTTGGGGTGCCTTGTGCCGGGGTCAGAAGCTGGGCGAGCACAGGACTGGTGCGGGCGTGGATGCACCGCCAGATGGTGATCAATATTTTCTGCCTGTAGAGCTCGCTGACACGGTACAGGGAGTGAGCAGTGAGCAGCGGCTGCATGGCTGTCCGGGGCGGGTTGCCATCGATACAGCGGATGGCTCTGTTTTGCGTGGTTTGCAGTCGTTTCAGTTGACCCTCTCGCATTGCGGCTGAGAAACAGCAGGAGCCATAAAGCAGGTCGGGCATTATGACCGCCTTCACATACACCTGACGAGAGCATCTTGATAGGCTTCGGCGTGCCCGCCACAAGGCGCCAATTTTCTTGGCAACCTTGGTGACCACATAGTTTACATGGGTGTCCCAATCTAGGCGATTGTCAAGGTGAACGCCGAGGTAGCGCGCAGAAGACGCTGAGGGGAGGAGACAGTCGCCGCTTTTGACTGTTACTTCCTGTACATGCTGCTGAGGAGAGATAGTCAGAACCTGGCTCTTGGTGGCGTTCAAGATGAGGCCTCGGGACTTCAGCCAACCGGCCAGAGCAGTTGCCGCTGTGGTGAGGGTTCTGGACGCTTCCGCCGCTGAGGCCTGGGAGTCGTACAGGGCTATGTCATCTGCAAATTGTACACTTGGCACAGGCGAGGAAACCAAAGGGACATCGCGTGTGTATATACTGAAGAGGACAGGGCCGAGAACAGAGCCTTGGGGTACTCCGCAGGTGCAAGCCAGAGCAGGGCTGGTTGAAGGCGAGATGAGGATCTGCTTCTTGCGGCCGGACAAGTAGTCGACGAACCAACTAAGGGCGTTTCCAGAAATTCCAACCGCAAGGAGGTCTTGAATTAACTTGTCGTGGTGCACTTTATCAAAAGCTTTCGACATGTCTAATAGGCACAGCCCTGTGGTCTTGCCACTGTCTCTCGCCTTCTGTAGATTATCAGTCAGCACACAGAGGGCGTCTTCCGTGGAACATTTCTTGCGGAAGGCAAATTGTGTTTCGGGTAATGCCTGGGTCAAGTCCAAATGACGAACTAACTGGTGTTGCACTACCCTCTCCAGCAACTTGGACACTATTGGGAGAAGGGATACAGGTCTATAGTTGGTGGGGACTGATGGGTCACCGGCCTTGTACAGTGGCACGACAGACGCCAATTTAAATGCGGATGGAATGGTTCCAGTCCTCAGCGAGGTGCAGAACAGCACAGCAAGAGAATATGAAAGCAAGTCAGCACACTGCTGTAGCAGAGAGCCCGGTATGCCGTCACTACCTGTGGCTTTCCGCGCATTCAACTTCTCAAGGAGACGTCGGACGTCAGCAGGAGTCACAGGATCAAGTTCGGTCAAGGAGACGGGTCCAGCGGGACCGTGCGGGGTACAGAGTTGTTCAGGACGGTTGGGATCGGTGACAATGGAGTGGAACGTGTCGGCCACCTCGCTGATGCTACAACTAGGATCTTGGCGGCGACGTGAACGCCCAGTGACTGCATTTAGAATGGCCCAAGACTTCCTAGGGTTGGCCACATTTTCTTCGCACTGACGGGAGAAGTACTCGTTTCGCTTGCGCCGATACGCGTTCCGAGCAGTGCTACGTGCTTGTTTAAACTCTGCATACAGTGTGCCGTTTGTCCTATCCTTCCGCCAACGGCTGTGCAGCCGCCGTTTACGCTGTTCGAGCTGGTGCAGCTCTCTGTCAGACCAGGGAGGTATCGCCCTCCGGGAAGGCTTAGAGTTGTGCAGCGGGGCATGCTTGTCCAAAACGTACAGGAACTTAGTGTGCCACTCTTTCCACATGTGATTTACATCATTGTGATCCGAAAAATCATGTAGAGAAGCCTCAAGGATATCTTGCCGAAAAGAGTTAATGTCAACGCCACGTATATTCCTGGTCAGCCGCGACGTCGTGGATGACGCGGGTGGAACGTCAACGGCAAGCTGAATAAAGGCTTCCACAGCGCTGTGGTCACTAATATCAGTGGGCACAACCGTTGCTAGGGACACTAGCGCCGGGTTGGTCAATATGAGATCGATCATCGTGCCTTCAGGGCACTGTGGAGTTTCACGGGTCGGCCGCATGACGATGTTCTGGAGGCCAAACGCAGCACAGAGGTCGGTGAGGTGTTTGTGCTGGGGTGCCGGATGGGCTGGGTCCATATTTACATTAAAGTCTCCAACTAGGGTCACGGAAGAAGACTGCACAGCTGCTCGTACAATATCTGCTTCCAAATCTGCCCAGTAAGACACTGGCTCCCCCGGTGGCCGGTACACGCAACCAACCAGGTGCCGACCTGGTTTTCCGTTTATTTCTACCCAGACTGTTTCTGTAGATTCAGAATGCAGATCTGGGCGGGATCGAACTGGGATAGGTGCACCCTTCAGACAAACGTAAGTTGCACATATTATTATTACAGGTAGACTCCCTTTAATTCGAACCTCAAATTGCCAGGCCCTAACTTCGAATTATCCAGAACTTCTAATTATCCAAATGCAGCCCCGTGCACTGATATGTATGTAAAAATGCTTGAAATCGCATGCTGAATATTTTTTGCACATTTTTATTTGCATCAACGAAACATAGGTGGTCGTACTGGTCATGTACATGTACAACGGATCATCAAAACACTGGATCGACACAAAAATTAATCATTTTGACAATATCTCCATCTTCTAGTGAAGAGGTAACAGTCACTAGTGCACTGCAGCTTTCCTGAAACGGCACAGAACTGCGCTGCCTAATCCGCGTCATGAAAGGCCGTCGGACAGCAGCACGTCGTTCTGAAGAACGGAAGTGAAGCATAGGCATCGAAAATATTTACGACCATGGTGTTGTTGTGCGCCAACATCTCCGCGCACGAGCTGGCGCTGCAAGAAAGGCCATCGAGATCCGCGTCCACCTGGAAGAAGTCGTTTTGCACGGGCTTTAATCAAATTTCGAGAGAAGGTGGGTTTCTTTAACCCTATAGTCGATCCTGCAGCGGACCATTGATCGATTTTTGAGCTACTCTTGGCTAGAGAAGGAGAAAAGAATGAACTTCGAATAGACCGATCCCCTTATTATAAATATATGCACTGGGTTCGAGCACGGGGGCAACCTCGGAGACCAACGCCCGCTTCGGCCTCAAGACCAAATACTGCCCCTCGAAGGTACCAGAGATGAAGGGATTTGAGGATGACGTCACGAAGATGATTGAGAACCTGAGATTCCGAAGAGTATCTGATGGAAGGCCTTTTTCTACCTGAAGGGTGACAACACCAAAGAGGAGACCAACGCCCGCTTCGGCCTCAAGACCAAAAACTGCCCCCCGAAGGTACCAGAGATGAAGGGATTTGAGGATGACGTCACGAAGATGATTGAGAACCTGAGATTCCGAAGTCGTATGTCCTTGGGGTCGTCGTATGTCTGTTGTGTTGATTGACATTCTTCTTCTATACTGGAGAATATTCCAGCGAGTGAATCCAGAGCAAGTGCTATGGAAATGGATTAGCGAGAGCTCATAATAGCCAGACAGACCCACGAGTCCTTTCTTGAACCGAACAATAATCATCTATGGCATTCAACATGCAGTTTGGGAAGCCATGCAGTCCTGGGACAAATATCCAAATGCATTCTTGTCTCCAGACCAAACAACGATTGTTATCATACTTGACAATTTCCAACTCTAGACCACCATGCCAGCTCAAGCAAAAAGAAGCAAAGGAAGACGGAGATTTCTACTTGTGCAGCCATTCGGGGAGGAGCACGAAGGCTGTTTTAACATTATATGATTCGACTGTGCACGCACTTTCCAAAAGTGTACTTATCACATACCACGTGAACTCTTGGCTGTTTGCAGTGCGATATGCTTACATGTGCATGCCCTTGCCGCACATTCACACTCCAGTACAAAACATAATATGCAAATATGTAATGCACATAATGTAACATTCTACGCTTGAAAGCAGATCAGCATTCAAACTTTTTCATTGCCTTCAGGCTGCAACAGCATATTGCAAGAGGGCACAATGGCCCAACCCAACATCTTCCCGAACACCATCGGCCATGGCAGTACAGACCATCTGATATCACTCACACCAGTGACACCACCCACATAGAAGAGAAGCAATGTTGATACTTCATAGTGAACACGTTACAAATACTACTGAGAGTGCATATAGGCAGTACACCAGGTTCAGGATGCATTGATCCATTCTTCTGCTTCGGCTATGCATGCTGTCAAGAGTACATAACCCCCAAGAGTGTGCAACGGGCATAGACCCAGCCCTCGGCGAAATTCCTACATTACGTCATGCGCAGCTTGTCATCCGACTATGATCCGAGGTAAATTTGGGTTCTTTGCGATTTCTGGAAACTATACCCTGAACCGCTTAGGCACCGGCGGATTATGCTCGCGAAATCAAGGAATTATGCTTTCATGGATTCTCGCATTATGCTCGTAAAATCCTCATATTATGCTTTGGCACCCGGGGATATACAAGTATATTCACTTTGTTGTACTTATGGAGCCTCAAAGCGAATAATCAGCTCATCTCTCCCTAGCTCCACGTCTCCTTCCATCATGACCGAACATCATCTATACATCAATTTAGAGCAATATCCGTAGCCTGCAGTCATATCATGGCTGCTAAAATCCAGACTGGTCATGACTTCGTAACATGCATAATGTACAAATGTAATGTACATGTACATGTACACGGAGTTTTGCGGACTACCCGCCACTACATGTACATGTATCTCGTCTGCCCCGGGATACCTGATGAAGGCTGATTCACTCGCATCTTCTGCTACATGTACTGTGTCAGTGTGAGAAAGAACTTTGAAGAAGACGAGTTCGAGCATACAATAATGCATTGCCATGATTTCTACCCTGCATGCCTGCTTTTCATTGAAAACACTATCTGCATGACCTCCGAACCCTTTGCCATGCAGACCACCAGCACTGATCAGGTGCATTGTACACAGTTGTATAGCCTACATACTAGAACTGTGGTATAATTGTGTAGTTATGCTCCTACCTCCGAGAGGATGCCAAATTATGCTCCAAATTTTCAACCATCAAATTATGCCAATAATTATGCCGGCATATTTCGCCGGTGCCTAGAACCGCTCCTAACTCAAGGGTGTAGCCTCGGGTTTTCGAAGCTTTTTTTGAAGACTTTTTGGGACGTACAAGTCGTACTTTCTCAAAAACAAACTCTTTCTCCAAGAATCCATGGATATCACGACAGGAAGAAGTGAGGACGCTGTAAACATGGTGCATTGCCGTCGAGGACAATCATTCTGATAGCTGTGCAACTCAGCCGAGAAATGCTCCTTCGACGTATTTTCTCAAGTTCCTCAACCATTTGAATCATCTTCGAGGAAAGCGCCGGTAATATACCGATGCGGCGATGGCCTGGGGAAGAAATTGTTCTTGAAGAGACTGACTGCACTAGTGAAAGAAGAAGGCGATGAAGAGTCACCATTGCATCGAAAAATAAACAGTTTTGTCTTTAAATAATAGGATCGTGTGCTTTGTTTCACTTTTGCTTCTTCAGACTCAGACTAGAATCGCAGTTTACCCTGGCCTGGGGAAGCATCCTGGTTTGACTGTAAATTTTAGAAGAATTCATTGGCGTGACTCATCGCACTGCACCAAAAATGACGCAATGAAGGAATTCCGCCGAGCGGGCTTCCATACACGGACTGATCAGGAGTTGCACACTCTTGGGGGTTATGAACTCTTGATGCTGTCATCAGTGAGCCACATCATTGCGAAAGACTGATGACGGAGAGATCATTGCGCGTGTGTAGTCACAATTGTAGGGAGGTTCTGCTCTACGTTTTGGGAACGCGACGCAAAGAATCACGCGAACTTTCTTCGCGTTCCCGTTGAAGAAATGCTGTTCTGCTCTACGTTTCACCTAGAGAAGTCACGTGGAATGTGTACTGGGAATTTCCCCTTCCATATTTGGCAGTTTTCTGCGTGCAGTTGATCGATACCCAGCAAATCCGTACGCATCTCCGCGTAGAAATCTGGAGCCAAAACACGCGAAGCCGTAGACTCTAACCCAGACACCTGCTCTCTACGTGATTTCTCTACGTTTCACGTATAGCAGAACCTCCCTAATATCAGAGGAAGTACAGGTTCCTGCACGAGTATGAGGGCAGTACCGCGGAATCCAGCCCGCGCCGCGATAGCGGCAAGGGCTGGATAAACAGCGGTACTGGCCGAGTATGAGTGACTGGAACGTGTTTCCCGTGTGCACCCAAGCCAAATAAAGAGATACGTACATGTACAATGTAGAGGGGACGGTTTCAAATAGGACACCGGTTGCAAACCGGAACGGACTCAATATTCACTTTCTCTCTTGGTATTTTGATTAGAAAACATATGTCACAGTGAGACTACGATGTGTTATACTCCGAGCCAAAATTTCATGGCTCTGCGATGACCAGAAGCGCCATACCAAGCAGGTGAGTTTTTGACGTGTTGCTTCGCACTGCGACTTGAGTTTTACGACTTTCGAAAAATCAACTTCTTGTCGCAGGTAAACAGCGGCTCGCCTCTCGCCAATAAAGCACCGCATATCAATGAAAACTAATGGAAGCACACACAAGGCTTATTGTTACTCTGTGCTGGCCGTCGTGGAGCGAAAGCAATTACCTAATTTCAGAGCCAGAGTGAACTTGACGTGCACTCTAAAACGTGTCCGGTTTGGAGCCACCTCTGATTTGAACTTTTTTGAAGCGAAAAATTGGGCAACTTGGAGGCAATGGGTCAACACAAAGGAGTGGCTCAGTTCGATTGACTCTGGCCCCAGAGCAAACTTCAACATGCCAGTTTCCTTCCACAAACATATTTCGAGTGAAAAATCAACGCTGATGATCGGTTTGGGTCTATACAAATTTGGCTGTCAAAACGTCCCGGTATCGAGCCGTCCCCTCTACATGACAGACACACCTGCATTGTGGTTTGTGTTTGTTTTCTGGTACAGTTTTTCATAGTAGTCCATAGTGCTTTTTTTCTCGTGGTGCCATTGACATTGTCGACTGGGCATCGGGCATTCTGGCTGTTCTGTTCCTACGGATTTTCCCCACGTCTTGATCGGAAACCTCGGCAAATTGCGTGGGTCCTGCAGGTTGCTGAGCATTGCGCGCTTTGGTTGAGGCTCATCCGGCTCGTCCAAGATCTCCTTCGCGAGCGACTCGGCAATAAAAGTTTCAGTTTCTTCCTCAACTTTTCGGAGGAGCTCATTCACATCGCCAATATCGTTCAACAAAGGGGCTTCTTTTCTCCCAGTTCCAGATCAAATGTTGGAGCGCCATGATGACAGTTGTAGTTGCAAACAGTCGCTCTTCTGCATTAGTTATTTATTAGTCCACTCTTTTTTTGATCTTGTTGGTTTTCCACTTAGTCGCTCTTTCCGCGCAATCCAGTGCCTTGTATTTTATGAAAGTTGAAACATGCGGCAAGTAACCAATGAAAGACCCGGGTATGATGATTCATGGGCATGAAGTAGAGAGTCAGTCCAGTGGCTACTGCCCGTCGTCAATTGACGACGAGCAGTGGAATCCGTTCCTGCCCGTCGTCAAGTGACGACGGGCAGTAGAATCCGTTCCTGCCCGTCGTCACTTGACGACGGGCAGTGGATCCAGTTCCATCACCTTTGAGCAGGCAGGACCGCGCTTTCAGACATGGCACGTGCTTGTTGCCAGGCCACAGCCAATGAGCGGCCAGAATAAGCGGGCAAGATCAGTAGATCTTGCCCGCTTATTCTGTACGCGATACGGTACAGCAGTCATACAGCACCGCGCCGCACATGCGTACTTACCATTTTTCGAAGTCCTTGCCTTGGTCAACATCTCCGAGTTCTTCAAAATTTGTCTCGCTTCTCCAAAATTACTCACTACTGTCTTGAACGTCTTGAACGTCTGTAGGGAGGCCAGAAACGCCATCCAACCTTGCAGCTGGGCATGTTGCTCGGCGAAACGCACGTAAGGGAAGCAGACCTCAACGAGTGTAGCTTCTCAGCACTAGCATTCGAACCTTACTCTGACAATCATCAATCTTACTCGGAGAACGGGTTTATTCAACCAATCATATTACTGGTACTACTAACGTTACTACTGCCTTCACTGTACTTGAATACTTTCATCTCAAAAGTGGAAAGTCCTGACCAAACAAATCTGTTTGTGATGGACATTGCACACAATGTGACATAATTGCGGCATGTTGCCATTGCCAAGGCTTTTTTTCTCTTTGAACATCTCCATATATGTGGGCCTTGTCTGAACCGCAATCCTACACAGTTGCATCGGGCATGACGCTCTGATCAGGCCCTCGGTCATGTGAGAGGTATATTATGGCATCGCAGGCCGCGCACCTGAGGGCCTTTCTGGAAGCCTTACTCGATCGGATAGAGCGAAACTGAGCACCCTGGCCTGCGAGCAGTTTTTAGTACTCCCGGGTCCAAAATCTCACCACCAGGCCGGGCTGATCAAAACGTCTGCCGGGTCTGCAGCCTACAAACGTGGATATGCCGACACTGTGCTGTCGACGACATGTCCGGCAAGGCACCTTGCGTGAAAGCAAGGAACGCTTTTTTTTAGAAAGGAAGCTTCTTCTCCAAAATTTAAAAAATTTTGAAAATTATTCCTTCTGAAAAATCATCGCGTTCTTGACCTCGAAGCTGACTGCTGAATGCGATTAGGAAATAAGATTCCTGAAGATGCACCAGACTGATTGTGGCTAACCGTCTGTCGTCTGGATATGCACTGTTGTTCGTCATGGTCAGCAATCTTCTACGTTCGTCCTTTCGTTTTCCTGACCACGATGATGACAAGCAGCTCTCATGCTCAGGTTAGTGCTACTTGTATGTCTGGGCAAACAACACATCTGAGATGCACCCACTGACGTTATCGTACTGAAGAATGCAGCAAGGGTTCCTCGGATTCTCTTGATTTCGGAACAAATTTCCTTCACTTTCAAGCTCTCCGTCTCTTCCCCATGCCCTCCATGCATGCACAATGGAGCTTGCATTTCAAATGACTTGAAATGTTGTTTTTATACTTTGGCAGTGCCTCTGCTACACTTTCATATAGAGTGAGGTCCTGTAAATAGGATCCAACATTGTTGGTGGTGTGCGTGGGGGGGGGGGGGGGGAGGTAGGTTTGCAGCCAGGATGTAGGAATGACACTTCTGCGCAGCAGGTGGCAATAGTCAGAACTGGTCGCTCTACAAATCCCATACCTGCCAACCTTTGCAAACCTGAGATCGAATGACATACCTAGGCATGAAAATGTATACAAATGTAGCTCGCGGTGAGGCATGGAACTAATGCACTTTTGGGTGCCTATTACCGCCCTCGATGTCGGGACGATCCCGGCCAAATCGGGATGGTTGTCAGGTATGAAATCCCAACCGAGAAAACCATTAAATTAAAAGATAAACTCGGCTGGAACGCCGCTTTTCTGGGAATAGAAAATATGTAATGCCACTTTCGGCTAGTCCTTTTTGCAAAAGTGATTCAGTGCCTCCCCAATGCTGTATGAGGGCCAGGACATAGCAACTTTCTGTATGCCGGGGGGGGGGGGGGGGGGGGGGTCATCGTCCGCAACATTGGTAGAGTTACGGTTACATTGTATATGTAGATACATGTGCATCAGGGATTCAGAGCACCTGGGGAGACGACATGAGACCAAAGTACCCAAAACGTTGTGAGTTTTGACCCCATATTGCGTAGTTTTACGTGATCTGTGTTCTGTGCAGCTCTTAATCACAGGCTTGCTCTGTTAAACCCAAACGTCTAGATCAACAATTCTATAGACCTTATTCGATAACATGATTTTTGGACTCGCCTCCAGGGATTTGTCGTAAGCTGGGGCACGCGTACGTGAAACAAGTGGCAAGAAAGGCCCAGTTCGTACAAGGGAGTAGTAAATTACCGGTATTTTTCTATTCCTATGTTCCCACGCCAAGTCTTCTGTGCACTGAGTGCAGGTCTCTTGCCGCTCCCTGGTTCCCGGGACCCCGGTTCACGTGATTGTGACGTTTATCGAATAAGGTCTATATGCAGACATGCATAAATCAACCCTTCCACAAGGACGGCTCAAACAGGCAGCCAAGGAGTGAAAATTTCACTCCTGTGGCTAGGGGTGAAACGAAGGCCTCAATTTGCCAAATGAACCTTCTCCATCGAAACGAATGAAGGTGTCGAATGATTCTTTTACCAGTTCACAGTTCCTGTTCACGCGCACTCCCGGAGGGAGGGGGGGGGGGGGGGGGGCTACAATGCACTTGTAGTGACACTTACCGTAAGCCAAGTTGCACCTATGGAAGCCAAGTGGAACATGACTAGTTGACTGAACAGACTACAGTACAGTATACATGCACATGTATACAGTGATGATCAGTGCATGCATGCCTGCCGTAATCGTATGTTGACCTTCGTTCGAATTGAAAAGAGAGGGTCGTTTCGAAAAAGAAAAAAAAGCTCAATGGAAGTATGATGCTGCTGACAATTCAAGACTCACTGAAGTCGCCTTTCTGTATTGGATCATGCGCTCTAGGTTCATCCAATTGGATATGGACTCAAATTATTGTTACACCATTCTTGTTTGGTTAGTTATTCTACATCCCATAGCATGTACAATCCACCTTGTGAATAATGTACCTCGGGTTTACAAAACAACTCGCAAATAACGATACAATCTTCAGATCTAGTGACCATTTGATTGCATACTTCCAACCTCACGAGTAACAACAATACACCAATAACGACACTTTTCTCATTCACAATCGAGGGTCAATATTGCAATCAAACAGGAGGGGTGAAAATCGACCACGGCTGAAAAGGCGTAAAGAAAATGTATGTCATGAGCTACATGGCAGAAGGAGGAAGTAGGTTTTCTAAAGCAAGAAACAGAGGTAAATGAAGCACCAGGTCTGTCCATGCAGTGGAAAGAATTATTGTATTGAAAGCCTGGACAGGCTCTTTACGTCAGCTTGCTACTATTATACCTACATTTGCTTTCTGCCTTTTTCATGCAGGATTCTGAAAGCTGGAGCAGCTCTGCTTACCTCGACCACTGAACTTCCAACTAACTTCCAACCAAGTTCAAGGCAGTATTATGATGAATCAAGCATGCTTGCCATCATTTCGTCATTGCAAAGGACATCGACAATATAGATTTGGTGCTAACTACTTCGTATGTATGATGTAGAGTGTGCTCTATGTATCTATACTACTGATTGGCCTACATTGTACTTATGTGGGCTGAGAGTAATTGATTGTGCTGTATGGCAGTTTACTTGCATGTCATAGATGTTCACATTGCACTCAGCTACTGAATTGCTTTCTGTTGCACTGGCCTACTGCGGCCCACTGCAAATAGATTGTAGTGGCATGGGCCATGCCATAATAGACCAATCCCGAAAAGATTGTCTGGGTTCGAAAGGGGGCATGTCAACTGAGAAAACACTGTACAACACATACATGGCACTACCTGATCAGCATGCGGCACAGGACGTGTTTGATAGTTCGCGTGTGACTGCGAGGGTAAGTACACGGTTTTCTCGTTAGTTGCATGCAAGAGAGACGATGCGACAGAAAGCAAAGCCCTTTGTAGTTTTCTCTCTCGCACTGGTAATGGTCTGCTGTTGGAGTGGAAATGCTAAGACATAATCCTTGTTTCGCTCTTCTGTGTAGTGTGAAGAGGTCAACGAACATGTAGAGCTCACTTTGATGAAGTAGGCAAGACTGTGAACGCTGTGGCTCAAAGCGATAGGCCCTAAATCTTATGAGATATTTCGAGTGCTATTGTTTGTTGCGAGCGCTTCGTCTTCGATGAGTCCTGCCTCTTTCCTGGCAGCTGCCCTCCTATAGGATCAACCACGAAGTGACTGTACTCATCTGCAGCCGCTCAATGTTATATTGCACAAGAAGATATCGTTTTCGCCAAGCCAGTGCCCCGCCAAAGACCATCGCCGCGTCACACCGTCGGAACGAGTTCATGATGAGAAACATCATTCGCGCGAGCGTGATGAAGAACTATTTCGAAAGACAACATAGTCTTTACCCCCGGGACGACAACTATGTGCACGTCCTGCAAGGGGAGAATGTCACCAGCGACATCAACGAAGACGACGGCAGTATTTCGGAAACCTGGAGTCAGCGGAGGTCGTCAAGCTCCTCCGCGACCCGGTACATGTACAGTATAGGTGACATGTCGACACGAGCTTGCGGAAACACAGCATACACTGTAGTAATGTTGCGAGAGTTTGCGGAAGGAGTCCAAGTCGGGAAATCCATCAGCTCCAAAAGCTACCAGTAGGTGGGCGATGAGACTCCAGCTTCAGACTACAACAGTCAGGACTTGTAAATAGTTGAACTTTGTGAAGCAGCAGATCGAGAAGTAGTTAGCTGAAATAGTGGCTGTTGCAGTATGTCGGCGCTATGTAGCTTGCATTTTTTACGGAGAGTCGATCGCCACGCGAATGTTTCTCTCCTCACCGAGAGCTATCTGGCCTCCAAACTCCGTCAGTGTCTGCCTAAGGTACCGAAGGTCCTTTGACTAGCTGCTGGCAGGACTCCATCAAATCCTTTAGCTTCAGCTCGGCGAGCAAAAGTCTCTCTCTCCTCCGCCATGAACTGACACACACAAACTGAATACAAAACGATGCACTTCACACGTGCTGGCTTGCACGCGTGCCCCCTTTCACGAACCCAGACAATCTTTTCGGGATTGGTCTATTATAGTAGTATACCGGTACTACACCAACAGTTTCACTGGTGCACTGTACTTACTGGTAGATCTACATCATGCACAGCCTTGTCACTGCTTTTCCCACTTTTTATTAATTTACTGTACTGTACACATTTTGGCACAGCTCTTCCACAAAGAGTTACTAGTATTTTCTTCTGCATACCTACTGTATACAGTGACGTGACTGGTAACATCTATGGCTGTGAAATCACAAATTTCTGGGTTGACAGCCTCGAACCTATACGATTTGTTTCTAAGAACGTGCTATAACTATCATTCTATTAAAGTATTCTACTGTGCAATTACGTAAAGTTTGGAACACCACTATTCTGTGATTTGTATGTCAAATTATGAAATTCAGTGTGTGAGGTAAGCCCATGCATGGCATTCACTGCTATAGTATGACTCGGGGTAAAGTGTTCCAACGCATACTCATTATAGTGAATAGGTGTGTGTCAGTTAATCGGTGCCCAACGTTGTTGCTGCTGGATAACATATTCCGAGATAACTGAAGCTACACAGCCATCTAATGTTCAAACATGCATCGAAGGGGCCGTAACGAGATCTGCAAGACATGATTCTATACCTGTACTGTTAGACATGTATATAATTATAACGAGGAAGTAAATCTAACGGATGACATTTCTTCGTTATAATAAGATCCGTTGAGGCCATACTGCTTTATATATGTTAAACATATCTTCTCGTTAACCTATGAATTTTGGACAATCGTTAAATTTGCGACTCGTTATAATAACATGTCTTACAGTATTCGATGCTCTCTAGCAGGACATTCATCTGCCTCATTTTCTCTGTGCTGCATTGATGAGCGAAACAGCATGTTGTCCTCAGATTGAGTATTGTGTATGACAGGCGTGTATGTAGTGGCAAAGCTCAAATACATGTGCAACATAACAATCAATAACCTCATTATGGCATTCGCTTCCATGTAATTGGGCTTGTAGCCCGTGTGTACTTGCGAATTCAAATAAAAATATACATACATACATACATACATAACAATCCCCGTGTTTTACAACAGCACAAACCAAGAGTCCATAACCGGACTCTTGCACAAACCCAGCACCGCAATTCTTAATTTTGGGCTGTGGTGTTCTTAGTATTTCAGGCTGGAGGTTCTAGGCTTCCACGCTCTTGGGCGCACGACTTTACTGTGCCGAAGAATATTTTCAGCCAATGAACCCAGTGCTTGGTGGCAGATTAGTGTCATGGAACAGCATTTTGCATGTGGCTTTCACTACATGCACATGTACAACGTTCAATTGATTCGGAAAAATCAGACGAGGACTTTTGCAGTTATGAGCAAGGTCCCCACGAATGGTCATGTCACTTCACAGAATACATGAACTGATAGAGTAGACCGAGGTACCCTCAGAGAACGCTTGGGGAAGTCGGTTTCAACTGAGGACATGTCCAAAACCATGCTAAGTACTTGAGCTGCTCATGACCCCCACAATTATCAGGCCCGCCGGAACCGGTCTGGTTGGTCAGGTTATCACCGGACCAACTTGTTTGCCACCAACAAATGTTTCCTGCTGTGGAGGACGTGTGTACCCGCCAGATCACACACAAAGTATAAAAGGCCATGAAACTACCGGACCAATCAAAAACTGCTTCCGGTGGTACTGATTATAGTACAGGTTTAAAAAGCGGCTCCATTTTTGTCATACATCAAACCAACTCTGTCATTGCTATGCTACTCAAAAAGAGTAGTGATGTTTATTCACAAATGAATCACAATGCTATCAGAGAACTTCGATATTCTCCAATTTTAGGGGCACTGCAGTACTATGCAAAAATTAATGCTGCTTGGTCATTGTTATGAAGCAGTCACCTCAGTACAGCAATTAAACAGGCTGATTATGTGAACGAGATTCACGGCAAATCTTCTTCCATCAGTGCTGTTTAGTCTTGAGTGGTCCACTGAGGCAGGAAAACAACCTGTTCGGTCCTTCCATACGAGAAACAGAAATTGAACATGTTCCAGGGTGGAGGTGGCGAGTATCGGCAATGTAATGCACCTTTAGGCCAACACGACCATCATTCCGACATGGATTCTCAAACACCTTCGCTCGTGAGTGTGCCTCAGAGTGGTATTCATCAACAGATGGCAATCCTGTAAAACACATGAAAAGACATAGCAGCAACACAAAGAAACCTAATGTTATAGAAACGAATTCGAAAAACAAAGTCTACTGAACCAAGGTACAACCACACTCCAGGAGGCAAGCAAAAGTGCATAATCCGAAGGTTGCGATGCTTGTATTGTATTTATGGATTCTCCACAGGCCTTAGCCTAAATCGAGGGAGTCTCTGTCATGCCACACTGGATACAACATGCTACCAGAATCACTTTCCCCAGTATTGATGATCTCTTCTTAGGGTGTTATATAAAACACATCTGTAGCCACTTCATCTTGCTCACGAAATCATACATCACCACACAAACGAGCCCTTCGGCTATTATACTTTGGGTGGTGATGTATGATATTGATAATCTATTGATACTAGGGCTGAAACGATAATATCGGTTATCCGTCTAATCGATCATTACAAGGAAACGATTTCGATTACGCGATTCTAAAAAAAAAGAAACGTCTGCAAGAATCAAAAAGATGTCATGTACAGCACTACTAGATACTGTACTTTGTCCTTTTCCTCGTTTCTTTTTGTTGGCCATATGTTTTCCAGTAGGGCTGTCAAAAAAATTAAAAAATTAAAAACTGATTGTCTGCACCTGCACGTGATGTGCCACTGCATTGTGTAGAGTACCCGGTTTATCTGCATGTGTGTATGTACATGTATATGTGTATATGTCAACACGGCATGCTTTGTGCTGGTCTGGCGCGACAATTTCTAGGACACAGTAATTGATATCATAAACGATAATCGAATCGATGCAAGGGTAGATTAACCGATAGTTGAAATTCAGAAAAGTGTAATCGTTTCACCCCTAATTGATACCATATCCAAGTCTGACTCTCACCGTGAGATCCTGGCAACAATATTACCTGGTACATGACATATTCAGACACTGACATAAGCATCTTTTTGGAACAACACGTGTGCCTATCTGCTAGAGTAATGTGACACACATGCAGAATCAGTCAAAGCTAATTTTACCCCTCACTGTTGTATGCGCAGACTCCACTTCGCGGTGTCAAGTACTCTTCTTTCGGTGGGCTACTCCGCTCAGGCGCTTGTTTTAGAGGACTCACATTCATCCTACAAACCTACACGACTTGCATAGTTTTCACTGTCGGCCGAAGTGCATGCATTGCACACATTGCGATTCACTCCCTCCATACAGGCCAGTACAGAGCTGCCCACCAATTGAGTCTGTTTTGCGTACTCAGACTTCTGATTTTCCGTATCTTGCAGTGTGTTGCGTACTGCCGTGTACATTGCATGCAACTTGCACTACAAAGTTTTTTGACACGCACATGCATGTCGGTGGCTGCATTTGGTAGTGTAAAACATGTGTGACTTGCACTCACGACATTATTTTTTTGTGCTACATGTACATGTTGTCGTGGTACGGCATGCACTCGCTTTGGTACAAGACTATTCATCGCTCAGCTTACACTTGCAATGCTTCTACACAGCTGATTGATCCTCTTCGATTTTCTATACCATTTGCTCAAATTCTGTAGTGCGGACAAGGAGTGATTTTCCGTACAAATACAGAAAAATGTGGAGGGCTGGTACTTGGTAGCACTGCTAGTATGGTAGTGCCAGGCTAAGCTGGCTGGAAGATCAGATACTTTTTTGGTTCTTTCAGTCATTTTCACGACCTATATTTTCTTTATCATGATCCCCGGGGTGTGACGTTCTTACGAATGCAGAAACTCAGTTTTTCTAACCGAGTCTCACGTGCACTGTGAATTTGTTCTTCTTTTATTCACACTGCCATGTATCGATTCATCGCTTCTTCCAACCCGAGATCCTGTGCAACAGCGATTTAAAGATTGGCTTTATCAAATAGTGATCAGAGAGAGAGGGAGGATCAGTTTTGGCTGCTGTGACAGCTGCATAGAGTGTAGATTGGTGCAAACATCATTGCCCAGCAGAACCGTATTCATAGGGACCTGCGTTTAGCATTTGGAAGCTATTTTTTAGAATTTTTACAGGCCCAATAAGCCTGAAGAAAAGAACACCTAACTTAGACTGTCCTAACGTTATCGAACGCACTGCCAAAGTAAAAACAACATTTGAAATGCAAACTCGATTGTGCATGCATGGAGGGCATGGGGAAGAGACGGAGAGGGTGAAAGTGAAGGAAATTTGTTCCGAAATCAAGAGAATCCGAGGAACCCTTGCTGCATTCTTCAGTACGATAACGTCAGTGGGTGCATCTCAGATGTGTTGTTTGCCCAGACATACAAGTAGCACTAACCTGAGCATGAGAGCTGCAAGCTCCATGGGTGCATGCATGGAGGGCATGGGGAAGAGACGGAGAGGGTGAAAGCGAAGGAAATTTGTTCCGAAATCAAGAGAATCCGAGGAACCCTTGCTGCATTCTTCAGTACGATAACGTCAGTGGGTGCATCTCAGATGTGTTGTGTGCCCAGACATACAAGTAGCACTAACCTGAGCATGAGAGCTGCTTGTCATCATCGTGGTCAGGAAAACGAAAGGACGAACGTAGAAGATTGCTGACCATGATGAACAACAGTGCATATCCAGACGACAGACGGCTTGCAAGAATCAGTCTGGTGCATCTTCAGGAATCTTCTTTCCTAATCGCATTCAGCAGTCAGCTTCGAGGTCAAGAACGCGACGATATTTTCAGAAGGAATAATTTTCAAATTTTTTTAAATTTTGGAGAAGAAGCTTCCTTTCTAAAAAAAAGCGTTCCTTGCTTTCACGCAAGGACCCCTTGCCGGACATGTCGTCGACAGCACAGTGTCGGCAGATCCACGTAACGTTTGTAGGCTGCAGACCCGGCAGACGTTTTGATCAGCCCGGCCTGGTGGTGAGATTTTGGACCCGGGAGTACTAAAAACTGCTCGCATCCCAGGGTGCTCAGTTTCGCTCTATCCGATCGAGTAAGGCTTCCAGAAAGGCCCTCAGGTGCGCGGCCTGCGGTGCCATAATATACCTCCTAAGATGGGCACCTGCCCATCTTAAAGGGAAACTGAACGCCAAAAATAAGTATGGCTTATCCGAAGGAGAATTGGGCACTGATTCCGATGAGCTATGTCTCGAGCCGATCAGAGAAGAGGAACTGTGTCAAATTTCATAAATAACACCTCCCATATTTGGAAATTGGCCTTGATGACGTGCGTACTGCTTAGCTGTCACCATGCTGTGCATGTTCAGCAGTGTAATTGAATGGAAGAAAACAATTACTTTGGTGTTTTGCAGCTCTGTTTCGTTCCCTGACGGTAACCAAATCTAGATGTAGGAATCTGTTGAGCAGGAGAGTGACACATGTCTTCCCGAAGGCTGTCCAGGCTGCAGTGGTGATGAAGAAGACACGATCATCACCCCGAGATCGATTGTAGCGAATTGGAAAACTCATGGTGAATTTGCTTCCACTCCAAGGCAATGTCGAGGTATGAAGGGCGCTTGTACTGCCTTCCAAAGTGAAGAGGAGATGAACATGGCTTTGCATAGCTGTTGTTCTATGCCAACTTACCTACTCTTGCTGGTACCGTAGTGGCATATTGCAAATTTCGTGGACGAACAACTCTAGTCACTAGTGGCTAGTGAGCAACACTAACAGGTGAGATTTTTCAATTCGACAAAAAATGTTTTTGTTTGAGAACTGACAGTGGCAGTCATTAGACTCAGTAGGTGTCTCTCTGCTGCTTCTTTCCCTTCATCGGTAGGGTTGTGCTTGAAGTAAAAATAAATAGAAAATGTGGAACAAAAATCTGATCATGTAATTCGAATTTGACCTTCAAAGTATGTGTACATCAAATCACAAAAATGACTGTCAAGGTAGTGCTGTGCATTGAAAAAGACTGGGAGCTGGCAGCAATGGAAAGGGTAGAAACGAAATCAGTAATGCAGAGTATTCATAAGGTAGAGGGAGATGAAAACGGGAGAGGAGTAGTGAGCACTTCAGTTTGAAGTAGTGTCAATAGACAGCATCCTGTTGCATACGTTGTGAATATTGTGTGAATCTAATAATTGGCGGAGGGTAGTGATTAGGCAGAGTATTGTTACAACACAAGGTACTTTGTGAGCAGATAGCAATCAATATCATGGCATGGTTTAGACAGGAACTTTTCATCCTGTGTGTGATTATTGTGAGGTTTTGTGTGAAATTTTAATTTTCGGCAATCGCATTTCGTTAATTTCTTACTTTTTAGACGGAGTCCAAGCCAGTTTGGAAGCAATTTTATAAATTTTCTAAAGCCTCTGTCGGACCCAGGACTAGAACACAATAACTTTTTTTAGAAAGCTGCCATAAAGCAGTTTTTATTGCTATAATTTCTTTTGTTTTTTTCTCTCACCAATCAATGGAATGCCCTTATGTAAATGATGGCCTTCACATCATATCAATACCGTATTGTACGCATTGATGTGCAAGCCTTTTCTTGCAGAAAATGGCACTAGCATAATGCAGGTTCTTCTGCTGGGGAAACATGTGGTTAGTGGTGGTGATACTTTTTTTATACGCAGGTCATTCTGTGCATGTTGCTGTTGCAGAATTTCATGACTGTCATAAAATTGTCTTGCCTTTCAGATATTTCAGATTTCCCCACCCTCAATCAGATTTACTTGAGAAATGTAGCCAGGTTCGTGTCGCAGATGTTTTTGTTGATTCTGTGTTTATAATTGTTTATAATCATGGGTTATCGTGATAAGGTCATCCTGCATCATATTGCACTGAAATCGTAATTCTGTTGATGTCGATACAACTTTTGGAAGTAGTTCAATGACTTCAAACTGTTAGTCCACGATTTTCTAAAACAACACAGCAAAGGAGGAACAATACACATGTATTAAAATGTAAACAAATACATTGTTGAGTCCGGCACCTTGTTCCAACAACTACACTGATCCTGAGGATAAAAGGAGCAAGGCCATTGGAGGTTGGAGGTCATTATTATCAAATTGTCAAATTTTGATAGGGCAATCCCCGCAGGCCTAAGGCCTTCTTACAGGGTACAGTACCCTGGAGGTACTGAGAGATAAACAATGCACTCCATAATAATAAAATGTTACACATATTTTGCCGCGAGTATGAATGATATCCAGTCGAACCTCTTTAGGACGAACACCAAGGGACCGATGGTATTTATTCTGTGAGTTTGTCTTTACCTATTTTATAACCAGTGAATGCATTTCTCCAATAGACATACGAATAGATTTTTTCTACAGCGAAAGATTCTAAGCCACACCGACTCTTCTCGTATGAAACAAATGAGTCACTGAACCTTTCTTTAGCAACATGACGGCAACTGAAACAGCAACAGAGAAAGTATGATACATGTACAGCGCATTCTTGCAGGTACTACAAACAGATTGCAGATCGTAATTTTTGCTTTGGCGGCACGCAACTTTATTTGGGGCAGTGCAATCTCGGCGGTACTCACAAATCAAACAGGAAAACGAAAGGACGAACGTAGAAGATTGCTGACCATGACGAACAACAGTGCATATCCAGACGACAGACGGCTTGCCACAATCAGTCTGGTGCATCTTCAGGAATCTTCTTTCCTAATCGCATTCAGCAGTCAGCTTCGAGGTCAAGAACGCGATGATTTTTCAGAAGGAATAATTTTCAAAATTGGAGAAGAAGCTTCCTTTCTAAAAAAAAAAGCGTTCCTTGCTTTCACGCAAGGTGCCTTGCCGGACATGTCGTCGACAGCACAGTGTCGGCACATCCACGTTTGTAGGCTGCAGACCCGGCAGACGTTTTGATCAGCCCGGCCTGGTGGTGAGATTTTGGACCCGGGAGTACTAAAAACTGCTCGCAGGCCAGGGTGCTCAGTTTCGCTCTATCCGATCGAGTAAGGCTTCCAGAAAGGCCCTCAGGTGCGCGGCCTGCGGTGCCATAATATACCTCCATGTGAGTGATCTTGCCCGCGGTGGCGACGCCCCTTGGGCGTCGCGACCTCGGGCAAGAATAGATCACTCACAGACCTCGCTCGGGCCTGATCAGAGCGTCATGCCCTCGCAACTGTGTAGGATTATGTATTTCAGACATGGCACGTGCTTGTTGCCAGGAGACGGCCAATGAGCGGCCAGAATAAGCAGTCAAGATGTAGACAATCATAGAGGTCTGGCAGGACTTTACGGCTGAATCAAGGCCGAGTGCGTACGGCCAAGGGCGCAGGCCAAGGCGCGTAGCGCCGAGGCCTGCGCCCGCGGCCGTACGCACGAGGCCTTGATGAAGGCGAAAGTCCTGCCAGGCTCTATGATGGTGTTTCAGGTTTTGTCTTTCGCTTTTCTGATATAAAAGCAAGACACGTATAGGGGTGGTGGTCGGGGACGTGGTGGATTCAGCTTGTGAGTTTCAGCTCCTTCAGCTTGTGAGTTTCAGGTCCGTCTGCTTCTCATGGATGGGATGATCGGGTCCATGATCTTTCGCTTCCTCAAAATTATCAGAAAAGTTCGGCCACTCGTCAACTCCTTTTTTGGTACCAGTACATGTAGAACAGAAAGTGGAAAACTGATCGCGATGTTTGCCACGTATTTCATCTTGGTTCTTAGCAGATAGATGGGTGCATGCTCTTTCGCTTATTCACAACTATCGTAAAATTTCATCTCCACTCACGACAACAAGAACTTGAGTTGAAAACTGACCACGATGTGTAGACACTTTTCATGTTGCCGTTTTCGGACAGGCTGTTTCCAGGTACCAGAGCATGTTCACAGTCGAATGTGAGGTGCGAACTGAGCTGACAACGAAAAACTGCCACAGACCCCTGCAGAGCTAGGCTGACAGAGTACGGGGTGCCATTGACGACGGGCTTTATTGCTACCGTATTTTTCCGTATCCATTGACCACGGGCTTTATCGGCTCATCAAGGCCACCGCGGGAACGTCGCTCATTGGCTACAACCATAGAAACGGTACGGTAAAAACCTGAACAGTCGATCTTGACCGCTTAGCCGGTCAAGAACAGCAGTCGTACAGCATCGCGCCGCACATGCGCATTTACCATTTTTCGTGGTGGATTCAGCTTGTGAGTTTCAGCTCCTTCAGCTTGTGAGTTTCAGGTCCGTCTGCTTCTCATGGATGGGATGATCGGGTCCATGATCTTTCGCTTCCTCAAAATTATCAGAAAAGTTCGGCCACTCGTCAACTCCTTTTTTGGTACCAGTACATGTAGAACAGAAAGTGGAAAACTGATCGCGATGTTTGCCACTTATTTCATCTTGGTTCTTAGCAGATAGATGGGTGCATGCTCTTTCGCTTATTCACAACTATCGTAAAATTTCATCTCCACTCACGACAACAAGAACTTGAGTTGAAAACTGACCACGATGTGTAGACACTTTTCATGTTGCCGTTTTCGGACAGGCTGTTTCCAGGTACCAGAGCATGTTCACAGTCGAATGTGAGGTGCGAACTGAGCTGACAACGAAAAACTGCCACAGACCCCTGCAGAGCTAGGCTGACAGAGTACGGGGTGCCATTGACGACGGGCTTTATTGCTACCGTATTTTTCCGTATCCATTGACCACGGGCTTTATCGGCTCATCAAGGCCACCGCGGGAACGTCGCTCATTGGCTACAACCATAGAAACGGTACGGTAAAAACCTGAACAGTCGATCTTGACCGCTTAGCCGGTCAAGAACAGCAGTCGTACAGCATCGCGCCGCACATGCGCATTTACCATTTTTCGAAGTCCTTGCCTTGGGCAACATCTCCGACGACGAGGACTAAAAATGTGTCTCCCATCTCCAAATACTCACTACTGTCTTGAACGTCTGCAGGGAGACCAGAAACGCCAACCGACCTTGCAGCTGGTCCTGTTTCTCGCGGCGAAACGTACACAAGGGAAGCAGACCTCCACAAGTACGTTTTGTACCTGCCCTAAGGCTGCAGCTTCTCAGCACTCGCATTTGAACCTTACTCTGGCAATCATCTAACTCGAAGAACGAATCCGTCATATTACTGGTACTAACGTTACTACTGCCTTCACTGTACTTGAATACTTTCATCTCAAAACTGGAAAGTTCCGACCAAACAAACAGCTGTTTGTTATGGTCACTGCACACGATGTGACATCAACTCATTTGCCGTCATGCATGGCTTTCTTTCTGTTTGAATCTAGAATATCTCTCTACTGTACTGGGCCTTGTTTGTGAGGTGGGCCTTGTCTGAAGCGCAATCCTACACAGTTGCGTCGGGCATGCCGCTCTGATCAGGCCCTCGGTCATGTGAGTGATCTTGCCCTCGGTCGCGACGCCCCTTGGGCGTCGCGACCTCGGGCAAGATCACTCACAGACCTCGGGCCTGATCAGAGCATCATGCCCTCGCAACTGTGTAGGATTATGTATTTCCAGCCCGCGCTGTTTGATCTGTCATTGGTCAACTCCAAGGCGACGATCACGTGACATACGGGAATACGTTTATCTTCCTATCATACCCTGGTTTCTCATCATTGTGTTGCTTTTGTCATTCCGATGCGCGTGCGAAATGCAAAATGGGCTTTGTAGGTTTTCAGCAACTGGCGAACCCCTGTAGAAAGCCAAAAAAAAAAAAAAAGGCAAACATGCTCCTTGAGCCACGCAGGCACATAGCACCAGGGAGTAGTACAATACTACTCCCTGCATAGCACCACAACAGCACCACATCTAGATCTGCACATCCCTGTACGCACCCATTCATGCACTCCTCCTAACCTTTGCCCTGCTGACCCTTGGCCTCCCTTGCATGCACTGCACTGCATGCACCCCTTTTCCCGCTCACCCTGTCTCACTGTGATCACTGCGTGCACCCCTTTTCCCATTACCCTATTTCCCACAATTACTGCATGCACCTCTTTTTCCCTCTTTACAAGTAGTGTAGTTATACCCGGAAGGCTGCGCTTGCGCAGTGTTGTTCTCCCAGTGGTTCTCCTTGTTGTTCTCCGAGTCTTCTCCTTGTAATTATCCCACTCCTTACCAGTTCTCTTGTCCTCTTTGTGCTTCTCTGAGTCCGACAATATAACTATCATAACAACCCATAATTGCGTGCAGTCTGAGATAGAGTGTTATAAAGTACAGTAGTATAGTATAGTATTATAGTAGAGTAGTCTCCAGTCCAGCCAGATCCCATATGACTCCACTTTGTGGTTTGATGCAAAATTTCAAACTCGTCGGAGCAAGTGGTGTGCACGTATATTGAAGCGATCTTCAATTCCTCAAATCATTTCGTAGTGACAGTGTTCCTTTCTTTCATGTAGTCCTGAAATTATTTTAGCCTAGTCGTTTAGTCGGACAAGAGATGGACATCCCTCTTCATCTCCTTGCGCCATTGCTTCGTACGAGGTATGTGATCGTCGGCCATTGCATGTCTACCCGATTACGATCGTACACAATTCTTGCTCGTAGTCTGAGTCCATCTAATAGATATATTTATTTGTTTGGTAATTTTTCATCGTTTGCAGCTGCAACACTATCGTCATACATCTGCGCGTGAATGCACATGTGCATCTTACCTGGCGATGAGCATGACCCTCCCCCCAATTGAATTGTTGTATAAATTCGTGCAAGGTAAGTAAAATAGTTTACTAAGTCTTGCTGTTAGGTAAATCGGAGGGAGAATTTTTTTCAACAACTCTACAGTACCTGTAGACACGTATGGGTTGTGATGGTGATTGAGTTATTACGGTTGTCATCAAAGAGTTGATAAGATGGGGGTTGCGATGGTGATTGGGTTAGCATAACGATAGGATCTGTACACATAACAACAAGATTTGCTAATAGGGTATATACATGTAGGACCTGTACACACATACATGTAAGATGCTTATTACAGTCCATTTCAAAACTATAGACGCGTACCTAGGCAAAAACCGTTATGCCAGCATCTATACCACATAAAATCTGTGATCACTTTGTGCATAATTTTTTCCAAATAGGGCATCTGTTATCCAATCGTTTGGAAACTATATGAGAGTAATTGTGGAGCGGACCTCAGCAATATTCTGAAAACTATTCTCAAAAAGTTCCAGCCAAATTTGAAATATTTCAAAAACCCTACGCGTCTATAGTTTTGAAATGGACTGTAGGGTTTTCTGAGTGTTGTTGTGGTGATCTGTACACAAAAAGCAATGGTACGAGGACTTCTTCAACTGTAGCACCTGCACACATAAAAGAGTAGAGTTGGCATGGTAATAGGATTGTTATGGTGATAGGGTTACGAGGGCTACTAGGGTTATTGTCTGCAGAAAAATTAAAATTAGGGGTTATCGTCATGGTGTTATGTTTATCCTCACCAGAAATATTAGGGTTATCGTCATGGTGATAAGGTTATCACCACCAGTAAAATTTAGGGCTATCGTCATGGTGATAGGGTTATCAGGAATATTAGGGTTATGGTCATGGTGTTAGGGTCAGGGTTATCAGAAATATTAGGGTTATCGCCATGGTGATAGCCCTAGAGTTAGGGTTATCGTCATGGTGTTAGGGTTAACTTGGGGTTATCATCATCAGAAATACTGTAGAACGTGTCATTTTAGCGACGTAAAAACCCTAGCGAATTTAGCGATCGACTCATTTTCGCTAAAGTTTCAAGTCGCCGTTGAGACATTAGTAGTGCACTGGTGATCCGTGAGTAAAATCGCTGGTAAACCAGCTGACAATGGGAAAACGATAATAGTCGCTAAAATTACCCGTTCTACAGTATTAGGGTTATTGCCATGGTGACAGCCCTGGGGTTATGGTTATCGTGTTGATAGGGTTAGGGTTATCGTCACCAGGAATATTAGGGTTATCGCCATGGTGATTGCACTTGGGTTAGGGTTATCGTCATAGTGATAGGGTTAGGGCTATCGCCATGGTGATAGGGTTAGGGTTACCGGGATTATTAGGGTTAATATGCCCCGACTTTTAGGGTTAAACGCAAATTTTAGGGTTATAACGCATTACGTCATCGATGACGTCATATGTAAAACGCTCCGATTTTAGGTTAAATCGCACAAATTTACCGTAAATCGGAAAAAATAGGGTTAACTCGCTATGACGTCATTGCTGACATCAGTGAGTTGGTACGCCTCAAAATCCTAGTCGACTCGCGCATTCCGCGTCCAAAGTTTGTCGTCAGAGAACTCCTGTTGCTTCTTGCGCAACACAGAGAATGCCTGGTGCTGCAATCAACACTACAATGAGATGGAGAATTGTCACGGAGTACCAGCAACTCCTGGGCAATCGTTCTCGAGTGCCTCCTGGCGGATTGAAATCGCCGTAGTCGCTGTTTCCTTCGCAGAATTTCAGTGAACTCATCCAGAGACTGGTGCAGAAAGCACCAGCATCGCGCCGTCCAGTTTGCTGATCTCTCTCGCAATCGTTCACGATTATAGCGGTTCACGAAACAATATTACAGAATAATCACCATGCTGCGTGGAAGGAAGGTGCGTAAACGCTTCTGAACGATATAATTGCAATCGAATAGGAGGCATGATAGTGCAATAGCATAGTTGAGACTTTTGTACAAACAGGATTTCTTCAGGGAATGTAACATTTCTTGCAGGGGATGAAGGTTGAAGTGAGCTGAGAGAAAGTCACCAATGTTTGTTTTCTTCAGAAAACTAATCAGATATCTGTCGACGCCTAGGAGGCGCTGTCGAGATTGATAGCATCTTTTTTCTGGCATGCATCAGGTCCATGATGTTCTAGAAATGGCGTCGGTGCACCGTCTGCATCCGTCTATAATACAGAGCCGACGATTTTTCATTGGTCGCAGGAGCCGGTATAAAAAGACTCTACTTGCTTTCGTCATGCATCATTATGCTCAATTTGTCAACAGGGTTGCGTCATCCTGTCTGCCTCGTGCACGAACATCTCGTCAGGACTTTCGGAGCTCGTGCACAAATTTGGAGGTGCTAACTACGATAAAGCCGTGTACTTCCACCCGAACGTGAATAAAATCGGACAAGATGCATGGAGAATCGACAGCGCCGATATCAAAACCTATCTCAAGCCCCTGGTAGGTGAAGAGACCATCATCTGGGCGGGCATTTACAAAACTCCCATGTGGTACCTTCAACCGACAGATTTTATTGCTTTCCACGCTTTCGTCGTCTTTCAAACGAGAAACTGGTGGTGGTCGGCGGAAAAAACCACCGACGGTGTCAGCATATGCAGAGGCAAGACTCGTTCAAGCGTGAGATCTTCCTATCGAAGCACCAATCGAAAAACTCCGATAGAGGAGATTATTGCTGACAAATCACATGTTAATCTGCAGGATCTGATAGATTTCCTCTACGACTCCAATCTCGTCAAGGGTATTTACAACGTTGTAACAAACAACTGTCATACGTTTGCCTCCACTCTGTTCAACGAACTTGCAGCTACCCACTACGTCAATCATATTGCACTTCGGCATGCCAAACCCATCGACTCGGAGCATGCAATCGAATGAGTGCTCGACCCCCATCCAGACACACACATTTAGCACAGATATGTTGATTTTAAAATGTTTAATTATAATTTCAGTAGATCATTCTCAGCTTGTATGAGTGTTATAACGCTGTTGGCCGGTATTTCCCCGTAGTATGAGGTCAGCTTCTCCGTATAATGTTGAAGATGTCTTGACGTTGCAGAATGATCTTTCATTTCTTCTATTGTTCGCCATTGGTTGTCGCTGCATGGAAGGAAACAGATTAAAACATGTATAAGATCTCTGGTATTTCAAATAAAGAGAATTGCACGACAGATTACTTACCAAGAACACATAAATTCAGGCTGCATCCCGGCCTCCAGCTTCCTCCGGTGGTTTTTCGAGCGGAGATGCTCGACGAACGGCCGGAGGCCGGTCATAGTCTTCGAACACAAGGAACAAGAGAGGAGCATTTTGTCTCATTCAGGTTTGTGGAATGGGGCTGATCAAGGTGGATCGAATCACTTTTATCCCCGCCCAGTTGTTCGTTGGTTGAAGGGTGCGGCGCGCACGCGTGCAGTTCAACATTAAAACTCTGCGCGATGATCATGGAGTCCGCCGCTCAGGATGTGAAGCGGGTAAAGCGGTGACGTGACTACTACATCTCTTTGAAACGTGTGCGATTCATATGAAAACCGCTAAAGATGATGGCCATGGACCCCGCGTCACGTTCAAACTTGTCGCCGGTTCTAGTTGATTCCAGAAACTTCCACCTGATCCGAGCACACTGTGAGTACTCTGAGCATCGCGAGGAGTGGGAAACTATCGACATTTTGGTACTCTCCGGTTGATGCAGACAGTGTGTAACCTTTTGACCCGCGTACGTGAGACGCCCCGGTTTAGGGTAAAATCGCTATGATGTCATCGATGGCGTCAGTTAGCTGGTAAACCCATAATACTTTCTACTTGTGTGTGTGTGTGTGTGTGTGTGAGTGTGTGTGTGTGCATGTTGTGTGCATGTTGTGTGCTCACACGCAGGGTGCATGCGGCTCCAGCTGGGCGTTCAGCACAACCGGCTCCACCGAAGGCCAGCACTTCAAGAAGACTGGCAACCTTGTCTCGCTGTCCGAGCAGGACCTGATTGACTGCAACCAAAAGGAGGCTGATCGTGGCTGTGGCGGAGGTTTCATGGACCATGGCTTCAAGTACATCATCGAGAACCACGGCATTGACACAGAGGAGAGCTACCCTTACACGGCCAAGGCCGGTACATGCCGCTTCAGGGAGTCCCACGTCGGCGCCACCCTCACCAGCTACAAGGACATGCTGCCGCGCAAGTCCGAGAGCGCCCTGCAGGAGGCTGTTGCCTCGGTGAGTACTTTTCTTACACATAACAGAATACTCTCTGCATGGTGGCCCATATTAGAAGCTGTGTCTTAGGAGAACATATCCGGCTAAAGATAAGAAAGCTTTATCATACATGTATATACCACTCTTTGGTTTTAGATATTACAATGAGAGTGCACAATCAATGGCTTGTCCACCAACTGTTTGTTTTACTGCTCGCTGCACCACAGCATAGTGTGTTGTTGGCCGGCCCACTGCGCTTCTACTCTGTTGGACCATCGTGTCTGTTGAACCAGGGAGTCGTAAAATACCGGTATTTTAAGACTCCCTGTGTTCAACCACTGTGTCATCATGGCTGTTGCAGTTTTCCCGGTCAGCTTATTGACTCTTGTTGTCGTTTTAAAAGAAATCTGATGATGTAAAATAGCGGTGTGGATGTTTGGAAAGTGCTACAGTCTGTTTTGGATGTGATATATTTCCCAGCACTTGATTGCATTCGGTGATGTATAGAAACATATACATGTAATTGTAATACTCTTCACTCTCTGTGTGTTCTCTTCTGTTCCTGCCGGCTGTCGTATCGCAGGTTGGCCCAGTGTCGATTGCCATCGACGTATTTCCGCTAGTACAGGCACGGAGTCCTGATCGACAGCAAGTGCACCAACGCTTACCCGAATCACGCTGCCCTGGTTTTCGGCTACGGTGTTGTTGAGGAAGAGCAGGACTACTGGCTGGTCAAGAACACGTGGGGTACCAGCTGGGGAGACAAGGGATACATCAGGACGGCACGTAACCATGACAACATGTGCGGGATCACCACGGACGCCAGCTATCCGATCGCCTAAGCACACATCGCCGGGACAACGCCGTCAAAGAAAAAGCGCTCGCACACGCCTTTGTCGTGTGATGTTGTAACTTATCTACCATCAGTATAGCTCAGAAAATCGGGGCACTCTGGCGCGCACGCCGCTGCCTCAGTGAAGCTGCAAGGGCACGGTACGTGACCTCCGTAGTACTGCCAGACGCCCTATACGCCTCGCCCTCTTTCAGTGGCTCACTGTCGAGTGCTGAGACCAGGAGGCTGCAGGTTCTGCTGAATCGAGCAGTCCGCACTGTCTACGGTGTGCCCACGCGACACTCAGCTGAACCTTTGCTGACCCGGCTGGGAGTCTTCCAGGTGTCAGAGCACTTCCACCAGAACACCTTAGCTCTTGTGTGGAAGAGCCTACGCGGTGAGACATCGCAGTCCGTCACAGAACTAATGACTCCACAAATGACCAGAGAAACCCGCCTTCAGCAGCAGGACGGACTCAGTCTTCCAGTTGCAAGAACAAACGCTGGCAAGTCGAGGTACGCCTTCAACGCTACAGGTAAATGGAACAGATTACCTGGAGACGTCCGCTCCAGCACAACTCTGGAGACCTTCAAAGCTGCAGCAGTACCCTACGCAATTGCTCGTTGACTACATGGAACAGTAGCAAATGCCATGTTTGACAATGGATCCGATTTCCAGCTGACTATCATTTCCAGTGCATACACACTTTTTCTTTCCTTCTTTTCCTCTCTCTCTCTCTCTCTCTCTCTCTCTCTCTCTCTCTTTTTTTTCTTCCCTCTTAAGGTGGCTCACGCCTATTTCAAAAAAATTAACGATTGCTCTGAAAATTTGGTGGGCGGTTGCTCTTAGGTAGTGTATGCAAATGGCGAGTTAAAAAAACGGGGTCTCAATGCTAACTTTTGAGATATAAGCGATGACAATTTCACTAAATTGTCAAATTTGTACAGGATTTGTGATGGATAGCGGACGGGTATTTCATCAAGAACCTGATTTACAATCTTCCTCATTTTTTGGTTATCGAATGGACTAACTGTGTACATGCCAATGAGAAAATAAAAAATATATGCTTCAATGCTCAATTTCGCCATATAGGCGCAGAATGCCTTTTTGATAAGTTTGCTTTGGTGCATGTACATGCACACCTACATATCCCATGTACATGTCCATATACATCTACCCTTCTTTACTAGCCCACCCTAACCCTGCAATACACATTGACACAAGTGTACACACACATACACGCACGCATACATGCAAACACACACACACACACCTGTCCAGCCACTACCACTAGGGTCATGTGGGCCCCGGAGGGGCAGTAGAGAGAGAGAGAGAGAGAAAGAGCACGCCACCCGGTGGCGCTCCAGACACACACGCACACACACACGCACGCACACACACACACCTTTGGAAAGCCCATCGACGAAGGCGATGATAGCTATTAGGCGAGGCAGAACACATACACACACACACGCATACATGCAAACCTGGTCCTGGTAAACACTGCCATTACGGTCACGTGTCCCCTTACGGGGCCGACAATATAGAACGACGAGTGGGACCATGTTCGAGAGAGCCATCTCCAGCAGCTATGGATCTGGCTTATCATCGGAAACGATTCCTCTCACGGCTGCCGCTAGAACTGGTCCATCACTCTCCACAACAGAGCGAACATTCCATGAGCCAACGCTCCGAGTCGTTCCAAGTTGTCGTCTTCGTGCGGTAGTTTGCTCCACTCGCGGGCTTGCAAAGCCTCGCGAAGGACTCCGAGGTGGGGGCGACGAGGAGAGTGTCGGCATCGTAACTATCCGACCAAGTCTCCTGTCGGTGAATACCCCACCTCAGGCACTGTTGGCCTGGACGGCTGGGGACACCCCAGGCCGTCCACAACGGCGAGAACAAGCACGGACGGAGGCCAGAAACAAGAGCCCGGAAAAGTACAACCGTCCTCCACCAGAGCAGAGAACACACATGCAAACACACACACACACACACACACACCTGTCCTGTCGAGCCACTACCACTAGGGTCACGTGGGCCCCGGAGGGGCAGCAAAGAGAGAGAGAGAGAGAAAGAGCACGCCACCCGGTGGCGCTCCAGACACACACACACACACACACACCTTTGGACCTTTGGAAAGCCCATCGCCGAAGGCGATGATAGCTATTAGGCGAGGCAGAACACATACACACACACACACACACACACACACACACACACACACACACACACACACACACACACACACACACACCACTGCTACTGTAGCATGGTTGCCCAAGGGCCACACCATTCCGAAAGAAGTCAGAGTCATTGTCAGGAGCAGAAACGGAGATGACAACTCAGGTCACTCTGTCGACGGAACTGACGGCTGCAGCGAGAACAGCGGACACCATATGACGCTCTGTCAGACTTGGTTGCCCGATGGCCACGGTCGCACATGTGACGTCTGAAACCAGGCACTTACTTGAATTGCCGATTGCATGTCAAACACAAGAGAGAAGCTTGGACGCTGAGCGGAATAGATGATGCCGGCGCGGACACTTTCGATGGTTCCAGGGGCAAACAATGATGCACACGCAGGCCACCACGAGAGTGAAACCACCTTCTGCATGTACCACACTGCACAGCACCACGCTGATCCTGGAGGGGGAGACTTTGCTCTGCGCCACATTTGTGCCTTGTTTGTCACCTGGCTGGCGAAACGACCGATGGCAGATAAGACAGTCCACCCGCCAGGCAGACCTATCCTGAGCAACTTCATACCAGGCCACACACACACACACACACACACACACACACACACACACACACACACACACACACACACAAACACACACACCACACACACCACACACACACGCACAAACGTGCGCGTAAACAGTGACTAAACACACACACACACACACACACACACACACAAGGCACACACATGATCGCACGCCTGCAGACCATCGCTCCAATGAAGATAAGATTACTACTTCTTTGCGTATATATGTTTGAGATAGAGTGTCACTCTTAGATGTGACTGATGCCATCCACCAATGTCAAGGAAAAAATCACGGTTCGCGTCAGACTCGGCTAGAGGTCGAGTTTTCCGCATCCGTAGGAACGCCATCATCCTTCAAGGATCAAGGCGCAGATGCAAGGAAAGAATGTGTTCAATCTTCTTCTGCACACGTAGAAATAGGTTTGGGCATTTTCGATGATTTAGAATGTACGTCGCGTGAATATGACAATGTGACAGAGACAGCCACAATTTACTGATTACTGTGCATTGATCTAGCTATATACACTGCAAGTGCACTGTAAATATTGTGTTACATGCATATAGTTGTGAAGGGAGACAGTATACATGTACATTCACCAATGATACACCTGTCAAACAGCAGGTTAGGGCTAGTCAAAGTTATGAAGGCACAATATACGATACGAAGGCACAATTTTGCGATGTACTTGAGTTTGTGAATATATAGTGGACTTTGTGTTCACACATACTCTACCAAATTGCCATGCACGCCCTTGTAACACACACACACACACTTGAGCCTAGGGAGCATGATTGCTGTCAGCCAGTGTTGTTTCAAATGCTTATTCTCATCAGGAGTGATGTGAAACACATACTGGTAAATATCAATCTCTAAAAAATGCATCCTGAATAAAACGCTCAAGCACTGAGTCAGATTGATAAGACAATAAATTGAAGGAACTTCTCAACAAAAACTCAGTGTACCGCTGTGATCAAGCCGTGGCAATAACTATAGCCTATAGGAGAGTTCTTGGTAGACAGCGATTACCATAAAGAAATGGTGAGATACTACAGTAGTACCCTCTACTGACACAATGCAACCACGTTGTTCAGTACATGTTCGAATCAAAAATACTTTCGTACATTCGTGACCATTTCAATTTATATGCAAGGGCGACCTCCACAATCCACTGGCTTCAGAGTCGATTGATCATTATAGAACGGCCATTCTTGACAAAATAGTCAGACAAATTTTGTGAAGGATGGCGTTCTACTGTGGAAGGGACTCGCCAAGTCACTTGAACCAATTCAACGAAAATACAAAATACTCAGGTTTTACACATTCACGTACCCGTCTGTGCCGTCCCCCATTCCTTCCAAGACATCCACATAGACTCCAACGCTTTTATTCTACTCTTTTTCCGAAGCCGACCATGGGCATGGGCAGTGCCTGCTGGAAGGGACATCCCAACACTTCTCTGACAGGTGACAATTTCCACAAGTAAAAAATACACCTAAAAAAAAGTAGCCAAGTGAAGGAGTGAAAAAAAGAAGAAAAAAGCTCACACCCTAGACTCGAGTACGAGAGTTTCGTACTCAGGCCATATCCTCGAGCTGGACCCTTCGAAACTGGATCCATGGAGTGCGCTACAAACTCGCTACGCCAACTCCGCATGCACTTTTCTCGAACGCAGGATGCGCGAGAACCTGCGCAGAAGACGAGTTTAGAAATAGGCGCGAGCCACCTTAAGATCTTCGCTACCTTGTCATTGGGAAGACATTCCCGTTTGGATTTTGTGAAGTAAAACAAAGTTAAAAAAATAAAAAAAATAGCTGATTGCCACCGCCACAGCTGCTGCTGCTGCTTTTGTGGCGCAATCTTCCTTACACTATCAGCCCGGATCATCCATTCGCGCTATGATCCAAGCTTGCAGCCTATATCAATCCTATCTTCTCAAAATTGTGGTCAGCTTGCTGTCTGATGATCGGTTAAGGGGGCAGCCTACCCATAAATTTAGAAAAGCGATCCTGTCAGCTTTTCTATTATTGTGTTCACATGGCAAGAAAAACGACATCGCTATGCTACGTAAGTTTCTACGTAAGGTGCTCGGTATTTCACTTAGGCTACGTAAGTCTCTACGTAAGGTGCTCGGTATTAAATCTACCAACGGGTGGTAGCCGCGTGCTGTGCACTTGCACGGCTGCAGCCGGCAGACATTGTGTTGCAGTGCAGTCCGTGTTCGGATGTGCATGCGCGAGGAACTTCCTTCTTTGGAACTGCTTCTTGCATGAGCTGTTTCGGATATTTCGTCTCCTGGCCTGGCTTATTTCGTTTCGGCGCTGCTGAGACCTCCTTTCGCGGAATATTACTCAATGACAGGTGAGTTGACCAGTTCCCTTTGATTCATTTGCTATTGTTGACTCTTTCATTTACGAAAAGTGTGCTGATTTTGGGCGGAATGCAATAAATAAAGGAAAAGCTGACAGGATCTCTTTTCTAAATTTAGCTTTTCCGCTGCCGAGGCCTCCTTTTACGGAATACTCGATGACTGTGATCTCTGAGTTGACCTGTTTCCTTCGATTCATTTGCTTATGCTCACCCTTTCATTTACGGAAACGTGTGCTGATTTTATTCAGATTTAGATCCATTTTGATCTCTTTGCCCTTGTCTACAGTGTGCGAAGAACGCGAGTTCACCTTCTTGACGGTAAGGCTCATGTTAGATGTGTTGTCGAAATACTCGTATTCATTGTACATTGGTACGTTACAAGTAAGGCACTGGTCAGTGGCATACTATCGTTGGCAGTTCCCAATCTGGAGGGAAAGGTTCAAGGACCCATTGACCGAGTTTGCAAAATAAATTCGCATACGGTATCAGGGAAAATCTCCATTGTGGAGAGGTTCAGTAAACTTGTTTGCTTCATACGAAACAAGCCAATGGGTGCAGTCTCGTCTCGTGAAGATCTCGTACTTGTTTGATTGAATTTGTTTACTCGAGTCTGGGCTGTTTGATTTATTATTTGTGAGTACCGCCGAGATTGCACTGCCCCAAATAAAGTTTCGTGCCGCCAAAGCAAGAATTACGATCTGCAATCTGTTTGTAGTACCTGCAAGAATGTGCTGTACATGTATCGTACTTTCTCTATTGCTGTTTCAGTTGCCGTCATGTTGCTAAAGAAACGTTCAGTACTAGAGAGGTTCTGCAAAACGAAAATTCGAACGAAGTTTCGCGACAGTCCTTGCGAAAGTGTGTACGAATTTTTGCACGAACTTTGCGCTCTGCACATTTTCGTAGTTTGCGCGGGCCAAGTGCACGTACGCCATGACCCGATCTCACGAAAGTGTGTACGACAGTTCATTTCGTGTTCCCTGCAAGTTTCGCGTCCAAAGTTGCGAAAGTTCGTGCGAAGTTTCGCACTTCATGACGTAGAACGAAAGTTTGTACGCATTTTCGTTTTGCAGAACCTCTCTAGTGACTCATTTGTTTCATACGAGACGAGTCAATGAGTTGGCGTGGCTTAGAATCTTTCGCTGTAAAAGAAATCTATTCGTATGTCTTTTGGCGAAATAATTATATTCACTGGTTATACACGTATAATAGTTAAGACAAACTCACAGAATAAATACTCTTGGTGTTCGTCCTAAAGAGGTTCGACTGGATATCATTCATACTCACCAAAAGATGTAAGATTTTATTATTTATGGAGTGCCTTGTTTATCTCTCAGTACCTCCAAGCATAGCCTTGCCCCTTTTATCCTCATCAGTGTAGTTGTTGGAACGAGGCGTCGGACTCAGCAATGTATTTGTTTACATTTTAATACATGTTTATTGTTCCTCCTTTGCTGTGTTGTTTTAGAAAATCGTGGACTAACAGTTTGAAGTCATTGAACTACTTCCAAAAGTTGTATCGACATCAACAGGATTACGATTTCAGTGCAATATGATGCAGGATGACCTTATCACGATAACCCATGATTATAAACCATTATAAACACAGAATCAACAAAAACATCTGCGACACGCACGTACCTGGTTACATTTCTCAAATAAATCTGATCCAGGGTGGGGAAATCTTAAATATCTGAAAGGCTAGATAATTTTTATTATGACAGAGTCATGAAATTCTGCTACAGCAACATGCACAGAATGACCTCCGTATAAAAAGAAGTATCACCACGGTCCATCACTACTCAGTCTCACATGTTTCCCCGCGAAAGAACATGCTAGCCTAGTGCCATTTTCTGCAAGAAAAGGTTTGCACCTCAATGCGTATAATACGGTATTGATATGATATGAAGGCCATCATTTACATATTGATATAGGGCATTCCATTGATTGGTGACAAAAAAAAGAAAAAGAAATTATAGCAATAAAAACTGCTTTATGGCAGTTTTCTAAAAAATGTTATTGTGTTCTAGTCCATGGACCCCGTCTAAAAAGTAAGAAATTAACGAAATGTGATAGCCGAAAATTAAAATTTCACACAAAACCTCACAATAATCACACACAGAATGAAAAGCTACATGTAGAAAGACCTTTTCCCCTCGTCGATCGATCGTGATCCTCTTTCCTATGCATGCATGACATGCATGTTGCCAATTGTTGGTGCAGTACAAGTTTAGTGTTGAAAGCAGCATTTCAACTGTTGTGATTATTGTGAGGTTTTGTGTGAAATTTTAATTTTCGGCTATCACATTTCGTTAATTTCTTACTTTTTAGACGGGGTCCATGGACTAGAACACAATAACATTTTTTAGAAAACTGCCATAAAGCAGTTTTTATTGCTATAATTTCATATGGCATTCAATTGACCGTAACTTTGGTGTTTCTCAGTGGATTTGAGTGAAATTTTGACCACACACTCCTGCCACTATTCTGGCCCTCAGGACATGATTTACAAGTTCTTGCGCCTCACTGACAGGCTTTCCAGGCCGGAAAAACTCAAATTTCCGGCATAGTGCCACGGTGTGCGAGCCACCCAGGAGCCAAACAAATGCATTTACATTTTTTTCACATTTTCGTGCCCATTCTGTCCGTGCGCGGGACCCAAACCTAAAACAAGTCCAGAAGCAGCCATGGGTGGTGGGGTAGGGCCCCTCAACGTGGCCCTGGAATCTGTCACAACGGAACGAGTGGGCGTTCTTTCACGGACTCCCACAGACCCAAGTCAATCTTTGAATTTTTTTAGGTTTAGCACGTGCTACGAGGTCGTACCTTTGATACAACATCCAGTGCTGGGACCTCCACGGCAAGCCATTTCCACAGCGCTGCACACCAAATCCAGGATGCCCTCAGAAACCGGCAAAGACTGCCACTCACGTTTCACTACTGCCTAGTACTGAATCCTACCTGACTTCTTGACACGACTCAAACTTGCCAAAGTCACTAAATCAACGTCAACTACAATAATCAAGCCACATATCTGCAACGTCACGAGGGTGCTGGCAAAAGTCCTGCTGCACGGCGGCGGGCTTCGCCCGCCGCCGTGCAGCCCAATACGTGGTTTTTTAACGTGATTTTTTGGACTTTTTTGGACTTGGGGCAAAATTCTGCACACTTTCGCGTGTTTCCATAATACGACAAGTTGCGCACGGTCTGCTCACATTCAAATACAGTGCTGCCAACAAATGACAGCATGCAACAAAAAAATCTTTCCTTGCAAGGGCACATTTTCGGCCATAACTCTTGAACGGCTGGTCAGATAGGGACACAATTTTCAGAGAATTTGCAGCTATTCGTGCTCTTTCAACTGACGTAGCACTCAATATGAATTTACAAATTCGATTTTTCAGCGAATTTTTGGGTAGTCTGCCACCTTAAAACCGTGAATCTCAGAGTTACAGAAGAAACGCTTCTCATCCCTCTCAAGTGTGTTTATTTTCTATAAGGCCACGCCGTTTTTTTCTATGTTTCGCGTCACCTTATTTGATGAAATCAATGAGCATGAGGGAGGGGGGAAAATTAAAAAAGCCATCCAAACAAAAAAACAGTGTACGTGCATTGCATTTGTGTACAGTGAAGCGACGCGGCACTGACTGTCTGTTCATGTACATTAACATGAACATTGACCTGTCGGATTTCAGTTGCCAGCGCTGTACATGATATACATGAGTGTACATGTATCCCCTCTAGGCCTCTGCCATGCTTGTGCCAGTTCATGTGGCGTGTGGTCCAAACACAGGCAGCATGATTGTGTGACTTGCGGCCCAGCTTATTACACACACAATGTGCAAATGCCATGTACATGTGTGTGAGCTGAATCACACGGAAAACTGAGCCTCTTGTACGGGCAAAATAACTTTTCTCCGAGTTTATGTGGGCCTTTGGCCGAGTCTCACGCGAACCGTGAAATTTTTTTTTTTTTTTTTTTTATGTGGGCCAGTTCTGGGATGCTGTTTGCCGCTGTGAGCGTTTTGTTCTCTTTCGTGAAATCGATACTGGACTCTGTGCGCGTTGTTGTTGCACTTGCTTGCGCGAGCACGCACCCGGCAGGCGTGCGTGCATCAGATTATTCCGTTCTTGGGGGTGCATTGCTACCAGGGAGTAGTATATTTTAATACCATATCTACTACTGCCTGGTTGTTACGGACAAATCTGAGCACGGGGGTATTACACCAATGAGGACGCCGAAATACTACAATAATTATTGATTTGAAACTCGGATGTTGAGCCATAAATAAAATTAATGTAGAAGAGAAAAGGACATATCGATACGAGTTAAGAAAGAAAGTGCAATAATATTGCACTTTCTGACTGTATCATGTTACAGTGATGGAGAGTTACTCTTAACTCATATCCATATGTCCTTTTCTCTTATAATTATTGATCATAATGATTTCGAAGAAAGTAAAATGAGCGCACACATACCACGAGAACACTGTAACAATAATTTTGACAATTCATTCTATTGATTATCACATGAGAACGACGTTCAAATCAGAACATTGTTTGTATGATTTGAACGTCGTTCACGTGATAATCATCAGAAATCTTCATCCCAATGATAGTTTTGTAACATGGGAAATTGTGGGCACAAGTTATGCGATGTTACAATTTTTTCCTTGGCTCACCATCTGAGTTCTTACAAGTTACAATGATAATTGGACAACAAAGGAAAGGATATTTATGGTACTATAAAGGTGAACTCGGGTATTGAGCCAATAATAAAAGTAGAAAGGAAAGGGACATAATGGAAACGAAGGTGAACATTATTAGATCTAAAACTAATACAAGAAACACTGATATTCTAAAGCTAGCACTATTGGAGGCGAGATTACAAGTCATGAGCCTGGCAACCATTTACCAAAGCTGCAGCCAGGGCACCCTGCGATCGTGTATCATTCGCCTATGTATGGAAACTGCGCACCCTCTCGTGATCATCGCGTGAGTGATCGCTCAAAATGTTGCATTCGGCGCTCGGCATTGCATTCTTGTCGTGGCTTGCTCTTGGGAGAAATAGACTTCAAAAACACAATTGGAAGAGAATTCTGGCATGGCCATATGGGGGTCCGGGGATTGCCAAAACAATTGTGACAAAACTCAAAATTGACCCATTTGTGGCCAAAAGCTAGGATACTTTAACCTAGCTTTTGATACTTTGTCAAAAGCTAGGATATCATCTCTTTCTGAATGGACTGATAGCGTCAAAGCCTACTAAAAAAACTGCAAGCTACGCATACGCTCACTGAGGGTTCTACTGTAGTAACATCAACAGAGCCGCCGTCAGGATTTTGCTCCTTCTATTTTGTTGTTGTTCGCCAAATTTCATCTCTCTCGCTTCCGTTCGCTCGTTCGCAAAGATGAAGTGCTTGATCTTTCTGGCGCTGGTCGCTGCCGTATCGGCCAAGTCCGTACTGGAGGAGCTAAAGATCTCCGAGGAGTGGGATACCTTCAAGACCCAGTTCGAGAAGATGTACGGTACCGAAGAAGAGGAGGTCCGCCGCTACACCATCTTCAAGGGCGAGGTAAGCCTGAGCCTGCTAGCCTTGAGAACAGACGCCGTCAGCTCACGGCAAAAACCTCGGGCTGAGGCCAACTAAAGCTTGACCATGTTTACTGCCTTGCCGTAGACCCTATGCCTATGCCATAGCCATGGGTACATGGGGAATTCTACTTTGCGAAGTGGTCAAAATAAATAATTCGACTTTTTGACTATTGTTTTGGTTGCATTCGTTTGTGGTTTGGAGTAGAGTTCTAGTGTTCTGGTGGTCGTAGTGCAGTAAAATCGAACGTTCGTTTTTACGGGCGGGGGGGGGGGGGGGGGCAGGGTTGGAAAAAGTGCTAAAAAAGTTTCGTTCCGACTTTTAAAGGGGAAGTTAAGGGGCAAAAATCAAAATTTCACCAGTTGTAGTCTTCGGGGTGCTGTAGGCCTTGACAGATTATGCTAATATTTTCGTTAAATTATGCTTTTCACATTGCTGAAAAAATTGCGGAATTATGCCAATTTTATGCTAAAAGTTATCATAATAATTATATTATGCCGCATTATGCTCACATATGCTGCTAATGTATATGATGGTTCTGTGCAAAATAACAGGGGAATTTTGTAGAGGGCGTTGTACTGTAGTAGCAAAAGTTCAACGGGGTCAACGCACCGTCCGACCTAGCTACGACCGTCACTGATTGTAGTGGACTGGACATGTTATTATTATTATTATTATTATTATTATTCTTTTATTCCACGATGGCGTGACGCCAACAAGTATAGGATATTACCAAGAGTACATAACCAAGAAGTTGAAGTTCTGCCGTCGCAGACCCCATAGCTGGAGTTGCACACTCTTGGGTTATGTGGCAACGTCTGTAGGGCCTTCCCTATCAAAATAATAAATTCTACTACTACTACTACTACTACTACTACTACTACTACTACTACTACTACTACTACTACTACTACTACTACTACTACTACTACTACTACTACTACTACTACTACTACTACTACTACTACTACTACTACTACTACTACTACTACTACTACTACTACTACTACTACTACTACTACTACTACTACTACTACTACTACTACTACTACTACTACTACTACTACTACTACTACTACTACTACTACTACTACTACTACTACTACTACTACTACTACTACTACTACTACTACTACTACTACTACTACTACTACTACTACTACTACTACTACTAAGTACGAGGGTGTTACCTACCGAATATATATATATATTTTTTTACCATCAGTGAGCATGTCATGAAAATAAATCCGAGAAGAAAGAAAAAGGCCCAACCCTGCCCTGCCAGTTATTTGGACTTACGGGGGTCGCCATGGCAAATAATAAACATAAAACTGCACACGTTCGGGCTCTCCGCCTTCTCCGTGAAATTATAATACCGTAAAAGAAAACTAGAGGGGAAAAAAGAAGCAACAATGAGGAATAGGAACTGATTTAGGAACCACTTGCAGTCAGTTATACAGGGCAGCGGGCCTCGGCAACGACCAAGGTAGCAGATGCATCCGCCACATTGCTGACGCGCATGGGGCGTCGCCGAGCACCACGTAAACAAACCATGCTGGAGCGAACCAGAGCAAAGCCAAGTCGGCAGCGAATCCACGCCATTACACGGTTGTACGTACCCATATGCCGGTCCTTTCTGTCGCAGAATATCCCACCAAGCGCGTAGTCGTTGGACTCTGCCGCCCGCGGAGGAGTCGTCTGCAAACCACATCTGGATCGTTCCCTCAGCCGAGAGAGCACGAATGAGGGGTAGAATGCCCAGCGCATACATCGGCATCGCGATAGGATCACCTTGGGTGGTGACCTCTGCCGACATGATGACGCTGCCCCCAACAAACAGCTTTGCGGGTTGTCGGTAGCTGTTAATAACGACTGTCGCCAGGGATGGGCATAGGTGACGCATGTTGCGCAGGCATGCTTCCCTGTTCAGCGTGTTAAACGCATTCGTGGCATCTGCCATTAAGACCGTATCCTCCTGGTCGAACGCCTGCTGCATGGCATGTATCGCCGCCTCGATCCCGCAGTCCTGGCCTGCACAGAGTTGAAGGGTGCCAGCTGCCTCTTTAATATCCTGACCAATTACGTACAGGATGGCCTTGCCCACCACTCTCCGCATCACCTCGCCAATCCCAATGGGTCTAACCCCCGGGTTCTTGTTGAGGGGGATGAGTCGGGATGCCAGGTACGCTTCCAGCGATCGGGGGTCAACAAATTCGGTCGCTTCACGTCGAGCAGAGCTTGCCAGCGCATCGCATAGCGAGTCAGACGCATCGGAGAACATTGTGCACATCCACCTCCATGCCTCAGCGTCTACACCTGACGGGCCGGCTGCGCCATGAGTGTTGAGTACCGCAGTGTTACCAACCGCCCGTATTTGTCCGTATTTTTACGAAATACAGCCATTTGTCCGCAGCACGGAAATAATCCAGATTCTCCCGGAAAATCCAAAAAAATCGGTAGCACCAAGCAAGAACGGCAGATTCGGTAGTATACAGAGTAGAATCTGGTCCCTGGATCTACGTAACTCTCCAGAGTGCGCCGCGACTTTATCAGATCTGGGACTTGTCGATCGACGGCGCAATCCGTGATACACGTTTGACATTTTCATGATTATTTTTTGTTTTGTTTCCTCGTGGTGCGCAGGTCGATTTTCACAACATGTAATAGATGACTTGCACAAAGATTGTCTGGGTTCGAGACGGGGCAAGTGGACCTTCTGGACTGTACTTCTGACTCTGACTTCCCCACCTTTTGAGTTCGTGACTTTCGAAGTTTCGCTTTTTGCCTGACGAACACTGAGCTATTTGTTTTGGCTAGAGAGTAGAGTTGTTTTGATTCGGCTTGTATCGTCATGCCGAAGCGCTGCTACGCTCCTGAATACACTAGCAGACGAGAGATGGAACTGAGGCTCCCATTCCATACGTTCCTTTCCGAGCCGGCCGGCCGGGAGGCAGAAAAAATGAGGGAATATTATTTTAGTATCATTGGTGTAGGCTGCAACAAGCACGTCGTGGTCCTGAAGTGTGACAACTTTCCCGCAGTGGAAGCGAAGTCAAGCACAACGAAAGTTTGTGGACGTCTGAGAAAGAACTCGATTCCCTTCGATTCGGCTGCACTAGCTCCAGAGCGACCCTCTCCTGAGGACAGACTGCGGAGAGGCCAGGAACCTGCCGAGTCAAGAGTGGAAGCCCGAATCACGAAAATGAGGGGTGGAAGGACTGAGTGTGAGAGCCAGATGGCCTTTAGCAGTACTTCAAGTAGTATCTGAGTTGAAGGAGAGAACAAGTGTGCTGGAGAAACGCTGCGAAGTCCTCAGGCCTGATGTGTACTAGCTACTGTTGAAGTCTCACTTGTTCCGATATGAACACTTCATCAGCCCTGACTCTGAGCAGCTGTATCTAGACTTGGACTTAGGCCAGATACATAGCATTGTTAACCTTACTGAAGCCATATGTATCCAATGCCTGGCTCTAGTGAGAAAGCAGTTTAGCGCAAGCTCGCAAACTATGATTGAATCAGGGAGTGGTGGAAAGTCACATTATACCTCCCCATGATTAGCTGCTAATGACGACGATGCGGCTCCGGCTGGGTCTCAGTCTCAGAAAGGATTTGTTGGAGCATCATCAAACAGTGCATTCGCCTTCATCATACACTGGCTCCGTTGCCTACAGTAATTCACATTTTGACGGGGCGCGCTGGGACGATACGGAAGGAGCGGCGGGAACCATTGGAGTGCTCATGATGCTGGTTAGCGAAGACCAATGCGTCAGGAACGGGAACGCAACCGCACTACTGTACAGATCAGGAAGCGATGGAAGAGTTGAATCTGCTCAGCCTTCCACGCCGTGTACAGGGACACAAACGTAAAAATAGCTACATTTCAAATGTGAACTGGCGATGGCATTATGTGGCGACGAACACAACTGCAACTGTTCAAATTTCAGCATTTCGAACATTATGCTTCCCATGATAACTCACCGAATGGCTCACATGACGGAGTTGGACATTACCAGGCTAGGATAATCATTTGCTGTATTTATGGATAGTCCTTGAGTTTTCAGATGAAGTGCTTTATCTTTTACCTGTCGTTACTTTAGTATGGCACAATGTCCATGGCTGCTTCCTTGTCTTCATAACAGACTGGTATAATCAGCATGATTCTGCTTTTTTGAGAAGAAATAAAACTTTCCTTTCGGAAAGGAAGCCCAGAAACGTCAACCCCCATGGACTGTGCTTTATGACTCTCGTCCATCGACGTTAACCGTCGCAATAACTGCTGCATGTATGTTGTGCTGTGCGAACCGTACAAGATTTTACAGCTCACCCACGCCTTCCCAACAGGCTCCTATATCCCGTACCGTTAGCGTTACATTGAATATGAACTAGGCTAGCACAGTTATCCTTCGTTCTTTTGATGGCGGCGGGTAGCATGGAACTTGACGTGTTCTTGGGATCCTCGTGCAACACTTGCTGTTCCCGGATGCCATATTATTGGGTGCATCGAGGTTGCTTCTATGCTCACTGTTGTTTAGTAAGACAATTTTTTATAACTATTTCACCAAAGAATAAGGCAAGAGTATTTTGGGTTGGTTTGGACGCCTGGCTTCTCTTCACATAATAATACAGTCATGTACTTCCACTCAGGGAGTAGTAGTACTGTACAATACCTACTTCCACTAACCCTACAAGTGCACATGCATGACTCATGAGCTGCTGAAGACAGTGACCATGGTGACGGTACTGATCATGTACATGTACATGCCGTGCACCGTTCATTCATGCTGACAAAAAAAGTACACTACACTACTCGTCTACAGACGGTGTACAGTGGTGTAGGGTGCCCGCAGTGTAGCCTGGGTGCACAGGGTGCACTTGCCCCGTCTCACTCGCGGCTCGGATCTTTGTGCAAGTCATCTATTTTAGCAAGAGTCCATAACCCCGGACTCTTGATTTTAGTTGACTCCCTGCATAGCACCACAACAGCACCACATCTGCACATCCCTGTAGGCATACCCATTCATGCACTCCCGGCTGACCTTTGCCCTGCTGACCCTTTGACTCCCTTGCATCAAGAGTACATCTGGTTTTCATGTATAGTACTCTTGCTTGCATGCACTGCACTGCATGCACCCCTTTTCCCGCTCACCCTGTCTCACTAACTGCGTGCACCCCTTTTCCCGCTCACCTTATTTCCCACTGCATGCACCTCTCTTTCCCTCTTTTTTAATAGCAGGGAGTCGTTTTTTACTTTTTTTTTACGACTCCCTGCTCTTTAGTTATACCCGGAAGGCTGCGCTTGCGCAGTGTAGTTCTCCCAGTGCTTCTCCTTGTGCCTTTATTGTGGTTCTCCTTGTTGTTCTCCGAGTCTTCTCCTTGTAATTATCCCAGTCCTCTTTGTGCTTCTCTGAGTCCGACAATATAACTATCATAACAACCCATAATTCCGTGCAGTCTGAGATAGAGTGTTATAAAGTACAGTAGTATAGTATAGTATTATAGTAGAGTAGTCTCCAGTCCAGCCAGATCCCATATGACTCCACTTTGTGGTTTGATGCAAAATTTCAAACTCATCGGAGCAATTGGTGTGCACGTGTATTGAAGCGATCTTCAATTCCTCAAATCATTTCGTAGTGACAGTGTTCCTTTCTTTCATGTAGTCCTGGAATTATTTTAGCCTAGTCGTTTAGTCGGACAAGAGATGGACATCCCTCTTCATCTCCTTGCGCCATTGCTTCGTACGAGGTATGTGATCGTCGGCCATTGCATGTCTACCCGATTACGATCGTACACAATTCTTGCTCGTAGTCTGAGTCCATCTAATAGATTATATTTATTTGTTTGGTAATTTTTCATCGTTTGCAGCTGCAACACTATCGTCATACATCTGCGCGTGAATGCACATGTGCATCTTACCTGGCGATGAGCATGACCCTCCCCCCGATTGAATTGTTGTATAAATTCGTGCAAGGTAAGTAAAATAGTTTACTAAGTCTTGCTGTTAGGTAAATCGGGGGGAGGATTTTTTTCAACAACTCTACAGTACCTGTAGACACGTATGGGTTGTGATGGTGATTGAGTTATTACGGTTGTCATCAAAGAGTTGATATGATGGGGGTTGCGATGGTGATTGGGTTAGCATAACGATAGGATCTGTGCACATAACAACACGATTTGCTAATAGGGTATATACATGTAGGACCTGTACACACATGCATGTAAGATGCTTATTAACGTCCATTTCAAAACTATAGACGCGTACCTAGGCAAAAACCGTTATGCCAGCATCTATACCACATAAAATCTGTGATCACTTTGTGCATAATTTTTTCCAAATAGGGCATCTGTTATCCAATCGTTTGGAAACTATATGAGAGTAATTGTGGAGCGGACCTGAGCAATATTCCGAAAACTAATCTCAAAACGTTCCAGCCAAATTTGAAATATTTCAAAAACCCTACGCGTCTATAGTTTTGAAATGGACTGTAGGGTTTGCTGAGTGTTGTGGTGATCTGTACACAAAAAGCAATGGTACGAGGACTTCTTCAACTGTAGCACCTGCACACATAAAAGAGTAGAGTTGGCATGGTAATAGGATTGTCATGGTGATAGGGTTACGAGGGCTACTAGGGTTATTGTCTGCAGAAAAATTAAAATTAGGGGTTATCGTCATGGTGTTATGTTTATCCTCACCAGAAATATTAGGGTTATCGTCATGGTGATAAGGTTATCACCACCAGTAAAATTTAGGGCTATCGTCATGGTGATAGGGTTATCAGGAATATTAGGGTTATGGTCATGTGTTGCAAAAGAAGGATCCACGAGCGGGATTCGAACCCAGCACCCCTGTCTTTCCGGGACAGTGCCCTACCGATTAGGCTACCGGGGATCACACACACTCATGGGTCCTTCTTGCTACACTGCTCCCCCGCCCCAACAGGCTGTGTCCTCACGCCGTACCTACTCGCGGGGGGTACGATGGGTCGTGGGTTCGAGCCATTGCCGGGCGCCAATGTTGCAAAAGAAGGATCCACGAGCGGGATTCGAACCCAGCACCCCTGTCTTTCCGGGACAGTGCCCTACCGATTAGGCTACCGGGGATCACACACACTCATGGGTTCTTCTTGCTACACATGGTGTTAGGGTCAGGGTTATCGCCATGGTGATAGCCCTAGAGTTAGGGTTATCGTCATGGTGTTAGGGTTAACTTGGGGTTATCATCATCAGAAATACTGTAGAACGTGTCATTTTGTTTTTGGGGTGATGGATTCGTGCCTTGGAGAGGTCGTATGAGGCCATGCTGGAGAAGAATAAGTCTACCAAGACCTGGAAGCCTCCCTTCGGCGAAGTACTGAAGTTAGTATGTCCTGGAGTCAATACAGGAATTGTTTTCAAGACGATGCAGTGTAATAAATTTTATAAATGTAGTGCATCATGGAATTAGTTGTGTTTGAAACTTCGGAACAAGAAGGGGGCACGTTTGCTTGACTCACTAACATCATGACGTGAACCGATGGAACCCCACTGCTCTTATTCTAGAACATGTTCTCCCCTGAGGACAGCTTACAGCCAGATTTCCGTGCATAAGAAAAGAGCACAAATAAATCGTTAGACTGATTGCAATTCATTTTGGAGAAGGAGAAGGATAGAATTCGGTCGTCTGCTACTCTCTCAACGCAAAGTTGATGACATAGCCGCTACATGTACGTCTCTTCATGCGTGTGCTCTTCACCTTGGGATCAATGTGAGGATTTTAGGATTGCTGGAAATCAGATTCTGTATATTATTGGACAGCAGTTTCTGCATTGCACATGCTCCACAGTGCTCATCGGCAAGGATGTTCAATTTGCGTGTAACCCTTCACCACCCTACTCTCCATACTATTCCAGATCAGCACTAACTGAACATTGAAGTGTTTCATTTCCAGTAGAATGTGCTCCTCCAATAAGTGCGGCATTGGAGGCGGTGATATTTATTGCCACAGTTGCCGCGTGACTGCTGATCTTCGTCATGAAAGAAGCAATGGATGATGATCAAGTCAACCAGTGGGCTTGTAGTGATAAGCAAAGTACCACAATACATCATCAAGTGTCATAGCACGGCTGAGTTGGTTGCCCGCAACGCTTCCATGTTGGTGTTGTTAGTGTACAAATAGAGGATATCTTCCAGTCTCCAACTTTTAAAGCACATGGACCTGCTATAGGTGTTATTCTTCTATCAATGCTTGTTTCAAGTCACAGAATTATTTAGCTTCTTACCGCTTTGATTTAATTCGCCGTATTGTAATTAATGTGAAGAAGAGGTTGATGCGACTTCGGCGATACTTGGGGAATTGTGTGTTGCTCCCTACGTCAGAGCTTGCGCTATTCCTGCCGACTTGAATTCTCACTTGACCGACTTGTTATTTTAAAATGAATTCATGGACATCTGTCAATTCAGCAGGTGAACTGCATTGCCATCAAGCCCTGAGCCAGCTCCATAGGAATGGCACGGTCATGAAGATGCGTGATGCTGTGTATCTTATTCGCATCAGAATAATGAGTACTCGACCCCCATCCAGACACACACATTTAGCACAGATATGTTGATTTTAAAATTTTTAATTATAATTTATATAGCTCATTCTCAGCTACCTTGAGCGTAATGAGGCTCTTGCATGATATTTGCCCATAGAACGCAGTAAGTCTGGTCATGTAGTGGGTTACGTGGGTTGAGGTTGATATATGCTCCTTGATTGCCGACAATGCTCTCCATTGGTGAGATGGCTGACGGTCGATAGATGATGTTTAAACTGTTCAAGTGTCCGCCATTGGTTGTCGCTGTATGGGAGGAAACACATCAAAACATGTATAAGATCTCTGGTATTTCAAATAAAGAGAATTGTTCCACAGATCAATTACCATGAACACAGAAACTCAGGCTGCAGACCGGCCTCCAGCTTCCTCCTGTGGTTTTTGGAGCGTAGATGGTCGACGAACGGCCGGTCGCGGTCTTTGCACATGCAGAGCACGAAAACAGCATCTTGATGATAGTTGAATGGGACTGATCAAGGTGGATCCAATCACTTTTATCCCCGCCCAGTTGTTCGTTGGTTGAAGGGTGCGGCGCGCGCGCACGCGCGCATTTCAACATTAAAACTCTGCGCGATGATCATGGAGTCCGCCGCTCAGGATGTGAAGCGGGTAAAGCGGTGACGTGACTACTACATCTCTTTGAAGCGTGTGCGATTCATATCAAAACCGCTAAAGATGATGGCCATGGACCCCGCGTCACGTTCAAACTTGTCGCCGGTTCCAGTTGATTCCAGAAACTTCCACCTGATCCGAGCACGCTGTGAGTACTCTGAGCGAGAAGTGGGAAACTACCGACATTTTGGTACTCTCCGGTTGATGCAGACGGAGAATTGAGAATTGCACGACAGATCACTTCCCATGAGCAGAGAAATTCGGACTGCAGACCGGCCTCCAGCTTTTCCTGATGTCCCTTGGACTTCAGGCGATCCACGAACGGCTGGAGGCCGGTCGCGGTCTTCATACAGACGGAGCATGAAAACAGCATCTTGATGGTTGATAGTTGAATGGGACTGATCAAGGTGGATCCAATCACTTTTATCCCCGCCCAGTTGTTCGTTGGTTGAAGTATGCCGCTCAGGATGTGAAGCGGGTAAAGCGGTGACGTGACTACTACATCTCTTTGAAACGTGTGCGATTCATATGAAAACCGCTAAAGATGATGGCCATGGACCCCGCGTCCCGTTCAAACTTGTCGCCGGTTCTAGTTGATTCCAGAAACTTCCACCTGATCCGAGCACACTGTGAGTACTCTGAGCATCGCGAGGAGTGGGAAACTATCGACATTTTGGTACTCACCGGTTGATGCTGACAGTGTGTAACCTTTTGACCCGCGTACGTGAGACGCCCCGGTTTAGGGTTAAATCGCTATGACGTCATCGATGACATTAGTTAGTTGGTACACCCATAATACTTTCTACTTGTGCGTGTGTGTTGAGTGTGTGTGCATGTTGTGTGCATGTTGTGTGCTCACACGCAGGGTGCATGCGGCTCCAGCTGGGCGTTCAGCACAACCGGCTCCACCGAAGGCCAGCACTTCAAGAAGACTGGCAACCTTGTATCGCTGTCCGAGCAGAACCTGATTGACTGCAACCAAAAGGAGGCTGATCGTGGCTGTGGCGGAGGTTTCATGGACCATGGCTTCAAGTACATCATCGAGAACCACGGCATTGACACATAGGAGAGCTACCCTTACACGGCCAAGGCCGGTACATGCCGCTTCAGGGAGTCCCACGTCGGCGCCACCCTCACCAGCTACAAGGACATGCTGCCGCGCAAGTCCGAGAGCGCCCTGCAGGAGGCTGTTGCCTCGGTGAGTACTTTTCTTACACATAACAGAATACTCTCTGCATGGTGGCCCATATTAGAAGCTGTGTCTTAGGAGAACATATCCGGCTAAAGATAAGAAAGCTTTATCATACATGTATATACCACTCTTTGGTTTTAGATATTACAATGAGAGTGCACAATCAATGGCTTGTCCACCAACTCTTTGTTTTACTGCTCGCTGCACCACAGCATAGTGTGTTGTTGGCCGGCCCACTGGGCTTCTACTCTGTTGGACCGTCGTGTCTGTTGAACCAGGGAGTCGTAAAATACCGGTATTTTAAGACTCCCTGTGTTCAACCACTGTGTCATCATGGCTGTTGCAGTTTTCCCGGTCAGCTTATTGACTCTTGTTGTCGTTTTAAAAGAAATCTGATGATGTAAAATAGCGGTGTGGATGTTTGGAAAGTGCTACAGTCTGTTTTGGATGTGATATATTTCCCAGCACTTGATTGCATTCGGTGATGTATAGAAACATATACATGTAATTGTAATACTCTTCACTCTCTGTGTGTTCTCTTCTGTTCCTGCCGGCTGTCGTATCGCAGGTTGGCCCAGTGTCGATTGCCATCGACGCCTCATCGACGTATTTCCGCTAGTACAGGCACGGAGTCCTGATCGACAGCAAGTGCACCAACGCTTACCCGAATCACGCTGCCCTGGTTTTCGGCTACGGTGTTGTTGAGGAAGAGCAGGACTACTGGCTGGTCAAGAACACCTGGGGTACCAGCTGGGGAGACAAGGGATACATCACGTAACCATGACAACATGTGCGGGATCGCCACGGACGCCAGCTATCCGATCGCCTAAGCACACATCGCCGGGACAGCGCCGTCAAAGAAAAAGCGCTCGCACACGCCTTTGTTGTGTGATGTTGTAACTTATCTACCATCAGTATAGCTGATTGCCACCGCCACAGCTGCTGCTGCTGCTTGTGTGGCGCAATCTTCCTTACACTATCAGCCCGGATCATCCATTCGCGCTATGATCCAAGCTTGCAGCCTATATCAATCCTATCTTCTGAAAATTGTGGTCAGCTTGCTGTCTGATGATCGGTTAAAACCGTGAAACTCAGAGTTACAGAAGAAACGCTTTTCATCCCTCTCAAGTGTGTTTATTTTATATAATATATAATATTATTTCACCGTCCAATGGCAGAAGCCAATGCAAAGGAGGGGGCTTTAGCCCTCCATGGCAAGAGAAGGAAAAAAAGAAAAGAACATAATTATGTGACTCCCGTCCTGAATCCGACAAATGGCATACCAGTCTAACTGTACAATGTAGCTAGTGTGTTCAGCAGTAGCAGCAGTCGTCCCCTTTATTCTCATTCTCCTGTTCTTCTCTGCTGTACTGGCATTGTCAAGGTTTACTGTCTCGCTCTGCCAACGTCACTGTGCGTGATCATGTTTGTCTCTGTGTTCGACAGTTTTGACTTTTCTCCGAGTTTATGTGGGCCAGTTCTGGGATGCTGTTTACCGCTGTGAGCGTTTTGTTCTCTTTCGTAAAATCGATACTGGACTCTGTGCGTTGTTGTTGCACTTGCTTGTGCGAGCACGCACCCGGCACGCGTGCGTGCATCAGATTATTCCGTTCTTGGGGTGCATTGCTACCAGGGAGTAGTATATTTTAATACCATATCTACTACTGCCAGATTGCTGCGGACAAATCTGAGCACGGGGGTATTACATCAATGAGGATGCCGAAATACTACAATAATTATTGATTTGAAACTCGGATGTTGAGCCATAAATAAATGTAGAAGAGAAAAGGACATATGGATACGAGTTAAGAGTAACTCTCCATCACTGTAACATGATACTATATACAGTCAGAAAGTGCAATAATATTGCACTTTCTGACTGTATAATTATAGTATCATGTTACAGTGATGGAGAGTTACTCTTAAGTCGTATCCATATGTCCTTTTCTCTTATAATTATTGATCAGAATGATTTCGAAGAAAGTAAAATGAGCGCACACATACCACGAGAACAGTGGAACAATAATTATGACAATTCATTCTATTGATTATCACATAATAATAATTCGCGGGATTCGCGTTGGCATCGCTTGAATGTTCAGAAACACACAAACTAGCCTTCGCTTCCGCAGGCCACCACTATGCCTATGCCTTGCACACCTTAGTGGCGAATGCAAACCTCACAAGTGAGTCAGGCATGAGAACGACGTTCAAATCATAACATTGTTTGTATGATTTGAACGTCGTTTTCACGTGATAATCATCAGAAATCTTCATCCCAATGATAGTTTTGTAACATGGGAAATTGTGGGCACAAGTTATGCGATGTTACAAATTTTTCCTTGGCTCACCATCTGAGTTCTTATAAGTTACAATGATAATTGGACAACAAAGGAAAGATAAAGGTGAACTCGGGTATTGAGCCAATAATAAAAGTAGAAAGGAAAGGGACATAATGGAAACGAAGGTGAACATTATTAGATCTAAAACTAATACAAGAAACACTGATATTCTAAAGCTAGCACTATTGGAGGCGAGATTACAAGTCATTAGCCTGGCAACCATTGACCAAAGCTGCAGCCAGGGCACCCTGCGATCGTGTATCATTCGCCTATGTATGGAAACTGCGCACCCTCTCGTGATCATCGCGTGAGTGACCGCTCAAAATGTTGCATTCGGCGCTCGGCATTGCATTCTTGTTGTGGCTTGCTCTTGGGAGAAATAGACTTCAAAAACACAATTGGAAGAGAATTCCGGCATGGCCATATGGGGGATTGCCAAAACAATTGTGACAAAACTCAAAATTGACCCATTTGTGGCCAAAATCTAGGATACTTCTTTATCCTAGCTTTTGACACTTTGTCAAAAGCTAGGATATCATCTCTTTCTGAATGGACTGATAGCTGATATCGTCAAAGCCTACAAAAAAAACTGCAAGCTACGCATACGCTCACTGAGGGTTCTACTGTAGTAACATCAACAGAGCCGCCGTCAGGATTTTGCTCCTTCTATTTTGTTGTTGTTCGCCAAATTTCATCTCTCTCGCTTCCGTTCGCTCGTTCGCAAAGATGAAGTGCTTGATCGTTCTGGCGCTGGTCGCCGCCGTATCGGCCAAGTCCGTACTGGAGGAGCTAAAGATCTCCGAGGAGTGGGATACCTTCAAGAGTCTTGAAGGTATCCCTTGATGTATGCCTTGTTTCCCCAGCTGGTACCCCAGGTGTTCTTGACCAGCCAGTAGTCCTGCTCCTCCTCAACACCGTAGCCGACAACCAGGGCAGCGTGATTCGGGTAAGCGTTGGTGCACTTGTTGTCGATCAGGACGCCGTGCTTGTAGTAGCGGAAATACGTCGATGAGGCGTCGATGGCAATCGACACTGGGCCAACCTGCGATACGACAGCCGGCAGGAACAGAAGAGAACACACAGAGAGTGAAGAGTATTACAATTACATGTATATGTTTCTATACATCGCCGAATGCAATCAAGTGCTGGGAAATATTTCACATCCGAAACAGACTGTAGCACTTTCAAAACATCTACACCACTATTTTACATCATCAGATTTCTTAACGACAACAAGAGTCAATAAGCTGACCGGGAAAGCTGCAACAGACATGATGACACAATAGTTGAACAAAGGGAGTCTTAAAATACCGGCATTATACGACTCCCTGGTTCAACAGACACGATGGTCCAACAGAGTAGAAGCGCAGTGGGCCGGCCAACAACACACTATGCTGTGGTGCAGCGAGCAGTAAAACAAAGAGTTGGTGGACAAGCCATTGATTGTGCACTCTCATTGTAATATCTAAAACCAAAGAGTGGTATATACATGTATGATCTTTCTTATCTTTAGCCGGATATGTTCTCCTAAGACACAGCTTCTAATATGGGCCACCATGCAGAGAGTATTCTTTTATGTGTAAGAAAAGTATTTACCGAGGCAACAGCCTCCTGCAGGGCGCTCTAGGACTTGCGCGGCAGGACGTCCTTGTAGCTGGTGAGGGTGGCGCCGACGTGGGACTCCTTGAAGCGGCATGTACCGGCCTTGGCCGTGTAAGGGTAGCTCTCCTCTGTGTCAATGCCGTGGTTCTCGATGATGTACTTGAAGCCATGGTCCATGAAACCTCCGCCACAGCCACGATCACCCTCCTTTTGGTTGCAGTCAATCAGGTTCTGCTCGGACAGCGAGACAAGGTTGCCAGTGTTCTTGAAGTGCTGGCCTTCGGTGGAGCCGGTCGTGCTGAACGCCCAGCTGGAGCCGCATGCACCCTGCGTGTGAGCACACACACACCACACACACACACACACACACACACACACACACACACACACACACACACACACACACACACACACACACACACACACACACACACACACACACACACACACACACACACACACACACACACACACACACACACACACACACACACACACACACATACACACTTGTACTCACTGCCAAAACTGGTCACGTGGGTCTCCCCGGGAGAGGGGAGAGAGACTCAGAAGGAATCTTGGAAAGATGACTCAATTGGCCATTGAACCACCCAACGGCCGACACCCCCTGAAATCCCCAAACAAGGGTGGATTTGAAATGATCCCACTTATGGGCTCACCACACCTCAGTAAGTGGGTGAGGACAAGGTGCAGAAAAGGATTGACGGCATCAGGGTATCCGTCCCGGGATCCAACTGCAGGCACCCCTGCACACACACACACACACACACACACACCCAAGATATAGCACACAAGAAGTATAGAATCAGACATGGATGTCAAGGCAGTATCATTGATTCAGTCCCCGAGAGCGTAGCCTAAGGCCTTCGGCCGAGGGCTAGGCTCTCCGGGCCTGAATCAACGATACCTGCTCTGACCGTACATATCAGATTGTGTTTCAGACTGCCATCCACATACGACATACATAGTTGTGGCATAGTACCGGTCTGAACCTGCACTCTTCATCAATACATTACCATCATAACAGCGTTGCAAGCAAGTGAAACATGACAGTAAGATAGAGAGAGACAAAGGGACAAGTTCAGACTTCTGAAAGGCGAATTTTACGGGAAGTGATGGAGCACCAGATGGAGCTGGCTCTTGCTGTGGCTTCTCTAAGGCAGATGGCTTTCGTCATCTACATGTAGACTTCTGAGGAGATCGTCGATGCTGTCAAAGGGCACAACCGGCGCAGGATCTGACAGAGGTAAGGTAAGGGTATCTACAACTGGTTGCTGTAAGCTTGGAAAGCCTGGTATCACACACACACATGTAACTCGTCAAAGCTAGATAGAGTAGGTAGCTGCAGAGTAGCGGGAGTTGGCACTGTCGTCCTAATCTTGTACAGTAAAACCTGTCAAGGCGACCACTCGGATAAGGTGACCACCTGCCCCAGAAGACCACTGTAACCAGGACCACGCGATGCTATTTCCAGTCAAACGGCCCTGGATACGGAGACCACCTGGCAACAGAGACCACATTTTGAAGGTCCCTTGAGCGGTCGTCTTAGACAGGTATCACTGTACTTGCACTAGGTGACGGCTATGCTTGTGCGCTTGATGTACATTGGTTTACTTGCAACTCCAGTAGCGGTTCGCTGGTTTGACATGGCAACTCCAGTAGTGGTTAGCTGGTTTGACATGGCAACTCCAGTAGTGGTTAGCTTGTTTGACATGGCAACTCCAGTAGCGGTTCGCTGGTTTGACATGGCAACTCCAGTAGTGGTTAGCTGGTTTGACATGGCAACTCCAGTAGCGGTTCGCTGGTTTGACATGGCAACTCCAGTAGCGGTAAGCTGGTTTAACATGGCAACTCCAGTAGTGGTTAGCTGGTTTGACATGGCAACTCCAGTAGCGGTTCGCTGGTTTGACATGGCAACTCCAGTAGTGGTTAGCTGGTTTGACATGGCAACTCCAGTAGCGGTTCGCTGGTTTGACATGGCAACTCCAGTAGCGGTTCGCTGGTTTAACATGGCAACTCCAGTAGTGGTTAGCTGGTTTGACATGGCAACTCCAGTGGCGGTTCGCTGGTTTGACATGGCAACGCCAGTAGTGGTTAGCTGGTTTGACATGGCAACTCCAGTAGTGGTTAGCTGGTTTGACATGGCAACTCCAGTAGTGGTTAGCTGGTTTGACATGGCAACTCCAGTAGCGGTTCGCTGGTTTGACATGGCAACTCCAGTAGTGGTTAGCTGGTTTGACATGGCAACTCCAGTAGCGGTTCGCTGGTTTGACATGGCAACTCCAGTAGTGGTTAGCTGGTTTGACATGGCAACTCCAGTAGCGGTTCGCTGGTTTGACATGGCAACTCCAGTAGCGGTTAGCTGGTTTGACATGGCAACTCCAGTAGCGGTTCGCTGGTTTGACATGGCAACTCCAGTAGCGGTTCGCTGGTTTGACATGGCAACTCCAGTAGTGGTTAGCTGGTTTGACATGGCAACCCCAGTAGCGGTTCGCTGGTTTGACATGGCAACTCCAGTAGTGGTTAGCTGGTTTGACATGGCAACTCCGGTAGCGGTTCGCTGGTTTGACATGGCAACTCCAGTAGTGGTTAGCTGGTTTGACATGGCAACTCCAGTAGCGGTTCGCTGGTTTGACATGGCAACTCCAGTAGCGGTTCGCTGGTTTGACATGGCAACTCCAGCAGCGGTTCGCTGGTTTGACATGGCAACTCCAGTAGCGGTTAGCTGGTTTGACATGGCAACTCCAGTAGCGGTTCGCTGGTTTGACATGGCAACTCCAGTATTGGTTAGCTGGTTTGACATGGCATCTCCAGTAGCGGTTAGCTGGTTTGACATGGCAACTCCAGTAGTGGTTAGCTGGTTTGACATGGCAACTCCAGTAGCGGTTAGCTGGTTTGACATGGCAACTCCAGTAGCGGTTCGCTGGTTTGACATGGCAACTCCAGTAGTGGTTAGCTGGTTTGACATGGCAACTCCAGTAGTGGTTAGCTGGTTTGACATGGCAACTCCAGTAGCGGTTCGCTGGTTTGACATGGCAACTCCAGTAGTGGTTAGCTGGTTTGACATGGCAACTCCAGTAGCGGTTCGCTGGTTTGACATGGCAACTCCAGTAGCGGTTAGCTGGTTTGACATGGCAACTCCAGTAGCGGTTCGCTGGTTTGACATGGCAACTCCAGTAGTGGTTCGCTGGTTTGACATGGCAACTCCAGTAGCGGTTAGCTGGTTTGACATGGCAACTCCAGTAGCGGTTAGCTGGTTTGACATGGCAACTCCAGTAGTGGTTAGCTGGTTTGACATGGCAACTCCAGTAGTGGTTAGCTGGTTTGACATGGCAACTCCAGTAGCGGTTAGCTGGTTTGACATGGCAACTCCAGTAGTGGTTAGCTGGTTTGACATGGCAACTCCAGTAGTGGTTAGCTGGTTTGACATGGCAACTCCAGTAGCGGTTAGCTGGTTTGACATGGCCATTGTCTGCTCCACGTTTAGCTTCTGGTAGCTAGAGAGACTGGCTATGCGAAAGTAGGTACAAATTTTCGCACGAACTTTGTGTTCTGCATATTTTCGTAGTTTACACGGGTCAAGTACACGGATGCCATGGGCCCATTGCACGAAACTTCCTACGGCAGTTCACTTCGCCATCCCTGCAAGTTTCGCATCCAAAGTTGCGAAAGTTCGTGCCAAGTTTCGCACTTCATGACGTAGAGCGAACGTTTGTACGCATTTTCGTTTTGCAGAACCTCTTTACTATCACCACCAAAGTGGCAGTGGAGACTCAAGCCTTGACACCATAGCCTAGGTCTTGCAAACACGTACCTGGTTCTTGATTGGTGTGACGTATCCCTTGGCGACCCAGTCGACCTTGGCGGGCGGCTTCACGTCAGGGTTGCCAACGAAAGACTCGGCGCTGCTCAGAGACTTGTCCTGGCGATAGCCAAGCATCCGTGCGTACTCCTCATCGGTCATGTCGGTAAACTGGTTGACTCCCAGCTGAAAGGTCAGGTTCTGGGCGTTGATCTTCTCGATCTTGCGGGCCTGCAGAGACGGAGAGAGGCACATACAGACGCGCATAGGCACACGTGCACGCACGCATGAGCAAGTGAGTGTGATAGTTGTAGGTGCACCCTTCAGACAAACGTAAGTTGCACATATTATTATTACAGGTAGACTCCCTTTAATTCGAACCTCAAATTGCCAGGCCCTAACTTCTAATTATCCAGAACTTCTAATTATCCAAATGCAGCCCCGTGCACTGATATGTATGTAAAAATGCTTGAAATCGCATGCTGAATATTTTTTGCACATTTTTATTTGCATCAACGAAACATAGGTGGTCGTACCGGTCATGTACATGTACAACGGATCATCAAAACACTGGATCGACACAAAAATTAATCATTTTGACAATATCTCCATCTTCTAGTGAAGAGGTAACAGTCACTAGTGCACTGCAGCTTTCCTGAAACGGCACAGAACTGCGCTGCCTAATCCGCGTCATGAAAGGCCGTCGGACAGCAGCACGTCGTTCTGAAGAACGGAAGTGAAGCATAGGCATCGAAAATATTTACGACCATGGTGTTGTTGTGCGCCAACATCTCCGCGCACGAGCTGGCGCTGCAAGAAAGGCCATCGAGATCCGCGTCCACCTGGAAGAAGTCGTCTTCAATCAAACCTTTGCAATTTGCCTCGCACGGGCTTGAATCAAATTTCGAGAGAAGGTGGGTTTCTTGAACGCTATAGTCGATCCTGCAGCGGACCATTGATCGATTTTTGAGCTACTCTTGGCTAGAGAAGGAGAAAAGAATGAACTTCGAATAGACCGATCCCCTTATTATACTGGGTTCGAGCACGGGGGCAACCTCGGAGACCAACGCCCGCTTCGGCCTCAAGACCAAAAACTGCCCCTCGAAGGTACCAGAGATGAAGGGATTTGAGGATGACGTCACGAAGATGATTGAGAACCTGAGATTCCGAAGTCGTATGTCCTCGGGGTCGTCGTATGTTGTTGTTGTTGTTGTTGTTGTTGTTGTTGTAGAAGTTTATTTAACGTCGCACCACAAACAGGCGATTTCGCCTCCTTTGATACATGTGGACGACAGAAGGAATGAGAGAGAGGGGGGGGGACAGAAGTATGGAGAGAGGAAGGGTAGAAATAAATAAGCAATCAACCTCAGGGCTACACCAAAGCAAAAACGGAATGGGAACATACAAAATAGCTTCATACATATATTGCAAAACACGTTTACTATTCTTCAGTCCGCTATACCACAGAAACACACTAGCCGAAAAGCATTTAAGCGGAGCCATGATGCGCTTTTAGCAGGGCACAGAACTGAAGGTGGCTGGGCTCGGAACGGAGATCAGGCGGGAGCTGGTTCCACAGGACTGCGCCGATGAACTGCATGGTCGCTCGACCCGCAGGACCGGGCCAAAATGGTACTCGAACGAGGTGATGTGCTGCTCCCCGAGTGCGGTCACCAGTAACTCTCACGAAGAAGCTGGTGAAGAGGGAGCTAGCTCGGGAGAACAGACAACGACGGACAAAGATGAGGAGCTTTAATATGTCTGTTGTGTTGTTTGACATTCTTGTTCTATACTGGAGAATATTCCAGCGAGTGAATCCAGAGCAAGTGCTATGGAAATGGATTAGCGAGAGCTCACAATAGCCAGACAGACCCACGAGTCCTTTCTTGAACCGAACAATAATCATCTATGGCATTCAACATGCAGTTTGGGAAGCCATGCAGTCCTGGGACAAATATCCAAATGCATTCTTGTCTCCAGACCAAACAACGATTGTTATCATACTTGACAATTTCCAACTCTACGACCACCATGCCAGCTCAAGCAAAAAGAAGCAAAGGAAGACGGAGATTTCTACTTGTGCAGCCATTCAGGGAGGAGCACGAAGGCTGTTTTAACATTACATGATTCGACTGTGCACGCACTTTCCAAAAGTGTACTTATCACATACCACGTGAACTCTTGGCTGTTTGCAGTGCGATATACTTACATGTGCATGCCCTTGCCGCACATTCACACTCCAGTACAAAACATAATTATGCAAATATGTAATGCACATAATGTAACATTCTACGCTTGAAAGCAGATCAGCATTCGAACTTTTTCATTGCCTTCAGGCTGCAACAGCATATTGCAAGAGGGCACAATGGCCCAACCCAACATCTTCCAGTGAACACCATCGGCCATGGCAGTACAGACCATCTGATATCACTCACACCAGTGACACCACCCACATACAGAAGAGAAGCAATGTTGATACTTCATACATGTAGTTAACACGTTACAAATACTACTGAGAGTGCATAATTATAGGCAGTACACCAGGTTCAGGATGCATTGATCCATTCTTCTGCTTCGGCTATGCATGCTGTCAAGAGTTCATTATAGCAATAAAAACTGCTTTATGGCAGTTTTCTAAAAAAGTTATTGTGTTCTAGTCCGTGGACCCCGTCTAAAAAGTAAGAAATTAACGAAATGTGATAGCTGAAAATTAAAATTTCACACAAAACCTCACAATAATCACAACACTTGAAATGCTGCTTTCAACACTAAACTTGTACTGCACCAACAATTGGCAACATGCATGCATAGGAAAGAGGATCACGAGGGGAAAAGGTCTTCTACATGTAGCTTTTCATTCTGTGTGTGATTATTGTGAGGTTTTGTGTGAAATTTTAATTTTCAGCTATCACATTTCGTTAATTTCTTACTTTTTAGACGGGGTCCACGGACTAGAACACAATAACTTTTTTAGAAAACTGCCATAAAGCAGTTCATATCAATACCGTATTATACGCATTGATGTGGAAGCCTTTTCTTGCAGAATATGGCACTAGCATGTTCTTCTGCGGGGAAACATGTGAGTAGTGGTGGACCGTGGTGATACTTTTTTTATACGGAGGTCATTCTGTGCATGTTGCTGTAGCAGAATTTCATGACTCTGTCATAAAATTGTCTTGCCTTTCAGATATTTCAGATTTCCCCACCCTCGATCAGATTTATTTGAGAAATGTAACCAGGTGCGTGTCGCGTTTTTGTTGATTCTGTGTTTATAATGGTTTATAATCATGGGTTATCATGATAAGGTCATCCTGCATCATATTGCACTGAAATCGTAACCCTGTTGATGTCGATACAACTTTTGGAAGCAGTTCAATGACTTCAAACTGTTAAGCGGGATTCACAGAAGCTTTTTTGTGATGCGACACGCGATGCGACAGGCGCGAAACCGGGAAAACCCCAAATCGCAGCCATGTCGCACCCCACGCAACTGACGCAACTGGGCCATCGCATGCCATCGCAGAAGTTGAGCTTGGCTCAACTTTTGCGATGCGATGCGATGCGACAAGCGATTTGGTGTACGATTTTGACCTTTTCTACAGCAAAGTTGTACAAAGGTGCAAGAGTTGCCTATAATTTTTTACAAGTTGTGTCAAACCGCGCGAATATCATGGTGACGTACCCAAATCAGCAAAACTTTCTCGCATCGCTGACTTCTTCTGTGAATGGTATTTCGCGAGTTCGCATCGCACGCATCCATCGCAGATCGCGTCGCATCGCGTGTCGCATCGCAGAAAAGCTTCTGTGAATCCCGCTTTAGTCCTCGATTTTCTAAAACAACACAGCAAAGGAGGAACAATAAACATGTATTAAAATGTAAACAAATACATTGCTGAGTCCGACACCTCGTTCCAACAACTACACTGATCCTGAGGATAAAAGGGGCAAGGCTATGGTTGCAGGTACTGAGAGATAAACAAGGCACTCCACAATAATAAAATCTTACACATCTTTTGGTGAGTATAAATGATATCCAGTCGAACCTCTTTAGGACGAACACCAAGGGACCGATGGTATTTATTCTGTGAGTTTGTCTTAACCTATTTTATAACCAGTGAATACAATTATTTCTCCAATAGACATACGAATAGATTTCTTCTACAGCGAAAGATTCTAAGCCACAGCGACTCATTGACTTGTCTCGTATGAAACAAATGAGTCACAAGAGAGGTTCTGCAAAACGAAAATGCGTACAAACTTTCGCCTACGTCATGAAGTGCGAAACTTCGCACGAACTTTCGCAACTTTGGACGCGAAACTTGCAGGGAACGCGAAATGAACAGTCGTACACACTTTCGTGAGATTGGGTCATGGCGTACGTGCACTTGGCCTGCGCAAACTACGAAAATGTGCAGAACGCAAAGTTCGTGCAAAAATTCGTACACACTTTCGCAAGGACTGTCGCGAAACTTCGTTCGAATTTTCGTTTTGCAGAACCTCTCTACTGAACGTTTCTTTAGCAACATGACGGCAACTGAAACAGCAACAGAGAAAGTACGATACATGTACAGCACATTCTTGCAGGTACTACAAACAGATTGCAGATCGTAATTCTTGCTTTGGCGGCACGAAACTTCATTTGGGGCAGTGCAATCTCGGCGGAACTCACAAATAATAAATAAAACAGACCAGACTCGAGTAAACAAATCCAATCATACAAGTACAGTCTGTATCGGCTATAGAGTGACCGGATATAAGAATAATATCGGCTACAGTGATAGTGGTACGAAATATCAAAAGCAAAACGTATTTTATCCAGTACAAATATCACTATAACCAATATTATCGGATGTAATGATATATCGGATATTATGATGGCAGCAAAGAATCAAAACATGCATAACACACTATATTATTATCGGCTATAATGATAACTTAAAATATACATGTTGCAATAATATCAAAGGCCCTATTTTTTACTTTCTTCACGTTGCTTATTTAGGGTGCGTTCTTAAATCCTCTCGGAAAAGTTGGAGACTCTCCGAAAAGTTCGAGAGCTGTTCTTATATCCTCTCCGAATTTTAGGAGGCTCTCCAAAGCTCTCCAAGCTCTCCAAGCTTCAGAGGTGGTTGAAACTTGGAGATTCCCGCGGTTTGGGATCAGCGCATGCGAACTAGGCTAAAAGCCACGTGTTGATCATGAGTGTACGCATTTCCCTTTTCGCATACGCACAGCGCATACTATATTCGCGGCACTCAAGATCGCGGCCCCTTTGGCGCTTCATTTTGCTTGACATCTGCAAAATATCTCCGAATTCTTCGAGACCCGTTCTTGAAGAATCCCAGTTTCTTCGACTTCTCTTTTCTTCTTCTCCCAGAAGCTAGAGAATTTAAGAACGCACCCTTAGTGTGAGCTACGAAGTCTGAAGAAAATGTTGAACAGTCTCTGCTGGGATGACGACTACACCATAGCTCAGTGGTTAGAGCATCGCTAGCTACAAGCGAGGGTCCCTGGTTCGAGTCCTGGTGGTGACAGTCAATTTTTTCTTCAGACTTTTCCCGTTTGTCTCTTTCCCTCAAACTAGTGAAGATTTTATGACTTGGGGCTCCCCGCGTGCTAGAGTGTACGTGAAGTGTGTGGGTACAGTGAGGGCTGCGTCCCACCCGCCTGTGTGGATTCACAGGAAGTGTGAGCTACGAAGTCTGAAGAAAATGTTGAACAGTCTCTGCTGGGATGACGACTACACCATAGCTCAGTGGTTAGAGCATCGCTAGCTACAAGCGAGGGTCCCTGGTTCGAGTCCTGGTGGTGACAGTCAATTTTTTCTTCAGACTTTTCCCGTTTGTCTCTTTCCCTCAAACTAGTGAAGATTATTATTATTATTTTATTTATTTTACTAGGGTGTTTCCCACAGACCTATACCCTGAACCGCTCCTAACTCAAGGCTGTAGCCTCGAGTTTTCGAAGCTTTTTTTGAAGACTTTTTGGGACGTACAAGTCGTACTTTCTCAAAAACAAACTCTTTCTCCAAGAATCCATGGACATCACGACAGGAAGAAGTGAGGACGCTGTAAAAATAGTGCATTGCCGTCGAGGACAATCATTCTGATAGCTGTGCAACTCAGCCGAGAAATGCTCCTTCGACGTATTTTCTCAAGTTCCTCAACCATTTGAATCATCTTCGAGGAAAGCGCCGGTAATATACCGATGCGGCGATGGCCTGGGGAAGAAATTGTTCTTGAAGAGACTGACTGCACTAGTGAAAGGAGAAGGCGATGAAGAGTCACCATTGCATCGAAAAATAAAGTTTAACAGTTTTGTCTTTAAATAATAGGATCGTGTGCTTTGTTCTTTTGCTTCTTGAGGCTCAGACTCAGACTACATTGTAGAATCGCAGTTTACCCTGTCCTGGGGAAGCATCCTGGTTTGACTGTAAATTTTAGAAGAATTCATTGGCGTGACTCATCGCACTGCACCAAAAATGACGCAATGAAGGAATTCCGCCGAGCGGGCTTCCATACACGGACTGATCAGGAGTTGCACACTCTTGGGGGTTATTTAGAAAAGCGATCCTGTCAGCTTTTCTATTATTGTGTTCACATGGCGCTACTTAACGACACCGCTATTCAGACACGTTGTCTACGTAGCTACGTAAGTTTCTACGTAAGATGCTCGGTACCTGGCCCTGGACCAGGGAGCTACTCCATGGCTCCTACCATCGCGCCGGCTGGCCGCATGCGTGTGTATTGCAGACTTTTTATTGTTGCCTTTTCGGATGTGCATGCACGAGGAACTTCCTTCTTTGGAACTGCTTCTTGCATGAGCTGTTTCGGATATTTCGTCTCCTGGCCTGGCTTATTTCGTTTCGGCGCTGCTGCGACCTCCTTTCGCGGAATATTACTCAATGACAGGTGAGTTGACCAGTTCCCTTTGATTCATTTGCTTGTGTTGACTCTTTCATTTACGAAAAGTGTGCTGATTTTGGGTGGAATGCAATACATATGGAAAAGCTGACAGGATCTCTTTTCTAAGTTTAGCTTTTCCGCTACCGAGGCCTCCTTTTACGGAATACTCGATGACAGGTGATCTCTGAGTTGACCGGTTTCCTTCGATTCATTTGCTTGTTATGCTCACAATTTCATTTAATTTTACGGAAACGTGTGCTGATCTTATTCGGATTTGGATCCATTTTTATCTCTTTGCCCTTGTCTACAGTGTGCGAAGAACGCGAGTTCACCTTCTTGACGGCAAGGCTTATGTTAGATGTGTTGTCGAAATACTCATATTCATTGTACATAAGTACGTTACAAGTAATGCACTGGTCAGTGGCATACTATCGTTGGCAGTTCCCAATCTGGAGGGAAAGGTTCAAGGACCCATTGACCGAGTTTGCAAAATAAATTCGCATATCGGGGAGAATCTCCAGAGTCTGGGCGTTTTGATTTGTGAGTACCACCGAGATTGCACTGCCCCAAATACAGTTTCGTGCCGCCAAAGCAAGAATTACGATCTGCAATCTGTTTGTAGTACCTGCAAGAATGTGGAGTACATGTACCGTACTTTCTCTGTTGCTGTTTCAGTTGCCGTCATGTTGCTAGGCCCTCATCAGACTACGTACATAGAAAACCCAGTACAAAATCACATAAAACCTAAAAGGCAACATTTTCCCATGCCTGCATTCAGACTACACATTTCACATGCAATATACAGGCAACCTTTGACCCTACGAAATTGCGCAAGGGGCCTGGGATGTGTGAAAGCAGCGGACAGTCGTACCCGGGTACAAAGTTCGTACAACAGCCTGGTGAAAGCACGATAAATGCAGGAAAGTTGCCTTGTACAAGGGTTGGCACCCTGCCTGAAAGGATTGGGCAGCTTTTTAGGCTTCCCGCCAGATTCTTGTTGTTGTCTTGGAAACTTCTATGTAAATGTGACTTATAGGCTGTTTTGTACCTGGTCTGAAGAGGGCCTAAAGAAAGGTTCAGTAGAGAGGTTCTGCGAAACGAAAATTCGAACAAAGCTTCGCGACAGTCCTTGCGAAACGAAAATTCGAACGAAGCTTCGCGACAGTCCTTGCGAAAGCGTGTATGTATTTTTGCACGAACTTTGCGTTCTGCACATTTTCGTAGTTTGCGCGGGCCAAGTGCACGTACGCCATGACCTGATCTCACGAAATTTCCTACGACAGTTCATTTCGCGTTCCCTGCAAGTTTCGCGTCCAAAGTTGCGAAAGTTCGTGCGAAGTTTCGCACTTCATGACGTAGGCGAAAGTTTGTACGCATTTTCGTTTTGCAGAACCTCTCTAGTGACTCATTTGTTTCATACGAGATGAGTCAGTGTGGCTTAGAATCTTTCGCTGTAGAAGAAATCTATTCGTATGTCTATTGGAGAAATAATTGTATTCACTGGTTATAAAATAGGTTAAGACAAACTCACAGAATAAATACCATCGGTCCCTTGGTGTTCGTCCTAAAGAGGTTCGACTGGATATCATTCATACTCACCAAAAGATGTGTAAGATTTTATTATTGTGGAGTGCCTTGTTTATCTCTCAGTACCTGCAACCATAGCCTTGCCCCTTTTATCCTCAGGATCAGTGTAGTTGTTGGAACGAGGTGTCGGACTCAGCAATGTATTTGTTTACATTTTAATACATGTTTATTGTTCCTCCTTTGCTGTGTTGTTCTAGAAAATCGTGGACTAACAGTTTAAAGTCATTGAACTACTTCCAAAAGTTGTGTCGACATCAACAGGATTACCATTTCAGTGCAATATGATGCAGGATGACCTTATCACGATAACCCATGATTATACACCATTATAAACACAGAATCAACAAAAACATCTGCGACACGCACCTGGCTACATTTCTCAAATAAATCTGATCGAGGGTGGGGAAATCTGAAATATCTGAAAGCAAGACAATTTTATGACAGTCATGAAATTCTGCAACAGCAAGCTGCAACATGCACAGAATGACCTCCGTATGAAAAAAGTATCACCACCACCAGACCACTACTCGCATGTCATGTTTCCCCGCAGAAGAACATGCAATTGCATTATGCTAGTGCCATTTTCTGCAAGAAAAGGCTTGCACATCAATGCGTATAATACGGTATTGATATGATGTGAACATGAAGGCCATCATTTACATATTGATATACCGTAATGTCACGTGCATTAGCCGGGGCTTATATGCCTATAAGCCGGTGATGGAGTCAGGCTTGTACACAAGACAGGCTTATACACGAGACAGGCTTATATGACAAGCACCACTCAATGACCAGGCTTGTATGCGCAAACTGCTGACTTTTGGACGTCAAAACCAAGCGCCGAAACAACTTCAAACAAGCAACTTGCCAAGGGACAAGACGGAAAATGCCATGGGAAAGGTAAGTTTGAAGCTTGAAGAGTGCTGCATGGCCGTCGAGCGCAGCTAGCTGGTGTTGATTTCCGCATCTTCCCACGTTTTCCGCGTGTGCAAGTGTACGGTACCATATACCATGCAAACATGAACATGTAAAAGGCGCGCTCACCAGTCTTGCGTAGTAGCCCGGCTTACGCACGCGACACGTGGCGCGTCTCGTGTACTGGCCCGGCTTATGCATGCGACAGGCTTGTACGCGAAAAGCTGTTGCAGATTTCATGCTTCTACACGAGACAGGCTCACAAATCCGGCTTATGCACGCGACATTACGGTAGGGCATTCCATTGATTGGTACATGGTGACAGAAAAAACAAAAGAAATTATAGCAATAAAAACTGCTTTATGGCAGTTTTCTAAAAAAAGTTATTGTGTTCTAGTCCATGGACCCCGTCTAAAAAGTAAGAAATTAACGAAATGTGATAGCCGAAAATTATAATTTCACACAAAACCTCACAATAATCACACACAGAATGAAAAGCTACATGTACTCGTAGAAGACCTTTTCCCCTCGTGATCCTCTTTCCTATGCATGCATGTTGCCAATTGTTGGTGCAGTACAAGTTTAGTGTTGAAAGCAGCATTTCAAGTGTTGTGATTATTGTGAGGTTTTGTGTGAAATTTTAATTTTCGGCTATCACATTTCGTTAATTTCTTACTTTTTAGACGGGGTCCATGGACTAGAACACAATAACTTTTTTTAGAAAACTGCCATAAAGCAGTTTTTATTGCTATAATGAACTCTTGATGCTGTCATCAGTGAGCCACATCATTGCGAAAGACTGATGACGGAGAGATCATTGCGCGTGTGTAGTCACGACTATCAGAGAAATACGTTTATCGCCCCTCCCCCCGAGACACACACATCATAGCACTGTAGAATGGGGTTGCATTTTTGTTGTTTTGCCATGTGATTATGCAATCACCATTGTGAAATGAGGGTTGCCTGCTGCTCCTCGTTGATAGTATTGAAAAAAAAAAAAAAATCAAGCCCATCTGCTGCTGCTACAAAAAAAAAAAGCTGCCAGAACTGATGCTGACACTGCGATCGCCACCTCCAACTGCTGAGGTGCCTCGTGCCTGTAGGCTGTGTAGCACCACCACAGCTTGGTCCGCCCTGCGTTGCCCCGGCATCGTACTCTCGTACACAGGCCATGCTGCCGCATTCTCGCGTGGTGGCCTTCGTGAGTACGTCTTACACCATTTGCGTATGCCACGCGCTTATACGGCCCGTGCTGGGCCTCTCTTTTCTGTCTTCCTGCCCGCGGCCCACCTTACCTGGTGAGCTCTCGCGCCTTATTTATAGCATGGTGGTGTCTGTTATCGTGGGTCCGATAGCCCCCGGTATATATGGTATAGTCCATCAGCCAGTGGTGCCAAAGTGAGTCCCCCGTTGCACTTACAAATCGAACACCTGGAACTGACATCAATCGACAGCAAAAGCATCACTGAATCCGACCTGCCTACTTTCCCTGGCGAAACTCTTGCACTCCTTTTGCAGTGCGCCTTGGAAGTTCGACAAATTTCTTCTTCTTCATCAGCCATTACGAGGTTTTCCATCCGTTTTATCAGGACATCCAATGCGTCTTCAGTGAAAAACGTGGAGTTTTGTCAACGTTTGCCGTGGTTTTCCGTGGCCATCGACCTAAAATCGCGAAATAAATCGCCGTCGATTTGAGCAGAGGTGAGTTGGCTTGGAGCACGTACAGATTCAAAAAATATGTGTACATGCGCACCGGGAAGAAGATGAAGATGCTCACCATTTTCAAATAACTAATTCAAAAAACTACATGACTACCCAGGTATTGTACTGCGATTGTTGTAGCTACTTGTTTGCAACTACAATGGTATCAAGTAGATAATCAAGCGAGGTACACAGGGATTGATGGCTGATCAAAGCCCAAGGGACCAGCCCGAGGGCTTTGATCAGTCATCAAGCCCGACTGTACCTTGCTTGAATATGCTTCAGACGATCCCCAACAATTTTTTGGATTTTGAATTCAATCGCTTTTTTCTTTGGGTGATCTCGAGTGTGGTAGATAGTACTTCGAAGTAGTACAACTGTAACTGTACTACTACCTGGTTGCAACATGTTCAAAGCAGCCTTGCCTTTATTTCAACTGTTTGCTGTCAGCATCCAGAGCCATGGCGTTTGCTAGTTGGTCGTAATGGAGAAGAGAACTGCAGGGCATTCACTCGATGTACAACATCCATCGCCGCAGATTCCTTACTTTTAGCTCTCCACGTTCCTTATTTTTGCAGGGATCAGGACCTTCCCGGGGTGATTCCATTCAGGGTGGAAGCGTAGATCACTTTTGCCAAACAGTAAAAACTACGCTTCAAACCTGCTTGACATGACTCGGGGTGCATACTTCGGAAACCCGAAGGTGGATGATGTTCAATACTAGCTCATTGTAATCTTCCTGAAGGTATGTATTCGGATGCTCAATTAAATAGAACAGTGAAAGAGATGTGTAATGGAACAACACTCTACAAGTAGGCGAACAACAATTTTATTGTAATTTGAATCCAGGCACACGTGTAATACGGAAACTGCAATGGTTTACACTGCAAATCTTCTCGATTTGAAAGATTTTTCCCGTAATTCACAAAAATCTGAAAGTTCATTCCTGAAACGCGCATGGCACTGATTGAAGATTGGGTTTAGGTCACAACAATGGCTGTCCATGAAATGCCAAAAACCTAAACTCCCCATTGAGGCCAAAATCAAGTATTCGATTTCTAAGTGCAACAGGGTGCTTGAATTTGACGACTTCTGAGTTCTTGGCTGATGGACTACGGGGACTTCGCCTTTTCCATACGTGATATGCATTTCTCCGCCATACCGCCTGTCTCTGCCTGGCACTGTACTAGTCCTTACCCCGTACCGCCTTGTTTGCATGCTCGGTTGGTACTAAGGTCTAATTATTTACACGACAACGATTGAAAAACGTTTTTCAATCGTTTTCGAAACGTTTTTGCTGTTTACACGAAAACGATAATCGTGTACACTGGAACACTTTTTTCGGCGCGCAATGGTCACGTGCAAAAAGTTGGTCTGGCGCAGGCATTAGCACACACATGTTTTGAGTACAAGGCTCGTACTAGAAAAACGTTTTTGCCGTTTACACGAGAACGAAACGGAACGAAAACGATTGAAAAACACTTTGAGGCCGTTTTTCGTTTGAAACGTTTTTGAAACGTTTTTCAGCGTTGTCGTGTAAACGCTCTTATCATAATCTGTGGAAGCGTATTCTTTTGAAAACGTTTTTGACAAAAACGTTTTTCAATCGTTGTCGTGTAAACGAGGCCTAAGGTAAAATACTACTACGCGCGCCGCGGCTGCATGGAGCCCTTTCGTGCCACGAAAGGACCTGCTTCCTAATATAGGAGGTATATTATGGCACCGCAGGCCGCGCACCTGAGGGCCTTTCTGGAAGCCTTACTCGATCGGATAGAGCGAAACTGAGCACCCTGGGATGCGAGCAGTTTTTAGTACTCCCGGGTCCAAAATCTCACCACCAGGCCGGGCTGATCAAAACGTCTGCCGGGTCTGCAGCCTACAAACGTGGATCTGCCGACACTGTGCAGTCGACGACATGTCCCGCAAGGCATCTTGCGTGAAAGCAAGGAACGCTTTTTTTTAGAAAGGAAGCTTCTTCCCCAAAATTTAAAAAAAAATTAAAATTATTCCTTCTGAAAATATCATCGCGCTCTTGACCTCGAAGCTGACTGCTGAATGCGATTAGGAAAGAAGATTCCTGAAGATGCACCAGACTGATTCTGGCAAGCCGTCTGTCGTCTGGATATGCACTGTTGTACGTTATGGTCAGCAATCTTCTTCGTTCGTCCTTTCGTTTTCCTGACCACGATGATGACAAGCAGCTCTCATGCTCAGGTTAGTGCTACTTGTATGTCTGGGCACACAACACATCTGAGATGCACCCACTGACGTTATCGAACTGAAGAATGCAGCAAGGGTTCCTCGGATTCTCTTGATTTCGGAACAAATTTCCTTCACTTTCACCCTCTCATTCTCTTCCCCATGCCCTCCATGCAAGCACAATGGAGCTTGCATTTCAAATGTTGTTTTTATACTTTGGCAGTGCCTCTGCTACACTTTCATATAGAGTGAGGTCCTGTAAATAGGATCCAACATTGTTGGTGGTGGTGTGTGTGTGGGAGGGGGGGGGGGGGGGGAGGTATGTTTGCAGCCAGGATGTAGGAATGACACTTCTGCGCAGCAGGTGGCAATAGTCAGAACTGGTCACTCTACAAATCCCATACCTGCCAACCTTTGCTAACCTGAGATCGAATGACATACCTAGGCATGAAAATGTATACAAATATACCTCGCGGTGAGGCATGGAACTAATGCTCTTTTGGGTGCCTATTACCGCCCTCGATGTCGGGATGGTTGTCAGGTATGAAATCCCAACCGAGAAAACCATTTAATTAGAAGATAAACTCGGCTGGAACACCGCTTTTCTGGGAATAGAAATTTGTTGTGCCACTTTCGGCTAGTCCTTTTTGCAGAAGTGATTCAGTGCCTCCGCAATGCTGTATAAGGGCCAGGACATAGCAACTTTCTGTATGCCGGAGGGGGGGGGGGGGGGTCATCGTCCGCAACATTGGTAGAGTTACGGTTACATTGTATATGTAGATACATACGTGATTTTTGGACTAGCCTCCAGGGATTTGTCGTAAGCTGGGGCACGCGTACGTGAAACAAGTGGCAAGAAAGGCCCAGTTCGTACAAGGGAGTAGTGAAATACCGGTATTTTTCTGTTCCTATGTTCCCACGACGAATCCTCTGTGCACTGAGTGCAGGTCTCTTGCCGCTCCCTGGTCCCCGGTTCACGTGATCGTGACGTTTATCGAATAAGGTCTATATGCGAGCATGCATAAATCAACCCTTCCACAAGGACGGCTCAAACAGGCAGCCAAGGAGTGAAAATTTCGCTCCTGGGGCTAGGGGTGAAACGAAGGCCTCAATTTGCCAAATGAACCTTCTCCATCGAAACGAACGAAGGTGTCGAATAATTCTTTTACCAGTTCACAGTTCCTGTTCACACGCACTCCCGGGGGGGGGGGGGGGGCTACTATGCACTTGTAGTGACACTTACCGTAAGCCAAGTGGACCACGACTAGTTGACTGTACAGACTACAGTACAGTATGCATGCACATGTATACAGTGAAGATCAGTGCATGGATGCCTGCCGTAATCGTATGTTGACCTTCGTTCGAATTGAAAAGAGAGGGTCATTTCGAAAAAGAAAGAAAAAAGCTCAATGGAAGTATGATGCTGCTGACAATTCAAGACTCACTGAAGTCGCCTTTCTGGAATGGATCATGCGCTCTAGGTTCATCCAATTGGAAATGGACTCAATCAGTGTTACACCATTCTTGTTTGGTTAGTTATTCTACATCCCATAGCATGTACAATCCAACTTGTGAATAATGTACCTCGGGTTTACAAAACAACTCGCAAATAACAATCTTCAGATCTAGTGACCATTTGATTGCATACTTCCAACCTCACGAGTAACAACAATACACCAATAGCGACACTTTTTTCATTCACAGTCGAGGGTCAGTATTCCCCAGGTTGACTGCAATTGCCAATCAAACAGGAGGGGCGAAAGTCGACCACGGCTGAAAAGGCGTAAAGAAAATGTATGTCATGGGCTAGATGGCAGAAGGAGGAAGTAGGTTTTCTGAGAAAGCAAGAAACAGAGGTGAATGAAGCACCAGGTCTGTCCATGCAGTGGATAGAATTATTGGATTGAAAGACAGGCTCTTTACGTCAGCTTGCTACTATTATACCTACATTTATTATTTTTATTTTTATTATGACGGATAACCCAAAGGCAATGGTTTGCTTTCTGCCTTTTTCATGCAGGATTCTGAAAGCTGGAGCAGCTCTGCTTACCCCGACCACTGAACTTACAACTAACTTCCAACCAAGTTCAAGGCAGTATTATGATGAATCAAGCACGCTTGCCATCATTTCATCATTGCAAAGTACATCGACAGTATAGATTTGTTGCTGACTATGTATGATGCAGAGTGTGCTCTATGTATCTATACTACTGATTGGCCTACATTGTACTTATGTGGGCTGAGAGTAATCGATTGTGCTGTATGGCAGTTTACTTGCATGTCATAGATGTTCACATTGCATACAGCTACTGAATTGCTTTCTGTTGCACTGCCCTACTGCGGCCCACTGCAAATAGATTGTAGTGGCATGGGCCATGCCATCATTATAGTGGTATACCGGTACTACACCAACAGTTTCACTGGTACACTGTACTTACTGGTGGATCTACATCATGCACAGCCTTGTCACTGCTTTTCTCACTTTTTATTAATTTACTGTACTGTACACATTTTGGCACAGCTCTTCCACAAAGAGTTACTATTATTTTCTTCTGCATACCTACTGTATACAGTGACCTGACTGGTAACATCTATGGCTGTGAAATCACAAATTTCTGGGTTGACAGCCTCAAACCTATACGATTTGTTTCTAAGAACGTGCTATAAGAAGTATTCTACTAAAGTATTCTACTGGAGCTCGCAGGACATGGAGTGAGTTTGGAACACCACTCACTCTTCTGTGATTTGGATGTCAAATTATGAAATTCAGTTTGTGAGGTAAACCCATGCATGGCATTCACTGCTATAGTATGACTCGGGGTAAAGTGTTCCAACGCATACTCATTATAGTGAATAGTTGTGTGTTAGTTAATCGGTGCCCAATGTTGTTGCTGCTGGATAAATAAATATTCTGAGATAACTGAAGCTACACAGCCATCTAATGTTCAAACATGCATGCATCGAAGGGGCCGTAACGAGATCTGCAAGGCATGATTCTATACCTATATTCGATGCTCTCTAGCAGGACATTCATCTGCCTCATTTTCTCTGTGCTGCATTGATGAGCGAAACAGCATGCTGTCCGCAGACTGAGTATTGTGTATAGACAGACGTGTATGTAGTGGTAAAGCTCAAATACATGTACAACATGACAATCAATAACAATCCCCGTGTTTTACAACAGCACAAACCCAGCACCACAATTCTTAAATTTGGGCTGTGGTGTTCTTAGTATTCCAGGCTGGCTGTTCTAGGCTTCCACGCTCTTGGGCGCACGACTTTACTGTGCCGAAGAATATTTTCAGCCAATGAACCCAGAGCTTGGTGGCATGGTGCCATGGAACAGCCTTTTGCATGTGGCTTTCACTACATGCACATGTACAACGTTCAATTGCTGCGGAAAAATCGGACAAGGACTTTTGCAGTTATGAGCAAGGTCCCCACGAATGGTCATGTCACTTCACAGAATACATGAACTGATAGAGTAGACCTCGGTCCCCTCAGAGAACGCTTGGGTGAAGTTGGTTTCAACTGAGGACATGTCCAAAACCATGCTAAGTACTTGAGCTGCTCATGAACCCCACAATTATCAGGCCCACCGGTCTGGTTGGTCGGGTTATCACCGGACCAACTTGTTGGCCACGAACAAATGTTTCCTGCTGTGGAGGACGTGTGTACCCGCCATATCACACACAAAGTATAAAAGGCCATGAAACTACCAGACCGATCAAAAACTGCTTCCGGCGGTACTGATTATACAGTACAGGTTTAAAAAGCAGCTCCATTTTTGTCATACATCAAACCAACTCTGTCATTGCTATGCTACTCAAAAAGAGTAGTGATGTTTATTCACAAAAGAATCACAATGCTAGCAGAGAAATTCGATATTCTCCAATTTTAGGGGCACTAAAGTACTATGCAAAAATTAATGCTGCATGGTCATTGTTACAGGGTTCGTAGCACAACATATACACAAAATTTCAGGGGATTTCCAGGGGCATTTCAAGGGTATTCACAGATGTCATACAGTCGCTAGACACCACATATCCGTAGCCAAGCAGAGGTTCACTGATTCAGAATGTCAATAATCGAAGATTTGATCATCAACAAAATACTACAAGTAGTAGAGACACCGTCACGATCGAGCTTCTCCATCGCTAAGTTCTTAGCGAACTAGCCAGTCTTTGTACGGGTCCAAAGACAATCAGCGATCGTTGAAAACACACTTGCCTTTCGGCATGGATAACAAGTAAGTAAAGTAAAGTAAGTAAATTATCGTATCCGTTCCCGAAGGGAACTCACGGAGAACAAGTACAACTCTGTAAAACGTCTTCGGCATTCCGAAAAAAAACTGAAGACACTTTGTCTTGTTGAAGGCCAGAACAAACAAATAAAACAGAAAAGCAGTTGCAGTGGCGGATTCCAGTTTCGCTACAGTCAGGAACCGTCGTACAGCAGTCGATAGTCGAGCGTACATGGCGATCAAGGCTCAAATGTAAAAAATACTGTAAAGATCTACGTGAGCTGCGCTGGCCGCTGAGGCCGTCGACTCACATGACCAGCACGGGTGACCGGACTGGCACTCGTAGATCTATGCATATCATGTATATCTACAGTCAGTGGCTGAGTACGGAAGTCTACCAGGTCGCGTGATCTGGAAAACAAATTTCAGGGGATTCAAGGGACATTTTCTAATAAAATACAAAATTTGAGGGGATTTCAGGGAATTCCCGGGGGAAGAACAACTTTCAGGGTTTTCAAGGGTTTTCAAGGGTGCTACGCACCCTGTTGTTATGAAGCAGTCACCTCAGTACAGCAATTAAACAGGCTGATTATGTGAACGAGATTCACGGCAAATCTTCTTCCATCAGTGCTGTTCAGTCTTGAGTGGTCCACTGAGGCAGGAAAACAACCTGTTCGGTCCTTCCATACGCGAAACAGAAATTGAACATGTTCCAGGGTGGAGGTGGCGAGCATCGGCAATGTAATGCACCTTTAGGCCAACACGACCATCATTCCGACATGGATTCTCAAACACCTTCGCTCGTGAGAGTGCCTCAGAGTGGTATTCATCAACAGATGGCAATCCTGTAAAACACATGAAAAGACATAGCAGCAACACAAAGAAACCTAATGTTATAGAAACGAATTCGAAAAACAAAGTCTACTGAACCAAGGTACAACCACACTCCAGGAGGCAAGCAAAAGTGCATATAATCCGAAGGTTGCGATGCCTGTATGTATCGTATTCATTGATTCATGGATTCTCCACAGGCCTTAGCCTAAATCGAGGGAGTCTCTGTCATGCCACACTGGATACAACATGCTACCAGAATCACTTTCCCCAGTATTGATGATCTTTTCTTAGGGTGTTATATAAAACACATCTGTAGCCACTTCATCTTGCTCACGAAATCATACACCACCACATAAACGGGCCCTTTGGCTATTATAATTTGGGTGGTGATGTATGATATTGATAATCTATTGATACTAGGGCTAAAACGATTATATCGGTTATCCGTCTAATCGATCATTACAAGGAAACGATTTCGATTACGCTGTCTGTTTCGATTACGCGATTCTAAAAAAAAGAAATGTCAGCAAGAATCAAAAGATGTCATGTACAGCACTACTAGATACTGTACTTTGTCCTTTTCCTCGTTTCTTTTTGTTGTCCATATGTTTTCCAGTAGGGCTGTGAAAAAATAAAAAAACTGACTGTCTGCACCTGCACGTGATGTGCCACTGCATTGCGTAGAGTACGCGGTTTATCTGCACGTGTGTATGTACATGTATATGTGTATATTTCAACATGGCATGCTTTGTGCTGGTCTGGCGCGACAATTTCTAGGACGCAGTAATCAATAATCATAATCGATAATCGAATCGATACAAGGGTAGGTTAACCGATAGTTGAAAAGTGTAATCGTTTCACCCCTAATTGATACCATATCCAAGTCTGACTCTCACCGTGAGATCCTCGTAACAATATTACCTGGTACATGACATATTCAGACACTGACGTAAGCATCTTTTTGGAACAACACGTGTGCCTATCTGCTAGTGTAATGTGACACACATGCAGAATCAGTCATAGCTAATTTTACCCCCTCACTGTTGTATGCGCAGACTCCACTTTGCGGTGTCAAGTACTCTTCTTTCGGTGGGCTACTTCACTAAGGCGCTTGTCTAAAAGGACTCACGTTCATCCTACAAACCTACACGACTTGCATAGTTTTCACTGTCGGCCGAAGTCCATGCATTGCACACATTGAGATTCACTCCCTCCGTACAGGCCAGTACAGAGCTGCCCACCAATTGTGTCTGTTTTGCGTACTCAGACTTCTGATTCTCCGTATCTTGCAGTGTTTTGCGTACTGCCGTGTACATTGCATGCATACTTGCACTATAAAGTTTTTTGACACGCACATGCATGTCGTAGGCTGCATTTGGTAGTGTAAAACATGTGTGACTTGCACTAACGACATTATTATTATTGTGCTACATGTACATGTTGTCGTGGTACGGCATGCACTCACTTTGGTACAAGACTATTCATCGCTCAGCTTACACTTGCAATGCTTCTACACAGCTGATTGATCCTCTTCGATTTTCTGTACCATTTGCCCAAATTCTGTAGTGCGAACAAGGAGTGATTTTCCGCACAAATACAGAAAAATATTTTCATTTTTTTTCAGTCATTTTCACGACATATTTTCTTTATCATAATCCCCGGGGTGTACGTGTGGCGTTCTTACGAACGCGGAAACGCAGTCTTTCTAACCGAGTCTCACGTGCACTGTGAATTTGTTCTTCTTTTATTCACAATGCCATGTATCGATTCATCGCTTCTTCGCACCTGAGATCCTGTGCAACAGCGATTTAAAGATTAGCTTTATCAAATAGTGATCAGAGAGGGAGAGAGAGGATCAGCTGTGGGTGCTGTGACAGCATAGAGTGTAGATTGGTGCAAACATCATTGCCCAGCAGAACCGTATTCATAATAATAGGGACCTGCGTTTAGCATTACATTTTGGAAGCTATTTTTTAGAAATTTTACAGGCCCAATGAGCCTGAAGAGAAGAACACCTAACTTAGACTGTCCTAACGTTATCGAACGCACTGCCAAAGTAAAACAACATTTGAAATGCAAGCTCCATTGTGCTTGCATGGAGGGCATGGGGAAGAGAATGAGAGGGTGAAAGTGAAGGAAATTTGTTCCGAAATCAAGAGAATCCGAGGAACCCTTGCTGCATTCTTCAGTTCGATAACGTCAGTGGGTGCATCTCAGATGTGTTGTGTGCCCAGACATACAAGTAGCACTAACCTGAGCATGAGAGCTGCTTGTCATCATCGTGGTCAGGAAAACGAAAGGACGAACGAAGAAGATTGCTGACCATAACGTACAACAGTGCATATCCAGACGACAGACGGCTTGCCAGAATCAGTCTGGTGCATCTTCAGGAATCTTCTTTCCTAATCGCATTCAGCAGTCAGCTTCGAGGTCAAGAGCGCGATGATATTTTCAGAAGGAATAATTTTAATTTTTTTTTAAATTTTGGGGAAGAAGCTTCCTTTCTAAAAAAAGCGTTCCTTGCTTTCACGCAAGATGCCTTGCGGGACATGTCGTCGACTGCACAGTGTCGGCAGATCCACGTTTGTAGGCTGCAGACCCGGCAGACGTTTTGATCAGCCCGGCCTGGTGGTGAGATTTTGGACCCGGGAGTACTAAAAACTGCTCGCATCCCAGGGTGCTCAGTTTCGCTCTATCCGATCGAGTAAGGCTTCCAGAAAGGCCCTCAGGTGCGCGGCCTGCGGTGCCATAATATACCTCAATATAGAGACTGGGCGCCATGCCCGCGCCCTGTCTTCCGTAATCCTAGCGCTACAACCTTCATGCAAATATGGGGTAGTCTCGCCTGTGGGCGTATTGCTCCTGGTGCAACCTGGGCTTTCTACTAGTACGGTTGCCTGCCATTGCATGCCAGACACCCCCATTGTTACGCGCCTAGCCACGCGCGTGGCTTTTGCCTGCTGCTCGGTTGTCGATGTCCGCGATAACTACGGTTTGCCGTACGCTGCAAACCTACATTTATCTTCCTATCATACCCTGGTTTCTCATCATTGTGTTGCTTTTGTCATGCCGACGCGCGTGCGAAATGCAAAATGCGCTTTGTAGCAGGGAGTCGTATTTTACGACTCCCTGCTTTGTAGGTTTTCAGCAACTGGCGAACCCCTGTAGAAAGCCAAAAAAAAAAAAAAGCAAGCATGCTCCTTGAGCCACGCAGCAGGCACATAGCACCAGGGAGTAGTACAACACAGGGAGTAGTACAATACTACTCCCTGCATAGCACCACAACAGCACCACATCTAGATCTGCACATCCCTGTACGCATACCCATTCATGCACTCCCCCCCCCCCCCTAACCTTTGCCCTGCTGACCCTTGGCCTCCCTTGCATGCACTGCACTGCATGCACCCCTTTTCCCGCTCACCCTGTCTCACTGTAATCACTGCGTGCACCTCTTTTCCCGCTTTTACCCTATTTCCCACTTACTGCATGCACCTCTTTTTTTTCTTTTTCTTTTTGCACCTCTTTTTCCCTCTTTACAAGTACATATACATAGTGTAGTTATACCCGGAAGGCCGCGCTTGCGCAGTGTTGTTCTCCCAGTGGTTCTCCTTGTTGTTCTCCGAGTCTTCTCCTTGTAATTATCCCAGTCCTCTCAAGTTCTCTAGTCCTCTTTGTGCTTCTCTGAGTCCGACAATATAACTATCATAACAACCCATAATTGCGTGCAGTCTGAGATAGAGTGTTATAAAGTACAGTAGTATAGTATAGTATTATAGTAGAGTAGTCTCCAGTCCAGCCAGATCCCATATGACTACACTTTGTGGTTTGATGCAAAATTTCAAACTCGTCGGAGCAAGTGGTGTGCACGTATATCGAAGCGATCTTCAATTCCTCAAATCATTTCGTAGTGACAGTGTTCCTTTCTTTCATGTAGTCCTGGAATTATTTTAGCCTAGTCGTTTAGTCGGACAAGAGATGGACATCCCTCTTCATCTCCTTGCGCCATTGCTTCGTACGAGGTATGTGATCGTCGGCCATTGCATGTCTACCCGATTACGATCGTACACAATTCTTGCTCGTAGTCTGAGTCCATCTAATAGATATATTTATTTTTTTGGTAACTTTTCATCGTTTGCAGCTGCAACACTATCGTCATACATCTGCGCGTGAATGCACATGTGCATCTTACCTGGCGATGGGCATGACCCTCCCCCCAAATGAATTGTTGTATAAATTCGTGCAAGGTAAGTAAAATAGTTTACTAAGTCTTGCTGTTAGGTAAATCGGAGGTAGGATTTTTTTCAACAACTCTACAGTACCTGTAGACACGTATGGGTTGTGATGGTGATTGAGTTATTACGGTTGTCATCAAAGAGTTGATATGATGGGGGTTGCGATGGTGATTGGGTTAGCATAACGATAGGATCTGTACACATAACAACAAGATTTGCTAATAGGGTATATACATGTAGGACCTGTACACACATACATGTAAGATGCTTATTACAGTCCATTTCAAAACTATAGACGTGTACCTAGGCAAAAACCGTTATGCCAGCATCTACACCACATAAAATCTGTTATCCAATCGTTTAGAAACTATATGAGAGTAATTGTGGAGCGGACCTGAGCAATATTCCGAAAACTATTCTCAAAACGTTCCAGCCAAATTACCCTACGTGTCTATAGTTTTGAAATGGACTGTAGGGTTTTGTGAGTGTTGTTGTGGTGATCTGTACACAAAAAGCAATGGTACGAGAACTTCTTCAACTGTAGCACCTGCACACATAAAAGAGTAGAGTTGCCATGGTAATAGGATTGTTATGGTGATAGGGTTACGAGGGCTACTAGGGTTATTGTCTCCAGAAAAATTAAAATTAGGGGTTATCGTCATGGTGTTTTATCGTCACCAGAAATATTAGGGTTATCGTCATGGTGATAAGGTTATCACCACCAGTAAAATTTAGGGCTATCGTCATGGTGATAGGGTTATCAGGAATATTAGGGTTATGGTCATGGTGTTAGGGTCAGGGTTATCAGAAATATTAGGGTTATCGCCATGGTGATAGCCCTAGAGTTAGGGTTATCGTCATGGTGTTAGGGTTAACTTGGGGTTATCATCATCAGAAATACTGTAGAACGTGTCATTTTAGCGACGTAAAAACCCTAGCGAATTTAGCGATCGACTCATTTTCGCTAAAGTTTCAAGTCGCCGTTGAGACATTATTAGTGCACTGGTGATCCGTGAGTAAAATCGCTAAACCAGCTGACAATGGGAAAACGATAATAGTCGCTAAAATTACCCGTTCTACAGTATTAGGGTTATTGCCATGGTGACAGCCCTGGGGTTAGGGTTATCGTGTTGATAGGGTTAGGGTTATCGTCACCAGGAATATTAGGGTTATCGCCATGGTGATTGCACTTGGGTTAGGGTTATCGTCATAGTGATAGGGTTAGGGCTATCGCCATGGTGATAGGGTTAGGGTTACCGGGATTATTAGGGTTAATATGCCCCGACTTTTAGGGTTAAACGCAAATTTTAGGGTTAAAACGCATTACGTCATCGATGACGTCATATGTAAAACGCTCCGATTTTAGGTTAAATCGCACAAATTTACCGTAAATCGGAAAAATAGGGTTAACTCGCTATGACGTCATTGCTGACATCAGTGAGTTGGTACGCCTCAAAATCCTAGTCGACTCGCGCATTTCGCGTCCAAAGTTTGTCGTCAGAGAACTCCTGTTGCTTCTTGCGCAACACAGAGAATGCCTGGTGCTGCAATCAACACCACAATGCGATGGAGAATTGTCACGGAGTACCAGCAACTCCTGGGCAATCGTTCTCGAGTGCCTCCTGGTGGATTGAAATCGCCGCAGTCGCTGTTTCCTTCGCAGAATTTCAGTGAACTCATCCAGAGACTGGTGCAGAAAGCACCAGCATCGCGCCGTCCAGTTTGCTGATCTCTCTCGCAATCGTTCACGATTATAGCGGTTCACGAAACAATATTACAGAATAATCACCATGCTGCGTGGAAGGAAGGTGCGTAAACGCTTCTGAACGATATAATTGCAATCGAATAGGAGGCATGATAGTGCAATAGCATAGTTGAGACTTTTGTACAAACAGGATTTCTTCAGGGAATGTAACGTTTCTTGCAGGGGATGAAGGTTGAAGTGAGCTGAGAGAAAGTCACCAATGTTTGTTTTCTTCAGAAAACTAATCAGATATCTGTCGACGCCTAGGAGGCGCTGTCGAGATTGATAGCATCTTTTTTCTGGCATGCATCAGGTCCATGATGTTCTAGAAATGGCGTCGGTGCACCGTCTGCATCCGTCTATAATACAGAGCCGACGATTGTTCATTGGTCGCAGGAGCCGGTATAAAAAGACTCTACTTGCTTTCGTCATGCATCATTATGCTCAATTTGTCAACAGGGTTGCGTCATCCTGTCTGCCTCGTGCACGAACATCTCGTCAGGACTTTCGGAGCTCGTGCACAAATTTGGAGGTGCTAACTACGATAAAGCCGTGTACTTCCACCCGAACGTGAATAAAATCGGACAAGATGCGTGGAGAATCGACAGCGCCGATATCAAAACCTATCTCAAGCCCCTGGTAGGTGAAGAGACCATCATCTGGGCGGGCATTTACAAAACTCCCATGTGGTACCTTCAACCGACAGATTTTATTGCTTTCCACGCTTTCGTCGTCTTTCAAACGAGAAACTGGTGGTGGTCGGCGGAAAAAACCACCGACGGTGTCAGCATATGCAGAGGCAAGACTCGTTCAAGCGTGAGATCTTCCTATCGAAGCACCAATCGAAAAACTCCGATAGAGGAGATTATTGCTGACAAATCACATGTAAATCTGCAGGATCTGATAGATTTCCTCTACGACTCCAATCTCGTCAAGGGTATTTACAACGTTGTAACAAACAACTGTCATACGTTTGCCTCCACTCTGTTCAACGAACTTGCAGCTACCCACTACGTCAATCATATTGCACTTCGACATGCCAAACCCATCGACTCGGAGCATGCAATCGAATGAGTGCTCGACCCCCATCCAGACACACACATTTAGCACAGATATGTTGGTTTTAAAATGTTTAATTATATTTTCAGTAGATCATTTTCAGCTTGTATCAGCGTAATAACGCTGTTGGCCGGTATTTCCCCGTAGTATGAGGTCAGCTTCTCCGTATAATGTTGAAGATGTCTTGACGTTGATATATGGGGCTTCATGTCCGCCAATGTACGCCATTCGTTGTCGCTGCATGGAAGGAAACAGATTAAAACATGTATAAGATCTCTGGTATTTCAAATAAAGAGAATTGCACGACAGATTACTTACCAAGAACACAGAAACAGAGGCTGCAGACCGGCCTCCAGCTTCCTCCTGTGGTTTTTAGACTTCAGGTGGTCCAGGAACGACCGGAGGCCAGTCGTGGTCTTTCCGCATGCTGAGCAAGAAAAAAGCATCTTGATGATAGTTGAATGGGACTGATCAAGGTGGATCCAATCACTTTTATCCCCGCCCAGTTGTTCGTTGGTTGAAGGGTGCGGCGCGCATGCGTGCAGTTCAACATTAAAACTCTGCGCGATGATCATGGAGTCCGCCGCTCAGGATGTGAAGCGGGTAAAGCGGTGACGTGACTACTACATCTCTTTGAAACGTGTGCGATTCATATGAAAACCGCTAAAGATGATGGCCATGGACCCCGCGTCGCGTTCAAACTTGTCGCCGGTTCTAGTTGATTCCAGAAACTTCCACCTGATCCGAGCACACTGTGAGTACTCTGAGCATCGCGAGGAGTGGAAAACTATCGACATTTTGGTACTCACCGGTTGATACAGACAGTGTGTAACCTTTTGACCCGCGTACGTGAGACGCCCCGGTTTAGGGTAAAATCGCTATGACGTCATCGATGACGTCAGTTAGCTGGTACACCCATAATACTTTCTACTTGTGTGTGTGTGTGTGTGTGTGTGTGTTGTGTGTGTTGAGTGTGTGCATGTTGTGTGCATGTTGTGTGCTCACACGCAGGGTGCATGCGGCTCCAGCTGGGCGTTCAGCACAACCGGCTCCACCGAAGGCCAGCACTTCAAGAAGACTGGCAACCTTGTATCGCTGTCCGAGCAGAACCTGATTGACTGCAACCAAAAGGAGGCTGATCGTGGCTGTGGCGGAGGTTTCATGGACCATGGCTTCAAGTACATCATCGAGAACCACGGCATTGACACATAGGAGAGCTACCCTTACACGGCCAAGGCCGGTACATGCCGCTTCAGGGAGTCCCACGTCGGCGCCACCCTCACCAGCTACAAGGACATGCTGCCGCGCAAGTCCGAGAGCGCCCTGCAGGAGGCTGTTGCCTCGGTGAGTACTTTTCTTACACATAACAGAATACTCTCTGCATGGTGGCCCATATTAGAAGCTGTGTCTTAGGAGAACATATCCGGCTAAAGATAAGAAAGCTTTATCATACATGTATATACCACTCTTTGGTTTTAGATATTACAATGAGAGTGCACAATCAATGGCTTGTCCACCAACTGTTTGTTTTACTGCTCGCTGCACCACAGCATAGTGTGTTGTTGGCCGGCCCACTGCGCTTCTACTCTGTTGGACCATCGTGTCTGTTGAACCAAGAAGGCGTAAAATACCGGTATTTTAAGACTCCCTGTGTTCAACCACTGTGTCATCATGGCTGTTGCAGCTTTCCCGGTTAGCTTATTGACTCTTGTTGTCGTTAAGAAATCTGATGATGTAAAATAGCGTTGTGGATGTTTGGAAAGTGCTACAGTCTGTTTTGGATGTGATATATTTCTCAGCACTTGATTGCATTCGGCGATGTATAGAAACGTATACATGTAATTGTAATACTCTTCACTCTCTGTGTGTTCTCTTCTGTTCCTGCCGGCTGTCGTATCGCAGGTTGGCCCAGTGTCGGTTGCCATCGACGCCTCATCGACGTATTTCCGCTACTACAAGCACGGAGTCCTGATCAACAACAAGTGCACCAACGCTTACCCGAATCACGCTGCCCTGGTTGTCGGCTACGGTGTTGAGGAAGAGCAGGACTACTGGCTGGTCAAGAACACGTGGGGTACCAGCTGGGGAGACAAGGGATACATCAGAACGGCACGTAACCATGACAACATGTGCGGGATCGCCACGGACGCTAGCTATCCGATCGCCTAAGCACACATCGCCGGGACAGCGCCGTCAAAGAAGAAGCGCTTGCACACGCCTTTGTCGTGTGATGTTGTAACTTATCTACCATCAGTATAGCTGATTGCCACCGCCACAGCTGCTGCTGCTGCAGCTTTTGTGGCGCAATCTTCCTTACACTATCAGCCCGGATCATCCATTCGCGCTGTGATCCAAGCTTGCAGCCTATATCAATTCTATCTTCTGAAAATTGTGGTCAGCTTGCTGTCTGATGATCGGTTAAAACCGTGAAACTCAGAGTTACAGAAGAAACACTTTTCATCCCTCTCAAGTGTGTTTATTTTAAATAATATAATATTATATTATTTCACCGTCCAATGGCAGAAGCATATGCAAAGGAGGGGGCGTTAGCCCTCCATGGTAAGAGAAGGAAAAAAAGAAAAGAACATAATTATGTGACTCCCGTCCTGAATCCGACAACTGGCATACCAGTATAACTGTTTACAATGTAGCTAGTGTGTTCAGCAGTAGCAGCAGTCGTCCCCTTTATTCTCATTCTCCTGCTCTTCTCTGCTGTACTGGCATTGTCAAGATTTACTGTCTCGCTCTGCCAACGTCACTGTGCGTGATCATGTATGTCTCTGTGTTTGACAGTTTTGACTTTCTCCGAGTTTATGTGGGCCAGTTCTGGGATGCTGTTTGCCGCTGTGAGCGTTTTGTTCTCTTTCGTGAAATCGATACTGGACTCTGTGCGTTGTTGTTGCACTTGCTTGCGCGAGCACGCACCCGGCACGCGTGCGTGCATCAGATTATTCCGTTCTTGGGGGTGCATTGCTACCAGGGAGTAGTATATTTTAATTCCCGTAGCTATGCAGAAGACGTTACTTAAGTAACGTCTGGCGCTAGCCAGGGTCCACACAGCTTTAATTTGGTATTTGTGTGTGTTTGTTTGTTTGTTTGTGTCACGCCTGGCGCTATCCCGTATCTGTGACTACAAAGGCTCTACAGGATTGTACATAACAGCTGTTCACAATATTTGCGGGCTCCTGTATCTGTCCCGTACCGTACCAATATTCGTCGTATTATGCATACGACTCCCTGATGTAGAGGGGGATTTGGAAAGAAATAGGGAGACGAGGAGGAAATTAAATTAGAATAGACGCCGATTAGGTGATAGGATGCGTCAGCATAAACATACTTTGGAAGAGAGATCCCGTCGTCTACAAAATAAGCGTGAACGAGCGATTCAGTGCCGGTCACAGGAAATGTCGGAAGAGAGATCCCGTCGACTCCAGAACGCCCGTGATCGGTAGAGTCCGGCGGTACCAGGCAACGTCAGGACACACATCCCGTTGAGTCCAGAACGCCCGTGATCGGCAGAGTCTAAGCCGGTCCCAGGAAACGTCACGACAGACATCCCGTCGAGTCCACAACGCCCGTGATCGGCAGAGTCAGCGCCGGTCCCAGTAAACGTCAGGACAGACATCCCGTCGACGCGCAGAAAAACTAAATCTGCAGCCTCTTTTGGTTCGAACAGGATACGTATTTATATAGGAGACTGTAAAGTTGTGTAATATCCAAATTTCGACGTGAGCAGCAGGTCACTCGCGTTGATTTTTTCGACGTGCGAGCAAAATAACGCGAGCTGAACTTTCGCGTCGCAGACATCCCGTCGATGCGCAGAAAAACTAAATCTGCAGCCTCTTTTGCCGTCGGACAGGATACGTATTTTAGGAGACTTTAAAGTTATGTAATGTGCTCCACAGGCAACAATGCATTCGGCGTCGTCATTGGCTCAACAGGTCAATGTACATGTATTACTACAAAAAGGCCAGAAAATCCGATTCCTGTATTAAAATCAACTAATGTTCGCTGGCGATTTAATTTCGCTGATTTCGCCGCTTGGTACCAACCGGCCAAAGTAAATCGCAGGCCAACGTTTGTCATATAGGCAAATGATGCATGATTGAGCAATGGATGCATGTGAGAGCAAAAATACCGATCGATTTCAAATTTGACGTGAAACTGCGCGTCACGTCGGAAATAACGTGCATCTTAACGTCTCTAATCGAGAGGTTTCTATTTCTCATCGGCCAAAAATTGTTGATTTACAATATAAGGAGATAAAAATTAAAGGAGCAAAACAAAAGTAGATGATTATTAGAGAAATAACAATCCGCAATAAATTCTGCAAAATTAATACTTTTGCCTAACTCATAATAATATATTCAAACCGATTGAAACGTTTTTGCAATACAGTGATGTGGCCAATCAACGGAAAAAGACAATTCCATCAGTTCTTATAACATGTACGATGAGCTAGGCAAAAAAGCATAAAAGCATAGCGTAGGGCCCTGAGCTTCCAAGCTCTCTCGTACCATATCTACTCCTGCCTGATTGTTACGGACAAATCTGAGCACGGGGGTATTACACCAATGAGGACGCCGAAATACTACAATAATTATTGATTTGAAACTCGGATGTTGAGCCATAAATAAAATTAATGTAGAAGAGAAAAGGACATATGGATACGAGTTAAGAGTAACTCTCCATCACTGTAACATGATACAGTCAGAAAGTGCAACAATATTGCACTTTCTGACTGTGTATAGTATCACATGCTACAGTGATGGAGAGTTACTCTTAGCTCGTATCCATATGTCCTTTTCTCTTATTATACGCATTGATGTGCAAGCCTTTTCTTGCAGAATATGGCACTAGCATGTTCTTCTGCGGGGAAACATGTGAGTAGTGGTGGACCGTGGTGATACTTTTTTTTATACGGAGGTCATTCTGTGCATGTTGCTGTAGCAGAATTTCATGACTCTGTCATAAAATTGTCTTGCCTTTCAGATATTTCAGATTTCCCCACCCTCGATCAGATTTATTTGAGAAATGTAACCAGGTGCGTGTCGCGTTTTTGTTGATTCTGTGTTTATGATGGTTAATAATCATGGGTTATCATGATAAGGTCATCCTGCATCATATTGCACTGAAATCGTAACCCTGTTGATGTCGATACAACTTTTGGAAGCAGTTCAATGACTTCAAACTGTTAGTCCTCGATTTTCTAAAACAACACAGCAAAGGAGGAACAATAAACATGTATTAAAATGTAAACAAATACATTGCTGAGTCCGACACCTCGTTCCAACAACTACACTGATCCTGAGGATAAAAGGGGCAAGACTATGGTTGGAGGTACTGAGAGATAAACAAGGCACTCCATAATAATAAAATCTTACACATCTTTTGGTGAGTATAAATGATATCCAGTCGAACCTCTTTAGGACGAACACCAAGGGACCGATGGTATTTATTCTGTGAGTTTGTCTTAACCTATTTTATAACCAGTGAATACAATTATTTCTCCAATAGACATACGAATAGATTTCTTCTACAGCGAAAGATTCTAAGCCACAACGACTCATTGACTTGTCTCGTATGAAACAAATGAGTCACATTGTAGAGAGGTTCTGCAAAACGAAAATGCGTACAAACTTTCGTTCCACGTCATGAAGTGAGAAACTTCGCACGAACTTTCGCAACTTTGGACGCGAAACTTGCAGGGAACGCGAAATGAACAGTCGTACACACTTTCGTGAGATTGGGTCATGGCGTACGTGCACTTGGCCTGCGCAAACTACGAAAATGTGCAGAACGCAAAGTTCGTGCAAAAATTCGTACACACTTTCGCAAGGACTGTCGCGAAACTTCGTTCGAATTTTCGTTTTGCAGAACCTCTCTACTACTGAACGTTTCTTTAGCAACATGACGGCAACTGAAACAGCAACAGAGAAAGTACGATACATGTACAGCACATTCTTGCAGGTACTACAAACAGATTGCTTGACGGCGACAGTAAGGGCGACCTGCATCGCCTTGACAATGTCATAGGTGACCACACCGTTCGAGAGATTCTTCGAGAGAAGCATCCAGCAGCATCACCTCTAAACGAAGACGCAGTTATGGACGGAAAGCCTCTGCCTCAACCACATCCGGTCATCTTCACGGCACTCAATAGGGACGTTATTCGCCAAGCTGCGCTGCGCACGCATGGTGCAGCCGGGCCTTCAGGCATGGACGCAGCCAATTGGCGAAAGATTTGCACTTCCTTCCCCTCAGCCTCGGATGCACTCTGCGATGCTCTGGTTACCTGTGCCAGGCGAATAGCTACCAAGTATGTGGACCCCATCTCACTGGAAGCTTATGTGGCTTGCCGTCTAGTGCCTTTGGACAAGCAGCCAGGTGTTCGGCCTATCGGGATCGGGGAAGTCGTTCGCCGCATTCTGGGCAAAGCCATACTTCAAATTGTTGGCTCGGCAGTAGAGAGTGCTGTTGGCTGTCTGCAGTTATGCGGTGGGCAAGAGTGCGGCGTGGAAGCCGCCATTCATGCGGTGAAGACCACCTTCGATGATGACCACACGGAGGGAGTCCTGTTCGCGGATGCAACGAACGCATTCAATCGCCTAAATAGAGCTGTTTGCCTGCGCAATGTTCAGCGGCTATGTCCTGAGCTCGCGCCAGCTGTTATCAACACCTACCGCTCCCCAGCTCACCTGTATGTTGGAGGAGAGGTGATCCTGTCTTCTGAGGGCACCACTCAAGGAGACCCATTGGCTATGCCAATGCATGCGCTTGGCACAGTGCCACTGATCCGGGAAGCCGCCGCAGCTGGGGCCATGCAGTCCTGGTATGCCGATGACGCAACTTCAGCCGGCGCTCTCCGACGAATGCGCACCTGGTGGTCCATCCTAGTAGATCGAGGCACCAGGTATGGTTACGACATCAACCCGTCAAAGTCCGTTCTCCTCGTGAAGCCACAACATCTTGCGCTAGCAACAGATTTGTTTGCCACAACCGGGGTCAACATCCGGACGGACGGCTATCGTCATCTTGGTGCTGCCCTAGGCTCTGCCCTGTTCTGCGACGGTTACGTGTCGCAAAAGGTTGACACATGGTGCACAGAGCTGCAGACCCTCGCCAAACATGCGGCGTCTCAACCTCAGGCTGCTTACGCTGTCCTTACCCATGGTCTCTGCCATAAGTGGTCATTCCTTGCGAGGACAATGCCAGCCATCGCGGACCTCTTGACACCGCTGGAAAACTCCATCAGGCAAGTTTTCCTCCCTGCACTGACTGGTCGCCAGGCCCCTGGCGAGGAAGAACGTGCCATCCTGGCGCTTCCGTGTCGTCATGGTGGCTTGGGAATTCTAAACCCAGGGACCCTTTCCCAGCAGTACGACACGTCTACGGCTGTCACCAGACCTCTAGTCGAGCAGCTCCTTCGACAGGAGGAATCCCTCGAGGAAGTTGTTGCTGCCACCAAGGCAGCCAAGGCGGCCCAACGCACAGCTAATCGCCAAGATCAGGCAATGGCCCTCTCCTCCCTCAGGGATACCCTGAGTGACGACCACAGGCGGACTCTGGATCTAGCCGCAGAGAAAGGTGCCTCCAGTTGGCTCACTAGTCGGCCATCTCGCCGGTTCCAGTTTACCATCCACAAGGCTGGCTTCCGGGATGCCCTATGTCTGCGCTACGGCTGGACCCCTCCCCGGTTGCCGTCTCACTGCACCTGTGGAAAGCCCTTCGACACCACCCATGCCCTATCATGTGCCATCGGAGGATTCACTGGGATGCGCCACAACGAGCTCCGGGATCTAACCGCTAATCTGTTGCGTGAGGTTGCGCATGACGTCAGCGTGGAGCCAGAGTTGGAACCCCTCTCTGGTGAAACATTCCCTCTCCGGTCGGCCAACACGGAGGCTCATGCTCGTCTTGATGTGGCAGCACGTGGAGTGTATGGGAGTAGGTTAGAGAGGACAATGTTTGATGTTCGGGTGTTTAACCCTTTTGTCCCCTCCAACCGAAACCTTACTCTCCCGTCTGTCTACAGAAAGCACGAGCAGGAGAAGAGGCGTAAGTATGAACGGCGAGTCCTGGAGGTGGAGCATTCCTCGTTTGTACCCGTGGTTTTTGCAACCACTGGCGGCCAGGGGAAAGCTGCTTCGGCACTCTTTGCCAGGATTGCCAGCAAGCTGTGTGAAAAGCGCCGTGAACCTTTCCCGGTTATGATGGCTTTTGTACGGGCGAAGATCTCCTTTTGCCTTGTTCGAGCAATGGTTGCCAGTCTTCGTGGTCACCGTCGGAACCCGCCTCGACATCTGTCTGGTTCGGCTGTGCTGGCAGCTGCTGAATGTGCCCTGGTGCCATAAACGGTGTACATGATACAGTACAGTTTCTTTGGTAATGGTGTTTCATTTACTTTTGTATTTTCAGTTCGTTTTCTTTGTATTTAACTCCTCATTGTTTTTTTACCAGGCGTGGGCCATCCCCTGACTTCATAGGTGCCAAACATTTTACGTTTTTCATTTCTATTTTGAGAGTTAATAAAAATAACCGCCTGGTTTGAACGGCACTGGTGATCATAAAAAATAAAAAATAAACTACAAACAGATTGCAGATCGTAATTCTTGCTTTGGCGGCACGAAACTTCATTTGGGGCAGTGCAATCTCGGCGGAACTCACAAATAATAAACAGACCAGACTCGAGTAAACAAATCCAATCATACAAGTACAGTCTGTATCAGCTATAGAGTGACCGGATATAAGAATAATATCGGCTACAGTGATAGTGGTACGAAATATCAAAAGCAAAACGTATTTTATCCAGTACAAATATCACTATAACCAATATTATCGGATGTAATGATATATCGGATATTATGATGGCAGCAAAGAATCAAAACATGCATAACACACTATATTATTATCGGCTATAGTGATAACTTTAATATACATGTTGCAATAATATCAAAGGCCCTATTTTTTTTACTTTCTTCACGTTGCTTATTTTGATAGTGACACATGTACATGTACATAACAGAATTTTTTATGGAAATGCGGGCGCTGTCAACTATGCAGCATGCTCATTTGTCAAAACGCCATGCTGGAAGTATTTCCTTGCCTTTCATGTGTCGATCGAAAAAAATCGATCGTATCGCATATAGTGATGCATCGGTTATAGTGATAAAATCACGGAAATCAAAAGGGTACGCTATAGCCGATACAGACTGTACGAGATCTTCACGAGACGAGACTGCACCCTTTGACTTGTTTCGTACGAAGCAAACAAGTTTACTGAACCTCTCCACAATGGAGATTTTCGGTCAATGGGTCCTTGAACCTTTCCGTCCAGATTGGGAACTGCCAACGATAGTATGCCACTGACCAGTGCCTTACTTGTAACGTACCAATGTACAATGAATATGAGTATTTCGACAACACATCTAACATAAGCCTTACCGTCAAGAAGGTGAACTCGCGTTCTTCGCACACTGTAGACAAGGGCAAAGAGATAAAAATGGATCTAAATCCGAATAAAATCAGCACACGTTTCCGTAAATGAAAGGGTGAGCATAAGCAAATGAATCGAAGGAAACCGGTCAACTCAGAGATCACCTGTCATCGAGTATTCCGTAAAAGGAGGCCTCGGCAGCGGAAAATGTTGAACAGTCTCTGCTGGGATGACGACTACACCATAGCTCAGTGGTTAGAGCATCGCTAGCTACAAGCGAGGGTCCCTGGTTCGAGTCCTGGTGGTGACAGTCAATTTTTTCTTCAGACTTTTCCCGTTTGTCTCTTTCCCTCAAACTAGTGAAGATTTTATGACTTGGGGCTCCCCGCGTGCTAGAGTGTAGTACGTGAAGTGTGTGGGTACAGTGAGGGCTGCGTCCCACCCGCCTGTGTGGATTCACAGGAAGTGTGAGCTACGAAGTCTGAAGAAAATGTTGAACAGTCTCTGCTGGGATGACGACAACACCATAGCTCAGTGGTTAGAGCATCGCTAGCTACAAGCGAGGGTCCCTGGTTCGAGTCCTGGTGGTGACAGTCAATTTTTTCTTCAGACTTTTCCCGTTTGTCTCTTTCCCTCAAACTAGTGAAGATTTTATGACTTGGGGCTCCCCGCGTGCTAGAGTGTACGTGAAGTGTGTGGGTACGTACAGTGAGGGCTGCGTCCCACCCGCCTGTGTGGATTCACAGGAAGTGTGAGCTACGAAGTCTGAAGAAAATGTTGAACAGTCTCTGCTGGGATGACGACTACACCATAGCTCAGTGGTTAGAGCATCGCTAGCTACAAGCGAGGGTCCCTGGTTCGAGTCCTGGTGGTGACAGTCAATTTTTTCTTCAGACTTTTCCCGTTTGTCTCTTTCCCTCAAACTAGTGAAGATTATTATTATTATTATTATTTTATTTATTTTACTAGGGTGTTTCCCACAGACCTATATACCCTGAACCGCTCCTAACTCAAGGCTGTAGCCTCGAGTTTTCGAAGCTTTTTTTGAAGACTTTTTGGGACGTACAAGTCGTACTTTCTCAAAAACAAACTCTTTCTCCAAGAATCCATGGACATCACGACAGGAAGAAGTGAGGACGCTGTAAAAATAGTGCATTGCCGTCGAGGACAATCATTCTGATAGCTGTGCAACTCAGCCGAGAAATGCTCCTTCGACGTATTTTCTCAAGTTCCTCAACCATTTGAATCATCTTCGAGGAAAGCGCCGGTAATATACCGATGCGGCGATGGCCTGGGGAAGAAATTGTTCTTGAAGAGACTGACTGCACTAGTGAAAGGAGAAGGCGATGAAGAGTCACCATTGCATCGAAAAATAAACAGTTTTGTCTTTAAATAATAGGATCGTGTGCTTTGTTTCACTTTTGCTTCTTGAGGCTCAGACTCAGACTACATTGTAGAATCGCAGTTTACCCTGTCCTGGGGAAGCATCCTGGTTTGACTGTAAATTTTAGAAGAATTCATTGGCGTGACTCATCGCACTGCACCAAAAATGACGCAATGAAGGAATTCCGCCGAGCGGGCTTCCATACACGGACTGATCAGGAGTTGCACACTCTTGGGGGTTATGAACTCTTGATGCTGTCATCAGTGAGCCACATCATTGCGAAAGACTGATGACGGAGAGATCATTGCGCGTGTGTAGTCACAACTACTACAGTATCAGAGAAATACGTTTATCTTCCTATCATACCCTGGTTTCTCATCATTGTGTTGCTTTTGTCATGCCGACGCGCGTGCGAAATGCAAAAATGTGCTTTGTAGCAGGGAGTCGTATTTTACGACTCCCTGATTTGTAGGTTTTCAGCAACTGGCGAACCCCTGTAGAAAGCCAAAAAAAAAAAAAAAAAGCAAGCATGCTCCTTGAGCCACGCAGGCACATAGCACCAGGGAGTAGTACAATACTACTCCCTGCATAGCACCACAACAGCACCACATCTAGATCTGCACATCCCTGTACGCATACCCATTCATGCACTCCCCCCTAACCTTTGCCCTGCTGACCCTTGGCCTCCCTTGCATGCACTGCACTGCATGCACCCCTTTTCCCGCTCACCCTGTCTCACTGTAATCACTGCGTGCACCCCTTTTCCCGCTTACCTATTTCCCACTTACTGCATGCACCTCTTTTCTTTCTTTTTTTTTTGCACCTCTTTTTCCCTCTTTACAAGTACATGTAGTGTAGTTATACCCGGAAGGCTGCGCTTGCGCAGTGTTGTTCTCCCAGTGGTTCTCCTTGTTGTTCTCCGAGTCTTCTCCTTGTAATTATCCCAGTCCTCTCCAGTTCTCTAGTCCTCTTTGTGCTTCTCTGAGTCCGACAATATAACTATTATAACAACCCATAATTCCGTGCAGTCTGAGATAGAGTGTTATAAAGTACAGTAGTATAGTATAGTATTATCGTAGAGTAGTCTCCAGTCCAGCCAGATCCCATATGACTACACTTTGCGGTTTGATGCAAAATTTCAATCTCGTCGGAGCAAGTGGTGTGCACGTATATCGAAGCGATCTTCAATTCCTCAAATCATTTCGTAGTGACAGTGTTCCTTTCTTTCATGTAGTCCCGGAATTATTTTAGCCTAGTCGTTTAGTCGGACAAGAGATGGACATCCCTCTTCATCTCCTTGCGCCATTGCTTCGTACGAGGTATGTGATCGTCGGCCATTGCATGTCTACCCGATTACGATCGTACACAATTCTTGCTCGTAGTCTGAGTCCATCTAATAGATATATTTATTTGTTTGGTAATTTTTCATCGTTTGCAGCTGCAACACTATCGTCATACATCTGCGCGTGAATGCACATGTGCATCTTACCTGGCGATGAGCATGACCCTCCCCCCAATTGAATTGTTGTATAAATTCGTGCAAGGTAAGTAAAATAGTTTACTAAGTCTTGCTGTTAGGTAAATCGGAGGGAGAATTTTTTTCAACAACTCTACAGTACCTGTAGACACGTATGGGTTGTGATGGTGATTGAGTTATTACGGTTGTCATCAAAGAGTTGATAAGATGGGGGTTGCGATGGTGATTGGGTTAGCATAACGATAGGATCTGTACACATAACAACAAGATTTGCTAATAAGGTATATACATGTAGGACCTGTACACACATACATGTAAGATGCTTATTACAGTCCATTTCAAAACTATAGACGCGTACCTAGGCAAAAACCGTTATGCCAGCATCTATACCACATAAAATCTGTGATCACTTTGTGCATAATTTTTTCCAAATAGGGCATCTGTTATCCAATCGTTTGGAAACTATATGAGAGTAATTGTGGAGCGGACCTCAGCAATATTCTGAAAACTATTCTCAAAAAGTTCCAGCCAAATTTGAAATATTTCAAAAACCCTACGCGTCTATAGTTTTGAAATGGACTGTAGGGTTTTTTGAGTGTTGTTGTGGTGATCTGTACACAAAAAAGCAATGGTACGAGGACTTCTTCAACTGTAGCACCTGCACACATAAAAGAGTAGAGTTGCCATGGTAATAGGATTGTTATGGTGATAGGGTTACGAGGGCTACTAGGGTTATTGTCTCCAGAAAAATTAAAATTAGGGGTTATCGTCATGGTGTTATGTTTATCCTCACCAGAAATATTAGGGTTATCGTCATGGTGATAAGGTTATCACCACCAGTAAAATTTAGGGCTATCGTCATGGTGATAGGGTTATCAGGAATATTAGGGTTATGGTCATGGTGTTAGGGTCAGGGTTATCAGAAATATTAGGGTTATCGCCATGGTGATAGCCCTAGAGTTAGGGTTATCGTCATGGTGTTAGGGTTAACTTGGGGTTATCATCATCAGAAATACTGTAGAACGTGTCATTTTAGCGACGTAAAAACCCTAGCGAATTTAGCGATCGACTCATTTTCGCTAAAGTTTCAAGTCGCCGTTGAGACATTAGTAGTGCACTGGTGATCCTTGAGTAAAATCGCTGCTAAACCAGCTGACAATGGGAAAACGCCAATAGTCGCTAAAATTACCCATTCTACAGTATTAGGGTTATTGCCATGGTGACAGCCCTGGGGTTAGGGTTATCGTCACCAGGAATATTAGGGTTATCGCCATGGTGATTGCACTAGGGTTAGGGTTATCGTCATAGTGATAGGGTTAGGGCTATCGCCATGTTGATAGGGTTAGGGTTACCGGGATTATTAGGGTTAATATGGCCCGACTTTTAGGGTTAAAACGCATTACGTCATCGATGACGTCATATGTAAAACGCTCCGATTTTAGGTTAAATCGCACAAATTTACCGTAAATCGGAAAAATAGGGTTAAACGCCCTGGTTTTAGGGTTAACTCGCTATGACGTCATTGCTGACGTCAGTGAGCTGGTACGCCTCAAAATCCTAGTCGACTCGCGCATTTCGCGTCCAAAGTTTGTCGTCAGAGAACTGCTGTTGGTTCTTGCGCAACACAGAGAATGCCTGGTGCTGCAATCAACACCACAATGCGATGGAGAATTGTCACGGAGTACCAGCAACTCCTGGCCAATCGTTCTCGAGTGCCTCCTGGCGGATTGAAATCGCCGTAGTCGCTGTTTCCTTCGCAGAATTTCAGTGAACTCATCCAGAGACTGGTGCAGAAAGCACCAGCATCGCGCCGTCCAGTTTGCTGATCTCTCTCGCAGTCGTTCACGATTATAGCGGTTCACGAAACAATATTACAGAATAATCACCATGCTGCGTGAAAGGAAGGTGCGTAAACGCTTCTGAACGATATAATTGCAATCGAATAGGAGGCATGATCGTGCAATAGCATAGTTGAGACTTTTGTACAAACAGGATTTCTTCAGGGAATGTAACGTTTCTTGCAGGGGATGAAGGTTGAAGTGAGCTGAGAGAAAGTCACCAATGTTTGTTTTCTTCAGAAAACTAATCAGATGTCTGTCGACGCCTAGGAGGCGCTGTCGAGATTGATAGCATCTTTTTTCTGGCATGCATCAGGTCCATGATGTTCTAGAAATGGCGTCGGTGCACCGTCTGCATCCGTCTATAATACAGAGCCGACGATTGTTCATTGGTCGCAGGAGCCGGTATAAAAAGACTCTACTTGCTTTCGTCATGCATCATTATGCTCAATTTGTCAACAGGGTTGCGTCATCCTGTCTGCCTCGTGCACGAACATCTCGTCAGGACTTTCGGAGCTCGTGCACAAATTTGGAGGTGCTAACTACGATAAAGCCGTGTACTTCCACCCGAACGTGAATAAAATCGGACAAGATGCGTGGAGAATCGACAGCGCCGATATCAAAACCTATCTCAAGCCCCTGGTAGGTGAAGAGACCATCATCTGGGCGGGCATTTACAAAACTCCCATGTGGTACCTTCAACCGACAGATTTTATTGCTTTCCACGCTTTCGTCGTCTTTCAAACGAGAAACTGGTGGTGGTCGGCGGAAAAAACCACCGACGGTGTCAGCATATGCAGAGGCAAGACTCGTTCAAGCGTGAGATCTTCCTATCGAAGCACCAATCGAAAAACTCCGATAGAGGAGATTATTGCTGACAAATCACATGTAAATCTGCAGGATCTGATAGATTTCCTCTACGACTCCAATCTCGTCAAGGGTATTTACAACGTTGTAACAAACAACTGTCATACGTTTGCCTCCACTCTGTTCAACGAACTTGCAGCTACCCACTACGTCAATCATATTGCACTTCGACATGCCAAACCCATCGACTCGGAGCATGCAATCGAATGAGTGCTCGACCCCCATCCAGACACACACATTTAGCACAGATATGTTGGTTTTAAAATGTTTAATTATATTTTCAGTAGATCATTTTCAGCTTGTATCAGCGTAATAACGCTGTTGGCCGGTATTTCCCCGTAGTATGAGGTCAGCTTCTCCGTATAATGTTGAAGATGTCTTGACGTTGATATATGGGGCTTCATGTCCGCCAATGTACGCCATTCGTTGTCGCTGCATGGAAGGAAACAGATTAAAACATGTATAAGATCTCTGGTATTTCAAATAAAGAGAATTGCACGACAGATTACTTACCAAGAACACAGAAACAGAGGCTGCAGACCGGCCTCCAGCTTCCTCCTGTGGTTTTTAGACTTCAGGTGGTCCAGGAACGACCGGAGGCCAGTCGTGGTCTTTCCGCATGCTGAGCAAGAAAAAAGCATCTTGATGATAGTTGAATGGGACTGATCAAGGTGGATCCAATCACTTTTATCCCCGCCCAGTTGTTCGTTGGTTGAAGGGTGCGGCGCGCATGCGTGCAGTTCAACATTAAAACTCTGCGCGATGATCATGGAGTCCGCCGCTCAGGATGTGAAGCGGGTAAAGCGGTGACGTGACTACTACATCTCTTTGAAACGTGTGCGATTCATATGAAAACCGCTAAAGATGATGGCCATGGACCCCGCGTCGCGTTCAAACTTGTCGCCGGTTCTAGTTGATTCCAGAAACTTCCACCTGATCCGAGCACACTGTGAGTACTCTGAGCATCGCGAGGAGTGGAAAACTATCGACATTTTGGTACTCACCGGTTGATACAGACAGTGTGTAACCTTTTGACCCGCGTACGTGAGACGCCCCGGTTTAGGGTAAAATCGCTATGACGTCATCGATGACGTCAGTTAGCTGGTACACCCATAATACTTTCTACTTGTGTGTGTGTGTGTGTGTGTGTGTGTTGTGTGTGTTGAGTGTGTGCATGTTGTGTGCATGTTGTGTGCTCACACGCAGGGTGCATGCGGCTCCAGCTGGGCGTTCAGCACAACCGGCTCCACCGAAGGCCAGCACTTCAAGAAGACTGGCAACCTTGTATCGCTGTCCGAGCAGAACCTGATTGACTGCAACCAAAAGGAGGCTGATCGTGGCTGTGGCGGAGGTTTCATGGACCATGGCTTCAAGTACATCATCGAGAACCACGGCATTGACACATAGGAGAGCTACCCTTACACGGCCAAGGCCGGTACATGCCGCTTCAGGGAGTCCCACGTCGGCGCCACCCTCACCAGCTACAAGGACATGCTGCCGCGCAAGTCCGAGAGCGCCCTGCAGGAGGCTGTTGCCTCGGTGAGTACTTTTCTTACACATAACAGAATACTCTCTGCATGGTGGCCCATATTAGAAGCTGTGTCTTAGGAGAACATATCCGGCTAAAGATAAGAAAGCTTTATCATACATGTATATACCACTCTTTGGTTTTAGATATTACAATGAGAGTGCACAATCAATGGCTTGTCCACCAACTGTTTGTTTTACTGCTCGCTGCACCACAGCATAGTGTGTTGTTGGCCGGCCCACTGCGCTTCTACTCTGTTGGACCATCGTGTCTGTTGAACCAAGAAGGCGTAAAATACCGGTATTTTAAGACTCCCTGTGTTCAACCACTGTGTCATCATGGCTGTTGCAGCTTTCCCGGTTAGCTTATTGACTCTTGTTGTCGTTAAGAAATCTGATGATGTAAAATAGCGTTGTGGATGTTTGGAAAGTGCTACAGTCTGTTTTGGATGTGATATATTTCTCAGCACTTGATTGCATTCGGCGATGTATAGAAACGTATACATGTAATTGTAATACTCTTCACTCTCTGTGTGTTCTCTTCTGTTCCTGCCGGCTGTCGTATCGCAGGTTGGCCCAGTGTCGGTTGCCATCGACGCCTCATCGACGTATTTCCGCTACTACAAGCACGGAGTCCTGATCAACAACAAGTGCACCAACGCTTACCCGAATCACGCTGCCCTGGTTGTCGGCTACGGTGTCGAGGAAGAGCAGGACTACTGGCTGGTCAAGAACACGTGGGGTACCAGCTGGGGAGACAAGGGATACATCAGAACGGCACGTAACCATGACAACATGTGCGGGATCGCCACGGACGCTAGCTATCCGATCGCCTAAGCACACATCGCCGGGACAGCGCCGTCAAAGAAGAAGCGCTTGCACACGCCTTTGTCGTGTGATGTTGTAACTTATCTACCATCAGTATAGCTGATTGCCACCGCCACAGCTGCTGCTGCTGCAGCTTTTGTGGCGCAATCTTCCTTACACTATCAGCCCGGATCATCCATTCGCGCTGTGATCCAAGCTTGCAGCCTATATCAATTCTATCTTCTGAAAATTGTGGTCAGCTTGCTGTCTGATGATCGGTTAAAACCGTGAAACTCAGAGTTACAGAAGAAACACTTTTCATCCCTCTCAAGTGTGTTTATTTTAAATAATATAATATTATATTATTTCACCGTCCAATGGCAGAAGCATATGCAAAGGAGGGGGCGTTAGCCCTCCATGGTAAGAGAAGGAAAAAAAAGAAAAGAACATAATTATGTGACTCCCGTCCTGAATCCGACAACTGGCATACCAGTATAACTGTTTACAATGTAGCTAGTGTGTTCAGCAGTAGCAGCAGTCGTCCCCTTTATTCTCATTCTCCTGCTCTTCTCTGCTGTACTGGCATTGTCAAGATTTACTGTCTCGCTCTGCCAACGTCACTGTGCGTGATCATGTATGTCTCTGTGTTTGACAGTTTTGACTTTCTCCGAGTTTATGTGGGCCAGTTCTGGGATGCTGTTTGCCGCTGTGAGCGTTTTGTTCTCTTTCGTGAAATCGATACTGGACTCTGTGCGTTGTTGTTGCACTTGCTTGCGCGAGCACGCACCCGGCACGCGTGCGTGCATCAGATTATTCCGTTCTTGGGGGTGCATTGCTACCAGGGAGTAGTATATTTTAATTCCCGTAGCTATGCAGAAGACGTTACTTAAGTAACGTCTGGCGCTAGCCAGGGTCCACACAGCTTTAATTTGGTATTTGTGTGTGTTTGTTTGTTTGTTTGTGTCACGCCTGGCGCTATCCCGTATCTGTGACTACAAAGGCTCTACAGGATTGTACATAACAGCTGTTCACAATATTTGCGGGCTCCTGTATCTGTCCCGTACCGTACCAATATTCGTCGTATTATGCATACGACTCCCTGATGTAGAGGGGGATTTGGAAAGAAATAGGGAGACGAGGAGGAAATTAAATTAGAATAGACGCCGATTAGGTGATAGGATGCGTCAGCATAAACATACTTTGGAAGAGAGATCCCGTCGTCTACAAAATAAGCGTGAACGAGCGATTCAGTGCCGGTCACAGGAAATGTCGGAAGAGAGATCCCGTCGACTCCAGAACGCCCGTGATCGGTAGAGTCCGGCGGTACCAGGCAACGTCAGGACACACATCCCGTTGAGTCCAGAACGCCCGTGATCGGCAGAGTCTAAGCCGGTCCCAGGAAACGTCACGACAGACATCCCGTCGAGTCCACAACGCCCGTGATCGGCAGAGTCAGCGCCGGTCCCAGTAAACGTCAGGACAGACATCCCGTCGACGCGCAGAAAAACTAAATCTGCAGCCTCTTTTGGTTCGAACAGGATACGTATTTATATAGGAGACTGTAAAGTTGTGTAATATCCAAATTTCGACGTGAGCAGCAGGTCACTCGCGTTGATTTTTTCGACGTGCGAGCAAAATAACGCGAGCTGAACTTTCGCGTCGCAGACATCCCGTCGATGCGCAGAAAAACTAAATCTGCAGCCTCTTTTGCCGTCGGACAGGATACGTATTTTAGGAGACTTTAAAGTTATGTAATGTGCTCCACAGGCAACAATGCATTCGGCGTCGTCATTGGCTCAACAGGTCAATGTACATGTATTACTACAAAAAGGCCAGAAAATCCGATTCCTGTATTAAAATCAACTAATGTTCGCTGGCGATTTAATTTCGCTGATTTCGCCGCTTGGTACCAACCGGCCAAAGTAAATCGCAGGCCAACGTTTGTCATATAGGCAAATGATGCATGATTGAGCAATGGATGCATGTGAGAGCAAAAATACCGATCGATTTCAAATTTGACGTGAAACTGCGCGTCACGTCGGAAATAACGTGCATCTTAACGTCTCTAATCGAGAGGTTTCTATTTCTCATCGGCCAAAAATTGTTGATTTACAATATAAGGAGATAAAAATTAAAGGAGCAAAACAAAAGTAGATGATTATTAGAGAAATAACAATCCGCAATAAATTCTGCAAAATTAATACTTTTGCCTAACTCATAATAATATATTCAAACCGATTGAAACGTTTTTGCAATACAGTGATGTGGCCAATCAACGGAAAAAGACAATTCCATCAGTTCTTATAACATGTACGATGAGCTAGGCAAAAAAGCATAAAAGCATAGCGTAGGGCCCTGAGCTTCCAAGCTCTCTCGTACCATATCTACTCCTGCCTGATTGTTACGGACAAATCTGAGCACGGGGGTATTACACCAATGAGGACGCCGAAATACTACAATAATTATTGATTTGAAACTCGGATGTTGAGCCATAAATAAAATTAATGTAGAAGAGAAAAGGACATATGGATACGAGTTAAGAGTAACTCTCCATCACTGTAACATGATACAGTCAGAAAGTGCAACAATATTGCACTTTCTGACTGTGTATAGTATCACATGCTACAGTGATGGAGAGTTACTCTTAGCTCGTATCCATATGTCCTTTTCTCTTATTATACGCATTGATGTGCAAGCCTTTTCTTGCAGAATATGGCACTAGCATGTTCTTCTGCGGGGAAACATGTGAGTAGTGGTGGACCGTGGTGATACTTTTTTTTATACGGAGGTCATTCTGTGCATGTTGCTGTAGCAGAATTTCATGACTCTGTCATAAAATTGTCTTGCCTTTCAGATATTTCAGATTTCCCCACCCTCGATCAGATTTATTTGAGAAATGTAACCAGGTGCGTGTCGCGTTTTTGTTGATTCTGTGTTTATGATGGTTAATAATCATGGGTTATCATGATAAGGTCATCCTGCATCATATTGCACTGAAATCGTAACCCTGTTGATGTCGATACAACTTTTGGAAGCAGTTCAATGACTTCAAACTGTTAGTCCTCGATTTTCTAAAACAACACAGCAAAGGAGGAACAATAAACATGTATTAAAATGTAAACAAATACATTGCTGAGTCCGACACCTCGTTCCAACAACTACACTGATCCTGAGGATAAAAGGGGCAAGACTATGGTTGGAGGTACTGAGAGATAAACAAGGCACTCCATAATAATAAAATCTTACACATCTTTTGGTGAGTATAAATGATATCCAGTCGAACCTCTTTAGGACGAACACCAAGGGACCGATGGTATTTATTCTGTGAGTTTGTCTTAACCTATTTTATAACCAGTGAATACAATTATTTCTCCAATAGACATACGAATAGATTTCTTCTACAGCGAAAGATTCTAAGCCACAACGACTCATTGACTTGTCTCGTATGAAACAAATGAGTCACATTGTAGAGAGGTTCTGCAAAACGAAAATGCGTACAAACTTTCGTTCCACGTCATGAAGTGAGAAACTTCGCACGAACTTTCGCAACTTTGGACGCGAAACTTGCAGGGAACGCGAAATGAACAGTCGTACACACTTTCGTGAGATTGGGTCATGGCGTACGTGCACTTGGCCTGCGCAAACTACGAAAATGTGCAGAACGCAAAGTTCGTGCAAAAATTCGTACACACTTTCGCAAGGACTGTCGCGAAACTTCGTTCGAATTTTCGTTTTGCAGAACCTCTCTACTACTGAACGTTTCTTTAGCAACATGACGGCAACTGAAACAGCAACAGAGAAAGTACGATACATGTACAGCACATTCTTGCAGGTACTACAAACAGATTGCTTGACGGCGACAGTAAGGGCGACCTGCATCGCCTTGACAATGTCATAGGTGACCACACCGTTCGAGAGATTCTTCGAGAGAAGCATCCAGCAGCATCACCTCTAAACGAAGACGCAGTTATGGACGGAAAGCCTCTGCCTCAACCACATCCGGTCATCTTCACGGCACTCAATAGGGACGTTATTCGCCAAGCTGCGCTGCGCACGCATGGTGCAGCCGGGCCTTCAGGCATGGACGCAGCCAATTGGCGAAAGATTTGCACTTCCTTCCCCTCAGCCTCGGATGCACTCTGCGATGCTCTGGTTACCTGTGCCAGGCGAATAGCTACCAAGTATGTGGACCCCATCTCACTGGAAGCTTATGTGGCTTGCCGTCTAGTGCCTTTGGACAAGCAGCCAGGTGTTCGGCCTATCGGGATCGGGGAAGTCGTTCGCCGCATTCTGGGCAAAGCCATACTTCAAATTGTTGGCTCGGCAGTAGAGAGTGCTGTTGGCTGTCTGCAGTTATGCGGTGGGCAAGAGTGCGGCGTGGAAGCCGCCATTCATGCGGTGAAGACCACCTTCGATGATGACCACACGGAGGGAGTCCTGTTCGCGGATGCAACGAACGCATTCAATCGCCTAAATAGAGCTGTTTGCCTGCGCAATGTTCAGCGGCTATGTCCTGAGCTCGCGCCAGCTGTTATCAACACCTACCGCTCCCCAGCTCACCTGTATGTTGGAGGAGAGGTGATCCTGTCTTCTGAGGGCACCACTCAAGGAGACCCATTGGCTATGCCAATGCATGCGCTTGGCACAGTGCCACTGATCCGGGAAGCCGCCGCAGCTGGGGCCATGCAGTCCTGGTATGCCGATGACGCAACTTCAGCCGGCGCTCTCCGACGAATGCGCACCTGGTGGTCCATCCTAGTAGATCGAGGCACCAGGTATGGTTACGACATCAACCCGTCAAAGTCCGTTCTCCTCGTGAAGCCACAACATCTTGCGCTAGCAACAGATTTGTTTGCCACAACCGGGGTCAACATCCGGACGGACGGCTATCGTCATCTTGGTGCTGCCCTAGGCTCTGCCCTGTTCTGCGACGGTTACGTGTCGCAAAAGGTTGACACATGGTGCACAGAGCTGCAGACCCTCGCCAAACATGCGGCGTCTCAACCTCAGGCTGCTTACGCTGTCCTTACCCATGGTCTCTGCCATAAGTGGTCATTCCTTGCGAGGACAATGCCAGCCATCGCGGACCTCTTGACACCGCTGGAAAACTCCATCAGGCAAGTTTTCCTCCCTGCACTGACTGGTCGCCAGGCCCCTGGCGAGGAAGAACGTGCCATCCTGGCGCTTCCGTGTCGTCATGGTGGCTTGGGAATTCTAAACCCAGGGACCCTTTCCCAGCAGTACGACACGTCTACGGCTGTCACCAGACCTCTAGTCGAGCAGCTCCTTCGACAGGAGGAATCCCTCGAGGAAGTTGTTGCTGCCACCAAGGCAGCCAAGGCGGCCCAACGCACAGCTAATCGCCAAGATCAGGCAATGGCCCTCTCCTCCCTCAGGGATACCCTGAGTGACGACCACAGGCGGACTCTGGATCTAGCCGCAGAGAAAGGTGCCTCCAGTTGGCTCACTAGTCGGCCATCTCGCCGGTTCCAGTTTACCATCCACAAGGCTGGCTTCCGGGATGCCCTATGTCTGCGCTACGGCTGGACCCCTCCCCGGTTGCCGTCTCACTGCACCTGTGGAAAGCCCTTCGACACCACCCATGCCCTATCATGTGCCATCGGAGGATTCACTGGGATGCGCCACAACGAGCTCCGGGATCTAACCGCTAATCTGTTGCGTGAGGTTGCGCATGACGTCAGCGTGGAGCCAGAGTTGGAACCCCTCTCTGGTGAAACATTCCCTCTCCGGTCGGCCAACACGGAGGCTCATGCTCGTCTTGATGTGGCAGCACGTGGAGTGTATGGGAGTAGGTTAGAGAGGACAATGTTTGATGTTCGGGTGTTTAACCCTTTTGTCCCCTCCAACCGAAACCTTACTCTCCCGTCTGTCTACAGAAAGCACGAGCAGGAGAAGAGGCGTAAGTATGAACGGCGAGTCCTGGAGGTGGAGCATTCCTCGTTTGTACCCGTGGTTTTTGCAACCACTGGCGGCCAGGGGAAAGCTGCTTCGGCACTCTTTGCCAGGATTGCCAGCAAGCTGTGTGAAAAGCGCCGTGAACCTTTCCCGGTTATGATGGCTTTTGTACGGGCGAAGATCTCCTTTTGCCTTGTTCGAGCAATGGTTGCCAGTCTTCGTGGTCACCGTCGGAACCCGCCTCGACATCTGTCTGGTTCGGCTGTGCTGGCAGCTGCTGAATGTGCCCTGGTGCCATAAACGGTGTACATGATACAGTACAGTTTCTTTGGTAATGGTGTTTCATTTACTTTTGTATTTTCAGTTCGTTTTCTTTGTATTTAACTCCTCATTGTTTTTTTACCAGGCGTGGGCCATCCCCTGACTTCATAGGTGCCAAACATTTTACGTTTTTCATTTCTATTTTGAGAGTTAATAAAAATAACCGCCTGGTTTGAACGGCACTGGTGATCATAAAAAATAAAAAATAAACTACAAACAGATTGCAGATCGTAATTCTTGCTTTGGCGGCACGAAACTTCATTTGGGGCAGTGCAATCTCGGCGGAACTCACAAATAATAAACAGACCAGACTCGAGTAAACAAATCCAATCATACAAGTACAGTCTGTATCAGCTATAGAGTGACCGGATATAAGAATAATATCGGCTACAGTGATAGTGGTACGAAATATCAAAAGCAAAACGTATTTTATCCAGTACAAATATCACTATAACCAATATTATCGGATGTAATGATATATCGGATATTATGATGGCAGCAAAGAATCAAAACATGCATAACACACTATATTATTATCGGCTATAGTGATAACTTTAATATACATGTTGCAATAATATCAAAGGCCCTATTTTTTTTACTTTCTTCACGTTGCTTATTTTGATAGTGACACATGTACATGTACATAACAGAATTTTTTATGGAAATGCGGGCGCTGTCAACTATGCAGCATGCTCATTTGTCAAAACGCCATGCTGGAAGTATTTCCTTGCCTTTCATGTGTCGATCGAAAAAAATCGATCGTATCGCATATAGTGATGCATCGGTTATAGTGATAAAATCACGGAAATCAAAAGGGTACGCTATAGCCGATACAGACTGTACGAGATCTTCACGAGACGAGACTGCACCCTTTGACTTGTTTCGTACGAAGCAAACAAGTTTACTGAACCTCTCCACAATGGAGATTTTCGGTCAATGGGTCCTTGAACCTTTCCGTCCAGATTGGGAACTGCCAACGATAGTATGCCACTGACCAGTGCCTTACTTGTAACGTACCAATGTACAATGAATATGAGTATTTCGACAACACATCTAACATAAGCCTTACCGTCAAGAAGGTGAACTCGCGTTCTTCGCACACTGTAGACAAGGGCAAAGAGATAAAAATGGATCTAAATCCGAATAAAATCAGCACACGTTTCCGTAAATGAAAGGGTGAGCATAAGCAAATGAATCGAAGGAAACCGGTCAACTCAGAGATCACCTGTCATCGAGTATTCCGTAAAAGGAGGCCTCGGCAGCGGAAAATGTTGAACAGTCTCTGCTGGGATGACGACTACACCATAGCTCAGTGGTTAGAGCATCGCTAGCTACAAGCGAGGGTCCCTGGTTCGAGTCCTGGTGGTGACAGTCAATTTTTTCTTCAGACTTTTCCCGTTTGTCTCTTTCCCTCAAACTAGTGAAGATTTTATGACTTGGGGCTCCCCGCGTGCTAGAGTGTAGTACGTGAAGTGTGTGGGTACAGTGAGGGCTGCGTCCCACCCGCCTGTGTGGATTCACAGGAAGTGTGAGCTACGAAGTCTGAAGAAAATGTTGAACAGTCTCTGCTGGGATGACGACAACACCATAGCTCAGTGGTTAGAGCATCGCTAGCTACAAGCGAGGGTCCCTGGTTCGAGTCCTGGTGGTGACAGTCAATTTTTTCTTCAGACTTTTCCCGTTTGTCTCTTTCCCTCAAACTAGTGAAGATTTTATGACTTGGGGCTCCCCGCGTGCTAGAGTGTACGTGAAGTGTGTGGGTACGTACAGTGAGGGCTGCGTCCCACCCGCCTGTGTGGATTCACAGGAAGTGTGAGCTACGAAGTCTGAAGAAAATGTTGAACAGTCTCTGCTGGGATGACGACTACACCATAGCTCAGTGGTTAGAGCATCGCTAGCTACAAGCGAGGGTCCCTGGTTCGAGTCCTGGTGGTGACAGTCAATTTTTTCTTCAGACTTTTCCCGTTTGTCTCTTTCCCTCAAACTAGTGAAGATTATTATTATTATTATTATTTTATTTATTTTACTAGGGTGTTTCCCACAGACCTATATACCCTGAACCGCTCCTAACTCAAGGCTGTAGCCTCGAGTTTTCGAAGCTTTTTTTGAAGACTTTTTGGGACGTACAAGTCGTACTTTCTCAAAAACAAACTCTTTCTCCAAGAATCCATGGACATCACGACAGGAAGAAGTGAGGACGCTGTAAAAATAGTGCATTGCCGTCGAGGACAATCATTCTGATAGCTGTGCAACTCAGCCGAGAAATGCTCCTTCGACGTATTTTCTCAAGTTCCTCAACCATTTGAATCATCTTCGAGGAAAGCGCCGGTAATATACCGATGCGGCGATGGCCTGGGGAAGAAATTGTTCTTGAAGAGACTGACTGCACTAGTGAAAGGAGAAGGCGATGAAGAGTCACCATTGCATCGAAAAATAAACAGTTTTGTCTTTAAATAATAGGATCGTGTGCTTTGTTTCACTTTTGCTTCTTGAGGCTCAGACTCAGACTACATTGTAGAATCGCAGTTTACCCTGTCCTGGGGAAGCATCCTGGTTTGACTGTAAATTTTAGAAGAATTCATTGGCGTGACTCATCGCACTGCACCAAAAATGACGCAATGAAGGAATTCCGCCGAGCGGGCTTCCATACACGGACTGATCAGGAGTTGCACACTCTTGGGGGTTATGAACTCTTGATGCTGTCATCAGTGAGCCACATCATTGCGAAAGACTGATGACGGAGAGATCATTGCGCGTGTGTAGTCACAACTACTACAGTATCAGAGAAATACGTTTATCTTCCTATCATACCCTGGTTTCTCATCATTGTGTTGCTTTTGTCATGCCGACGCGCGTGCGAAATGCAAAAATGTGCTTTGTAGCAGGGAGTCGTATTTTACGACTCCCTGATTTGTAGGTTTTCAGCAACTGGCGAACCCCTGTAGAAAGCCAAAAAAAAAAAAAAAAAGCAAGCATGCTCCTTGAGCCACGCAGGCACATAGCACCAGGGAGTAGTACAATACTACTCCCTGCATAGCACCACAACAGCACCACATCTAGATCTGCACATCCCTGTACGCATACCCATTCATGCACTCCCCCCTAACCTTTGCCCTGCTGACCCTTGGCCTCCCTTGCATGCACTGCACTGCATGCACCCCTTTTCCCGCTCACCCTGTCTCACTGTAATCACTGCGTGCACCCCTTTTCCCGCTTACCTATTTCCCACTTACTGCATGCACCTCTTTTCTTTCTTTTTTTTTTGCACCTCTTTTTCCCTCTTTACAAGTACATGTAGTGTAGTTATACCCGGAAGGCTGCGCTTGCGCAGTGTTGTTCTCCCAGTGGTTCTCCTTGTTGTTCTCCGAGTCTTCTCCTTGTAATTATCCCAGTCCTCTCCAGTTCTCTAGTCCTCTTTGTGCTTCTCTGAGTCCGACAATATAACTATTATAACAACCCATAATTCCGTGCAGTCTGAGATAGAGTGTTATAAAGTACAGTAGTATAGTATAGTATTATCGTAGAGTAGTCTCCAGTCCAGCCAGATCCCATATGACTACACTTTGCGGTTTGATGCAAAATTTCAATCTCGTCGGAGCAAGTGGTGTGCACGTATATCGAAGCGATCTTCAATTCCTCAAATCATTTCGTAGTGACAGTGTTCCTTTCTTTCATGTAGTCCCGGAATTATTTTAGCCTAGTCGTTTAGTCGGACAAGAGATGGACATCCCTCTTCATCTCCTTGCGCCATTGCTTCGTACGAGGTATGTGATCGTCGGCCATTGCATGTCTACCCGATTACGATCGTACACAATTCTTGCTCGTAGTCTGAGTCCATCTAATAGATATATTTATTTGTTTGGTAATTTTTCATCGTTTGCAGCTGCAACACTATCGTCATACATCTGCGCGTGAATGCACATGTGCATCTTACCTGGCGATGAGCATGACCCTCCCCCCAATTGAATTGTTGTATAAATTCGTGCAAGGTAAGTAAAATAGTTTACTAAGTCTTGCTGTTAGGTAAATCGGAGGGAGAATTTTTTTCAACAACTCTACAGTACCTGTAGACACGTATGGGTTGTGATGGTGATTGAGTTATTACGGTTGTCATCAAAGAGTTGATAAGATGGGGGTTGCGATGGTGATTGGGTTAGCATAACGATAGGATCTGTACACATAACAACAAGATTTGCTAATAAGGTATATACATGTAGGACCTGTACACACATACATGTAAGATGCTTATTACAGTCCATTTCAAAACTATAGACGCGTACCTAGGCAAAAACCGTTATGCCAGCATCTATACCACATAAAATCTGTGATCACTTTGTGCATAATTTTTTCCAAATAGGGCATCTGTTATCCAATCGTTTGGAAACTATATGAGAGTAATTGTGGAGCGGACCTCAGCAATATTCTGAAAACTATTCTCAAAAAGTTCCAGCCAAATTTGAAATATTTCAAAAACCCTACGCGTCTATAGTTTTGAAATGGACTGTAGGGTTTTTTGAGTGTTGTTGTGGTGATCTGTACACAAAAAAGCAATGGTACGAGGACTTCTTCAACTGTAGCACCTGCACACATAAAAGAGTAGAGTTGCCATGGTAATAGGATTGTTATGGTGATAGGGTTACGAGGGCTACTAGGGTTATTGTCTCCAGAAAAATTAAAATTAGGGGTTATCGTCATGGTGTTATGTTTATCCTCACCAGAAATATTAGGGTTATCGTCATGGTGATAAGGTTATCACCACCAGTAAAATTTAGGGCTATCGTCATGGTGATAGGGTTATCAGGAATATTAGGGTTATGGTCATGGTGTTAGGGTCAGGGTTATCAGAAATATTAGGGTTATCGCCATGGTGATAGCCCTAGAGTTAGGGTTATCGTCATGGTGTTAGGGTTAACTTGGGGTTATCATCATCAGAAATACTGTAGAACGTGTCATTTTAGCGACGTAAAAACCCTAGCGAATTTAGCGATCGACTCATTTTCGCTAAAGTTTCAAGTCGCCGTTGAGACATTAGTAGTGCACTGGTGATCCTTGAGTAAAATCGCTGCTAAACCAGCTGACAATGGGAAAACGCCAATAGTCGCTAAAATTACCCATTCTACAGTATTAGGGTTATTGCCATGGTGACAGCCCTGGGGTTAGGGTTATCGTCACCAGGAATATTAGGGTTATCGCCATGGTGATTGCACTAGGGTTAGGGTTATCGTCATAGTGATAGGGTTAGGGCTATCGCCATGTTGATAGGGTTAGGGTTACCGGGATTATTAGGGTTAATATGGCCCGACTTTTAGGGTTAAAACGCATTACGTCATCGATGACGTCATATGTAAAACGCTCCGATTTTAGGTTAAATCGCACAAATTTACCGTAAATCGGAAAAATAGGGTTAAACGCCCTGGTTTTAGGGTTAACTCGCTATGACGTCATTGCTGACGTCAGTGAGCTGGTACGCCTCAAAATCCTAGTCGACTCGCGCATTTCGCGTCCAAAGTTTGTCGTCAGAGAACTGCTGTTGGTTCTTGCGCAACACAGAGAATGCCTGGTGCTGCAATCAACACCACAATGCGATGGAGAATTGTCACGGAGTACCAGCAACTCCTGGCCAATCGTTCTCGAGTGCCTCCTGGCGGATTGAAATCGCCGTAGTCGCTGTTTCCTTCGCAGAATTTCAGTGAACTCATCCAGAGACTGGTGCAGAAAGCACCAGCATCGCGCCGTCCAGTTTGCTGATCTCTCTCGCAGTCGTTCACGATTATAGCGGTTCACGAAACAATATTACAGAATAATCACCATGCTGCGTGAAAGGAAGGTGCGTAAACGCTTCTGAACGATATAATTGCAATCGAATAGGAGGCATGATCGTGCAATAGCATAGTTGAGACTTTTGTACAAACAGGATTTCTTCAGGGAATGTAACGTTTCTTGCAGGGGATGAAGGTTGAAGTGAGCTGAGAGAAAGTCACCAATGTTTGTTTTCTTCAGAAAACTAATCAGATGTCTGTCGACGCCTAGGAGGCGCTGTCGAGATTGATAGCATCTTTTTTCTGGCATGCATCAGGTCCATGATGTTCTAGAAATGGCGTCGGTGCACCGTCTGCATCCGTCTATAATACAGAGCCGACGAGTGTTCATTGGTCGTAGGAGCCGGTATAAAAAGACTCTACTTGCTTTCGTCATGCATCATTATGCTCAATTTGTCAACAGGGTTGCGTCATCCTGTCTGCCTCGTGCACGAACATCTCGTCCGGATTTTCGGAGCTCGTGCACAAATTTGGAGGTGCTAACTACGATAAAGCCGTGTACTTCCACCCGAACGTGAATAAAATCGGACAAGATGCGTGGAGAATCGACAGCGCCGATATCAAAACCTATCTCAAGCCCCTGGTAGGTGAAGAGACCATCATCTGGGCGGGCATTTACAAAACTCCCATGTGGTACCTTCAACCGACAGATTTGATTGCTTTCCACGCTTTCGTCGTCTTTCAAACGAGAAACTGGTGGTGGTCGGCGGAAAAAACAACCGACGGTGTCAGCATATGCAGAGGAAAGACTCGTTCAAGCGTGAGATCTTCCTATCGAAGCACCAATCGAAAAACTCCGATAGAGGAGATTATTGCTGACAAATCACATGTAAATCTGCAGGATCTGATAGATTTCCTCTACGACTCTAATCTCGTCAAGGGTATTTACAACGTTGTAACAAACAACTGTCATACGTTTGCCTCCACTCTGTTCAACGAACTTGCAGCTAACCACTACGTCAATCATATCGCACTTCGGCATGCCAAACCCATCGACTCGGAGCATGCAATCAAATGAGTACTCGACCCCCATCCAGACACACATTTAGCACAGATATGTTGGTTTTAAAAATTTTAATTATACTTTATACAGCTCGATCTCAGCTTCTTTCAGCGTCATGCTCTTGCATGATATCTTCCCGTAGAAGTTTTGGAGTTTTTCCAAATAGTGATTTAGATGCCTTGACGTTCCAGAATGATCTTTCATTTCTTCTAATGTTCGCCATTCGTTGTCGCTGCATGGAAGGAAACAGATAAAAACATGTATAAGATCTCTGGTATTTCAAATAAAGAGAATTGCACCACAGATCACTTACCACGAACACAGAAACTCAGGCTGTAGACCGGCCTCCAGCTTCTTTCTGTGGTTCTTGGGTCGTAGATGATCCACGAACGGCCGGAGGCCGTTCGCTGTCTTTGCGCAGACAGAGCACGACAGCAACATCTTGATAGTTGAATGGGACTGATCAAGGTGGATCCAATCACTTTTATCCCCGTCCAGTTGTTCGTTGGTTGAAGGGTGCGGCGCGCGCGCGCGCAGTTCAACATTAAAACTCTGCGCGATGATCATGGAGTCCACCGCTCAGGATGTGAAGCGCGTAAAGCGGTGACGTGAGTACTACATCTCTTTGAAACGTGCACAATTCATATGAAAACCGCTAAAGATGATGGCCATGGACCCCGCGTCACGTTCAAACTTGTCGCCGGTTCCAGTTGATTCCAGAAACTTCCACCGGATCCGAGCACGCTGTGAGTACTCTGAGCGAGAAGTGGGAAACTATCGACATTTTGGTACTCTCCGGTTGATGCAGACGGAGAATTGAGAATTGCACGACAGATCACTTCCCATGAGCAGAGAAATTCGGACTGCAGACCGGCCTCCAGCTTTTCCTGATGTCCCTTGGACTTCAGGCGGTCCACGAACAGCTGGAGGCCGGTCGCGGTCTTCATACAGACTGAGCATGAAAACAGCATCTTGATGGTTGATAGTTGAATGGGACTGATCAAGGTGGATCCAATCACTTTTATCCCCGCCCAGTTGTTCGTTGGTTGAAGTCCGCCGCTCAGGATGTGAAGCGGGTAAAGCGGTGACGTGACTACTACATCTCTTTGAAACGTGTGCGATTCATATGAAAACCGCTAAAGATGATGGCCATGGACCCCGCGTCACGTTCAAACTTGTCGCCGGTTCTAGTTGATTCCAGAAACTTCCACCTGATCCGAGCACGCTGTGAGTACTCTGAGCACGCTGTGAGGAGTGGGAAACTATCGACACTTTGGTACTCTCCGGTTGATGCAGACAGTGTGTAACCTTTTGATCCGCGTACGTGAGACGCCCCGGTTTAGGGTAAAATCGCTATGACGTCATCGATGACATCAGTTAGTTGGTACACCCATAATACTTTCTACTTGTGTGTGTGTGTGTGTGTGTGTGTGTGTGTGTTGTGTGTGTGTGCATGTTGTGTGCATGTTGTGTGCATGTTGTGTGCTCACACGCAGGGTGCATGCGGCTCCAGCTGGGCGTTCAGCACAACCGGCTCCACCGAAGGCCAGCACTTCAAGAAGACTGGCAACCTTGTATCGCTGTCCGAGCAGAACCTGATTGACTTCAACCAAAAGGAGGCTGATCGTGGCTGTGGCGGAGGTTTCATGGACCATGGCTTCAAGTACATCATCGAGAACCACGGCATTGACACAGGAGAGCTACCCTTACACGGCCAAGGCCGGTACATGCCGCTTCAAGGAGTCGCACGTCGGCGCCACCCTCACCAGCTACAAGGACATGCTGCCGCGCAAGTCCGAGAGCGCCCTGCAGGAGGCTGTTGCCTCGGTGAGTACTTTTCTTACACATAACAGAATACTCTCTGCATGGTGGCCCATATTAGAAGCTGTGTCTTAGAAGAACATATCCGGCTAAAGATAAGAAAGCTTTATCATACATGTATATACCACTCTTTGGTTTTAGATTATTACAATGAGAGTGCACAATCAATGGCTTGTCCACCAACTCTTTGTTTTACTGCTTGCTGCACCACAGCATAGTGTGTTGTTGGCCGGCCCACTGCGCTTCTACTCTGTTGGACCATCGTGTCTGTTGAACCAGGGAGTCGTAAAATACCGGTATTTTAAGACTCCCTGTGTTCAACCATTGTGTTATCATGTCTGTTGCAGCTTTCCCGGTCAGCTTATTGACTCTTGTTGTCGTTAAGAAATCTGATGATGTAAAATAGTGGTGTGGATGTTTTGAAAGTGCTACAGTCTGTTTCGGATAAGAAATATTTCCCAGCACTTGATTGCATTCGGCGATGTATAGAAACATATACATGTAATTGTAATACTCTTCACTCTCTGTGTGTTCTCTTCTGTTCCTGCCGGCTGTCGTATCGCAGGTTGGCCCAGTGTCGATTGCCATCGACGCCTCATCGACGTATTTCCGCTACTACAATCACGGAGTCCTGATCGACAACAAGTGCACCAACGCTTACCCGAATCACGCTGCCCTGGTTGTCGGCTACGGTGTTGAGGAAGAGCAGGACTACTGGCTGGTCAAGAACACCTGGGGTACCAGCTGGGGAGACAAGGGATACATCAGGACGGCACGTAACCATGACAACATGTGCGGGATCGCCACGGACGCCAGCTATCCGATCGCCTAAGCACACATCGCCGGGACAGCGCCGTCAAAGAAAAAGCGCTCGCACACGCCTTTGTCGTGTGATGTTGTAACTTATCTACCATCAGTATAGCTGATTGCCACCGCCACAGCTGCTGCTGCTGCTGCTGCTTGTGTGGCGCAATCTTCCTTACACTATCAGCCCGGATCATCCATTCGCGCTATGATCCAAGCTTGCAGCCTATATCAATCCTATCTTCTGAAAATTGTGGTCAGCTTGCTGTCTGATGATCGGTTAAAACAGTGAAACTCAGAGTTACAGAAGAAACGCTTCTCATCCCTCTCAAGTGTGTTTATTTTATATAAGGCCACACCGTTTTTTTTCTATGTTTCGCGTCATGACTCCTATCTTCTGAAAATTGTGGTCAGCTTGCTGTCTGATGATCGGTTAAAACCAGGGAGTAGTACAATACCGGGAGGTGACACGGCCACACATCCGGGATTACGAGCTTTGCCTCACAAAAAAAATACAAACCGCGCGAAAATTCAAATTTTTGCTCTTTTGACAGCGATGAGAAACCTTCAAATAGTGACGAGAAGACCAGACGTATCCCTTCGTGACAAGCGGCCACTTGTTCTTTTCAGCTCGAGCCTTTTTTGGGAGCTACTCTGGTACATCGTCCACACTGCTGCCAAGTCTCGACTTCCCAAAATGGATGGAAGTGACGAATATGGAGGACGCTATCCTAGGTAAGTAACGTGATGGAATTTTCTCATCTTGACATGGTGTAACACGAACCTGAATTTCTCATTTGGACCCACTCGGACACCTCACCAAGTTGGGATATTTCGAAAGTATACCTATTTGTCTACCATTCTACTTCATCTCAACGTGTTAGCTTATGTAACTCTTTGTAAAACTCATTCTGAAAATTTTGAAACTTATTAATTTGTATAGACTTGAACATAATGTTCAAGATCACTTGTTTTCAGCACTGAATGAGGCCAGGCCTGCTTGCTTTGTTGCTTTTTTAACCCCCAGAACCCGTGGACAGAAGAGGAAGAGCGACGACTTGGGTGCGGCTGCGAAGTCTGCCTGCCCAACGCCAATTGCTCCTCACCCAAAAAGTAAACAAATTATATAGCAGGAGTGGTTTCAAGTGGTTTCAATGCATTTTGTTTTGGGGATGTTGGTGTGTACTTATGCAGTCCTAGCGTGTTGAGCAATAGCAATCATGAGAAGGGTAATAATTCTGCAATACAACATTGTTGATTATAAATATGACACTGAAGCAATACTGAAACTACGTTTTGGGGTTGTATTTGTTTTCATGCGTGTTCTACAGCGCACCCCATTGACGAAGATCATCCTTGTATAGACGATGATAAATACTCTCATCTGACAAGGTTAGTTGCACAGTTCTACCATATGTGTAAGGTGGACGTCGGATATAACATGGCTTATCTCTTTTTGGTATGCCATCTACTGCACAGAACACGTCATCAGAAGTCACTGCCTGCTGCGAATAACAGCGCATCGTGTATGACAATCTCTTCACCAACAAGTGCTACCCGTAAGTCAGACAGCAGAGTACAGTCATTCAATAATAGCCAAGTAAGCCCATGCTTTATATGCTTATATGACAATAAGCTGATGGAGGAAAAACAGATCCAATTACATAAAAGTACGCCCAAAAAAGCAACGGCCAAACACGCACACACCAGAACAATTTCAATGCTCTTCATGCACACCAACTAGGCTTATAAATCTGCACAGTGTACGTAAATGAAATATCTTATCCGCAGATCGCATCTGACTTGTTTGATAAAACCTGCAGCAAAACTAAAGCACAACACAGACATATCGATGAAGCCTGTGTGGTTTTATGTTTGTTCTGATTCATACAGCCTCTTGTCCATCGTCACATGAAGAACATGGACAGCCGCAAGCTGGAAATGATTTCTCAACAGCAGAGAAGAACGATACTATCACATTTGCGAATAGCTGCCCCTGCAGTATAAAATTTATTTTATTTTGTGTTTCTCTCTGACGACTATAGCATCTGGATTCGGAATAGCCTTACTATCTTGAGACGGGTCAGCCATACCTGAAACATGTTGTTCATTGTGACTAAAACTTGAGTCAACATTATCTATTCCCCTAGAAACGACGTGAATAACTAAATGTAATACAAATTAAATTAGGAAGAAAATTTCACTCTTACAAGCCGCCCACGTAAATACTGGACACACTGAAGGTACCCGTGCGAAGGCCAGCTGCTACTTGATATCCTTCGTAGGATTCATCCTCATCACTCAGCAAAGACTGATGGATTCGTTCCCTACATCGTCAAAACAAACTTCAAAAAGTACTGCTCGAAAACTTCTTGACAGTATTCTGCCACTCTCTTCAAGTCGTTCTATGAATTTTTTTGAAAAATGCTACGAAATTTTTTTTTTGTTTTTTTTTTTTTTGTTTTTTTGTAGTAAAAGCCTCTTTTACGGGCGAACAAAACACAATTTGCCATGGCGGAAGGATTGAAAACAAATCACATAATGATGACGTCGCATGTGATCAGACAGCAAGAGAAGCATAGCATAGTCCGCACAATCACGGGGCAAGGCTCAACGGGACACCCTAGCCTCCACGACAGCCAGGGAGGCACAGCCATCCATTGGAGGCTGCCAAACTCGGCGAGCCCCACGCAGACACATGACACTCGAACGCAGCAGGGCGAAAGACAGCCTGCAGCGGAGGTGGGCAATTAGCACAGAATACGCCTCCCTCCCACGTAGCGACTGGAGATGTGCAATCCGGCTCACCAGTGCAGCGGCACCCTTGCCGCATCCTCCGGTGGAAGAGAGCACAAAGGGGAGAAAAGTGGATCGCTCCACTTCTCGGACTCTCCGATCATATCGACGCCGTTTCTCTTGCTCATGGTGCCGGTAGCAGCCAGAGAGAGAGGAGGTGCGGTTCGAAGACGCATAAGGGTTGAACACCCGTACATCAATAAAAGTGCGTTCGAACCGACCCCCCCCAAACTCCACTGGCCACCACATCCAAACGAGCTTGATCCTCGGTTGATGCTGACCGGAGCTGAAACTGCTCCCCAGTCAGGGGTTGGAGATGTGGCTCCACTGCGACGTTGTGGGCGACACCCTTCAATGAGCTTGCCAGTATGTCACGCACCTCGTTGTGGCGGATCGAGGGGAACCCACCGAAAGGACAGGACAAGGCGTGAGCAGTGGTGAATGCCTTCTCGCAAACACAGGTGGTGGGCAGGCGAGAAGGCGTCCAACCGTAACGGAGGCAGAGGCCATCCCGGAATTCCCCCTTCGACAAAGCGAAGCCATGGCGAGCGATGGGTCGGCAGGTAAGCCAGCTTGATGCTCCCTTCTCCTCTGCCAGACTGATAGCGAGATCGAATTCGCTGTGTTCGGTGCGGAACGTATCGGCAGCTAAAAATGCTACGAAATGCTACGATAAATGGTACGCGAAGTACGATATTTCGTGACGTTTCCCGGGACACAGCGCGCGAAGTACGATATTTCGTGACGTTTCCCGGGACACAGCGCTCCACAGAAAAGTGACCTGAGGCAAAGCTCGCCCGCCTGAATGTGTGGCCGTGTCACCTCCCGGTATTGTACTACTCCCTGGTTAAAACAGTGAAACTCAGAGTTACAGAAGAAACGCTTCTCATCCCTCTCAAGTGTGTTTATTTTATATAAGGCCACACCGTTTTTTTTCTATGTTTCGCGTCATGACGTCACCTTATTCGATGAAATCAATGAGCATGAGGGAGGGGGAAAAAAATAAAAAAAGTCATCCAAACAAAAAAACAGTGTACGTGCATTGCATTTGTGTACAGTAAAGCGACGTGACACTGACTGTCTGTTCATGTACATTAACATGAACATTGACATGTCGGATTTCAGGTGCCAGCACTGTACATGATATACATGAGTGTACATGTATCCCCTCTAGGCCTCTGCCATACTTGTGCCAGTTCATGTGGCGTGTGGTCCAAACACAGGCAGCATGATTGTGTGACTTGCGGCCCAGCTTATTGCACACACAATGTTCAAATGCCATGTACATGTGTGTGAGCTGAGTACAATCATGCGATAAATAGAACAAATATTTAATTGATGCCAACATAATATTTACGTGTAACAATCATGTTCCGCAGGCATGCTTCCCTGTTCAGCGTGTTTAACGCATTCGTGGCATCTGCCATTAAGACCGTATCCTCCTGGTCGAACGCCTGCTGTATGGCATCAAGAGTACATAACCCCCGGGGGGTTATGTACTCTTGATGGCATGTATCGCCGCCTCGATCCCGCAGTCCTGGCCTGCACAGAGTTGAAGGGTGCCAACTGCCTCTTGAATATCCTGACCAATTACGTACAGGATGGCCTTGCCCACCACTCTCCGCATCACCTCGCCAATTCCAATGGGTAAAGCGGGATTCACAGAAGCTTTTTTGCGATGCGACACGCGATGCGACAGACGCGAAACCGGGAAAACCCCAAATCGCAGCCATGTCGCACCCCACGCAACTGCCGCAACTGGGCCATCGCATGCCATCGCAGAAGTTGAGCTTGGCTCAACTTTTGCGATGCGATGCGATGCGACAAGCGATTTGGTGTACGATTTTGACCTTTTCTACAGCAAAGTTGTACAAAGGTGCAAGAGTTGCCTATAAATTTTTACAAGTTGTGTCAAACCGCGCGAATATCATGGTGACGTACCCAAATCAGCAAAACTTTGTCGCATCGCTGACTTCTTCTGTGAATGGTATTTCGCGAGTTCGCATCGCACGCATCCATCGCAGATCGCGTCGCATCACAAAAAAGCTTCTGTGAATCCCGCTTTACCCCCGGGTTCTTGTTGAGGGGGATGAGTCGGGATGCCAGATACGCTTCCAGCGATCGGGGGTCGACCAATTCGGTCGCCACACTTCGAGCAGAGCTTGCCAGCGCATCGCATAGCGAGTCAGACGCATCGGAGAACATTGTGCACATCCACCTCCATGCCTCAGCGTCTACACCTGACGGGCCGGCTGCGCCATGAGTGTTGAGTACCGCCTTTCTCACCAAGTCACGATTGAGACCAGAGAACCTGACCGGATGAGGCTGAGGAGGGGGAACACCTTGTATCAGGGCCTCCGTGGCTAGGGGCGCAGGGTCAGGGTGTTTGTGTGGAATCTGGATTTGGTCGTAGTCGCGGAGGTAAGTTCTCTCCGTTCACTTTTACTGTACCGACGGTGCACTGTGCATTGGCATGCTCCCACCCTCTCACGGTTCTGTGTAGTGCATTTTGTCGCTGGGTTCTGATCGAAAGGCTCCAGTGGCAAGATGCATTGCATCGAATCGAGAGGGGGTGGGGGCATGCCAATGCAGGGTGCACCGTAGTAGGTACGGTAAAAGTGAACCCAGTTAATAATGAATATCATCTCGCGCGGGATTGTATTGGCTATTATTTCCCGGTCAGCAAGGCTCCTGATTTGCTGAAACAGGCCTATAGTACCGTACCATGGGATAATGCTATAATACTCCCTGCATAGCACCACAACAGCACCACATCTGCACATCCCTGTAGGCATACCCATTCATGCACTCCCGGCTGACCTTTGCCCTGCTGACCCTTTTGCCTCCCTTGCATGCACTGCACTGCATGCACCCCTTTTCCCGCTCACCCTGTCTCACTAACTGCGGGCACCCCTTTTCCCGCTCACCCTATTTCCTACTGCATGCACCTCTTTCCCTCTTTAGTAGGGAGTCGTAAAATACTTTTTTTTTTACGACTCCCTGCTCTATGGGGCTGTTAAGTGTGACGTCACGGCCCCTTCGATACGCATAGCAACGGAGAGCACTGGGGACAAACAAAAGTCGCGTCCTCTGGATGGAACCAGTTGTCAAAGGCAACAGCATCTAAATGACTGGAGAGAGAGCAGTTTTTCTTTGCTTTTTCTTCAAGCGATTGTTGTCGCTGTTTACTCCTTGTTCTTTCCTCTACAAATCTCCTGTAGTCGTCGAGGGCCTTCATAATGGCTGTGAAATTGGCTGCCCACTGTAAAACTCCGTGTTTGAGAGTGCTTTGAAGATTCTTCGCGTCCTGATGGATCAAAGTACGAGCGCTCCCTGTGGATTCGATTATATGTAGGTGAGTTGTTCAAGAAATCAGTGTCTTCTTTCTGTCTCTGCCCTCACGCTGGCACAATAATATCAGCCTCTATATCCATGACAGCTCGCACCTCCCGTAAACTGCATGACTTAGATATATTCTCGCCCTCCGTGGTGATTGAAGACCCATGGAAGAAGTTATTATGTTCAGAATGATGTCCTGAGAATAATATTAAAATAAAATAATTCTAGGAAATTGTTACAGGGTATTTTGGAAGGATGGAGAGAGAGAGAGAGAGAGAGAGCAGTGAAGTGTTTGTCTCACTGTAATTACTCCAGATTATTGAATGGTGTATGATCTACTCGATATTTTCCACAATGGTTTTTCCTGATTTGCGGGATCTCTTCTTTTGCTGTTTGCGTGTTTACAGGAAGTGACTGTCTGGTGTATCTGCACCAGATCCTGGGGACATGAAGTCAGAGGCAGGGTCGTCCAGTGATGCAACACTGCCGTTCTATGTGCAACGTCACCGCTAATTCCCCCGGCGAAAACACAAAAAGACAAACACGTCAAGAGACTACAGTGTTGACCGTTCTGGTAATGAATCGCGACTGCTCGGACAGTCGATAATCAAAACACAGAGCACCAGCATGATGTTTTGATATTGGGAACCACACACCAGCTCAATTCTCAAGCCCAAAAATTGATGAATACAAAACACAGAGCGACGCAACAAGAGATCATCCGGCAACCAAACCAACCTGGGTCTTATGCACTGAATAGTCCTGGAATACGCAGGCCACACAAAGCAGTGCAAGCACATACTGTTACAAGGTACATGCATTGCAGAACAAAGTGTAACCAAAGATACACGGGGTTATAGCTGCACACTCGTGCATGTGCTCGCTCAGCCCAAGAACACGCATGATGATAGAAATAATCCGGGGGAAACACGCTAGCACCGAAGTAAGCATCAAGACGTAAATAGTCATCACAAGCCCATAGCCCTAAGGCCGTCGGGGCGTCACAGAGCAAGTATGAACAAGTGAGCGCCATAAAAACCGATCGCGTGCAGCAGCGAGCAGGGACTGCACGTCAAGTGCAGTCCATGAAATAATATTATCAAGCCATGACATTCTGGGCCTGCCTCGGCAACGACCTCCAGCAACACAACCCTGAAGAACAGTCAATGACAAACAGCCGGAACGAACAATATGACCAAAAAATTGCAATTTCCTTTTACGAACAGAAACAATAAGTGGGACTTGTTTGTGAATACGATTTATTTCCTCTCTAACAGACACATTCGTCTGTAAATAGTGCAGCTCTGAAAAAGTAAAAAATTACATTGACATGTACATTGGTGTGCCGAGTAGTATCATCCTTGATTACCCATCCAACCAAGACGTTATCAGGTCCCAGACGCCGAGATCGCACGCCGAATGTGAAGTGCATCTAGCCTTGAACCTGTTGCACAAGGCACACACATATGACAAAAAATGACATCCACTCTGATTATTTCCAGAGGCCAATCATAACAGAACACAGAAATGAAACCACGGGCTCAACAAAGTACATGTAAACGCAAAGGAAATTAGTTAAAATAATCCATGAAGTGCTATTTTAATTCAAGCGCTGACTGCAGTGTGGTGTCGTGGCCCGATACCCGCTGAGCATAGACACAAACTCCATTTGACAGGGGCAAGACATACTATTTTGGAATAAAGTCATAAAGTACAGCACTCCAATGACATAACGGACACCTCGTGCAAATGCGTGGTCTGTTCATCCGGCCACGCATGAGAGTGTGTGCATGTACGCGCGCACGCAAGCGCGAGCGTGCACACACACCATGTATTTGGTGCGTATGGCGTACCTGTTGCGGAGATATGAAGATGGAATAATCAGTATCATGATGTTACATGTACATGTACAGTGTATGTTTGAGTGTAAAGTAAATTTTATTTTATTACACATTTCTTCGACACAACTTACTCCACATCTTCGCATTTCTCATAATCCATCCACCTACACTCCGTCTCAGTTGAGGAAAAACTCTCCCAGGTGCAGGTATACACTAGTTACCACAGCCATGTGATGACATTGGGATGGGTCCCAAGCACGATTGTACTCTCCAGTTACAATAATATTATATATAATTTATTTGTCCAGATTATCTGTGCAGACAAAATGCAATGCATAGCGGCAATCGATGGATGAAGAGAGAGTTTGTAAATACACATATCTTTCCACTTGTTCAGGAGCTTACCTTTTGGAGTTCACATCGTTTACACGATCTCTTATGCTGTCTTGCACCTTGGCTTTGTTGACCAAGGATACGCCATCCCAGAAGACATTCTACAGGAGCTACTAATGCAGAGCGTTTTTCACGCTCGATCTCGGCGATCTACCTCGTCACGCCAATAAAATCCTCCGTGACACTGGCTACAGTCACAAGAGACGTCTCAGTAAGGTAATGAGCACGACAACACCGTCGAGATCAAGGACAAAGAGAAAACAAAACACTCACTGAAAACAGCAAAGAAGAAACGAAGAAATGTACACGATTCCTATATGTTGCCTATGACAACTGGTTCGGTGGAGACGACGCTACTTTTGTTTGTCCCCAGTGGGATCGTTGCTATGCGTATCGAAGGAACTGTGACGTCATCACTTAACAGCCCCATACCCGGAAGGCTGCGCTTGCGCAGTGTTGTTCTCCCAGTGCTTCTCCTTGTGCCTTTATTGTGGTTCTCCTTGTTGTTCTCCGAGTCTTCTCCTTGTAATTATCCCAGTCCTCTTTGTGCTTCTCTGAGTCCGACAATATAACTATCATAACAACCCATAATTCCGTGCAGTCTGAGATAGAGTGTTATAAAGTACAGTAGTATAGTATAGTATTATCGTAGAGTAGTCTCCAGTCCAGCCAGATCCCATATGACTCCACTTTGTGGTTTGATGCAAAATTTCAAACTCATCGGAGCAATTGGTGTGCACGTATATTGAAGCGATCTTCAATTCCTCAAATCATTTCGTAGTGACAGTGTTCCTTTCTTTCATGTAGTCCTGGAATTATTTTAGCCTAGTCGTTTAGTCGGACAAGAGATGGACATCCCTCTTCATCTCCTTGCGCCATTGCTTCGTACGAGGTATGTGATCGTCGGCCATTGCATGTCTACCCGATTACGATCGTACACAATTCTTGCTCGTACTCTAAGTCCATCTAATGGATATATTTATTTGTTTGGTAATTTTTCATCGTTTGCAGCTGCAACACTATCGTCATACATCTGCGCGTGAATGCACATGTGCATCTTACCTGGCGATGAGCATGACCCTCCCCCCGATTGAATTGTTGTATAAATTCGTGCAAGGTAAGTAAAAATAGTTTACTAAGTCTTGCTGTTAGGTAAATCGGGGGGAGGATTTTTTTCAACAACTCTACAGTACCTGTAGACACGTATGGGTTGTGATGGTGATTGAGTTATTACGGGTGTCATCAAACTTGAAGAGTAGATATGATGGGGGCTGCGATGGTGATTGGGTTAGCATAACGATAGGATCTGTGCACATAACAACGAGATTTGCTAATAGGGTATATACATGTAGGACCTGTACACACATACATGTAAGATGCTTATTACAGTCCATTTCAAAACTATAGACGCGTACCTAGCCAAACCGTTATGCCAGCATCTACATGTATACCACATAAAATCTGTGATCACTTTGTGCATAATTTTTTTCCAAATTGGGCGTTTGTTATCCAATCATTTAGAAACTACATGAGAGTAATTGTGGAGCGGACCTGAGCAATATTCCGAAAACTAATCTCAAAACGTTCCAGCCAAATTTGAAATATTTCAAAAACCCTACGCGTCTATAGTTTTGAAATGGACTGTAGGGTTTGCTGAGTGTTGTGGTGATCTGTACACAAAAAGCAATGGTACGAGGACTTCTTCAACTGTAGCACCCGCACACATAAAAGAGTAGAGTTGGCATGGTAATAGGATTGTCATGGTGATAGGGTTACGAGGGCTACTAGGGTTATTGTCTGCAGAAAAATTAAAATTAGGGGTTATCGTCATGGTGTTATGTTTATCCTCACCAGAAATATTAGGGTTATCGTCATGGTGATAAGGTTATCACCACCAGTAAAATTTAGGGCTATCGTCATGGTGATAGGGTTATCAGGAATATTAGGGTTATGGTCATGGTGTTAGGGTCAGGGTTATCAGAAATATTAGGGTTATCGCCATGGTGATAGCCCTAGAGTTAGGGTTATCGTCATGGTGTTAGGGTTAACTTGGGGTTATCATCATCAGAAATACTGTAGAACGTGTCATTTTAGCGACGTAAAAACCCTAGCGAATTTAGCGATCGACTCATTTTCGCTAAAGTTTCAAGTCGCCGTTGAGACATTAGTAGTGCACTGGTGATCCGTGAGTAAAATCGCTGCTAAACCAGCTGACAATGGGAAAACGCTAATAGTCGCTAAAATTACCCGTTCTACAGTATTAGGGTTATTGCCATGGTGACAGCCCTGGGGTTAGGGTTATCGTGTTGATAGGGTTAGGGTTATCGTCACCAGGAATATTAGGGTTATCGCCATGGTGATTGCACTAGGGTTAGGGTTATCGTCATAGTGATAGGGTTAGGGCTATCGCCATGTTGATAGGGTTAGGGTTACCGGGATTATTAGGGTTAATATGGCCCGACTTTTAGGGTTAAAACGCATTACGTCATCGATGACGTCATATGTAAAACGCTCCGATTTTAGGTTAAATCGCACAAATTTACCGTAAATCGGAAAAATAGGGTTAAACGCCCTGGTTTTAGGGTTAACTCGCTATGACGTCATTGCTGACGTCAGTGAGTTGGTACGCCTCAAAATCCTAGTCGACTCGCGCATTTCGCGTCCAAAGTTTGTCGTCAGAGAACTCCTGTTGGTTCTTGCGCAACACAGAGAATGCCTGGTGCTGCAATCAACACCACAATGCGATGGAGAATTGTCACGGAGTACCAGCAACTCCTGGGCAATCGTTCTCGAGTGCCTCCTGGCGGATTGAAATCGCCGTAGTCGCTGTTTCCTTCGCAGAATTTCAGTGAACTCATCCAGAGACTGGTGCAGAAAGCACCAGCATCGCGACGTCCAGTTTGCTGATCTCTCTCGCAATCGTTCACGATTATAGCGGTTCACGAAACAATATTACAGAATAATCACCATGCTGCGTGAAAGGAAGGTGCGTAAACGCTTCTGAACGATATAATTGCAATCGAATAGGAGGCATGATCGTGCAATAGCATAGTTGAGACTTTTGTACAAACAGGATTTCTTCAGGGAATGTAACGTTTCTTGCAGGGGATGAAGGTTGAAGTGAGCTGAGAGAAAGTCACCAATGTTTGTTTTCTTCAGAAAACTAATCAGATGTCTGTCGACGCCTAGGAGGCGCTGTCGAGATTGATAGCATCTTTTTTCTGGCATGCATCAGGTCCATGATGTCCTAGAAAGGGCGTCGGTGCACCGTCTGCATCCGTCTATAATACAGAGCCGACGAGTGTTCATTGGTCGTAGGAGCCGGTATAAAAAGACTCTACTTGCTTTCGTCATGCATCATTATGCTCAATTTGTCAACAGGGTTGCGTCATCCTGTCTGCCTCGTGCACGAACATCTCGTCCGGATTTTCGGAGCTCGTGCACAAATTTGGAGGTGCTAACTACGATAAAGCCGTGTACTTCCACCCGAACGTGAATAAAATCGGACAAGATGCGTGGAGAATCGACAGCGCCGATATCAAAACCTATCTCAAGCCCCTGGTAGGTGAAGAGACCATCATCTGGGCGGGCATTTACAAAACTCCCATGTGGTGCCTTCAACCGACAGATTTGATTGCTTTCCACGCTTTCGTCGTCTTTCAAACGAGAAACTGGTGGTGGTCGGCGGAAAAAACAACCGACGGTGTCAGCATATGCAGAGGAAAGACTCGTTCAAGCGTGAGATCTTCCTATCGAAGCACCAATCGAAAAACTCCGATAGAGGAGATTATTGCTGACAAATCACATGTAAATCTGCAGGATCTGATAGATTTCCTCTACGACTCCAATCTCGTCAAGGGTATTTACAACGTTGTAACAAACAACTGTCATACGTTTGCCTCCACTCTGTTCAACGAACTTGCAGCTACCCACTACGTCAATCATATCGCACTTCGGCATGCCAAACCCATCGACTCGGAGCATGCAATCAAATGAGTACTCGACCCCCATCCAGACACACATTTAGCACAGATATGTTGGTTTTAAAATTTTTAATTATACTTTATACAGCTCGATCTCAGCTTCTTTCAGCGTCATGATGCTCTTGCATGATATCTTCCCGTAGAAGTTTTGGAGTTTTTCCAAATAGTGATTTAGATGCCTTGACGTTCCAGAATGATCTTTCATTTCTTCTAATGTTCGCCATTCGTTGTCGCTGCATGGAAGGAAACAGATAAAAACATGTATAAGATCTCTGGTATTTCAAATAAAGAGAATTGCACCACAGATCACTTACCACGAACACAGAAACTCAGGCTGTAGACCGGCCTCCAGCTTCTTTCTGTGGTTCTTGGATCGTAGATGATCCACGAACGGCCGGAGGCCGTTCGCTGTCTTTGCGCAGACAGAGCACGACAACAACATCTTGATAGTTGAATGGGACTGATCAAGGTGGATCCAATCACTTTTATCCCCGTCCAGTTGTTCGTTGGTTGAAGGGTGCGGCGCGCGCGCGCGCGCAGTTCAACATTAAAACTCTGCGCAATGATCATGGAGTCCGCCGCTCAGGATGTGAAGCGCGTAAAGCGGTGACGTGAGTACTACATCTCTTTGAAACGTGCACAATTCATATGAAAACCGCTAAAGATGATGGCCATGGACCCCGCGTCACGTTCAAACTTGTCGCCGGTTCCAGTTGATTCCAGAAACTTCCACCGGATCCGAGCACGCTGTGAGTACTCTGAGCGAGAAGTGGGAAACTATCGACATTTTGGTACTCTCCGGTTGATGCAGACGGAGAATTGAGAATTGCACGACAGATCACTTCCCATGAGCAGAGAAATTCGGACTGCAGACCGGCCTCCAGCTTTTCCTGATGTCCCTTGGACTTCAGGCGGTCCACGAACAGCTGGAGGCCGGTCGCGGTCTTCATACAGACGGAGCATGAAAACAGCATCTTGATGGTTGATAGTTGAATGGGACTGATCAAGGTGGATCCAATCACTTTTATCCCCGCCCAGTTGTTCGTTGGTTGAAGTCCGCCGCTCAGGATGTGAAGCGGGTAAAGCGGTGACGTGAGTACTACATCTCTTTGAAACGTGTGCGATTCATATGAAAACCGCTAAAGATGATGGCCATGGACCCCGCGTCCCGTTCAAACTTGCCGCCGGTTCTAGTTGATTCCAGAAACTTCCACCTGATCCGAGCACACTGTGAGTACTCTGAGCATCGCGAGGAGTGGGAAACTATCGACATTTTGGTACTCACCGGTTGATGCAGACAGTGTGTAACCTTTTGACCCGCATACGTGAGACGCCCCGGTTTAGGGTAAAATCGCTATGACGTCATCGATGACATCAGTTAGTTGGTACACCCATAATACTTTCTACTCGTGTGTGTGTGTGTTGTGTGTGTTGTGTGTGTGTGCATGTTGTGTGCTCACACGCAGGGTGCATGCGGCTCCAGCTGGGCGTTCAGCACAACCGGCTCCACCGAAGGCCAGCACTTCAAGAAGACTGGCAACCTTGTCTCGCTGTCCGAGCAGAACCTGATTGACTGCAACCAAAAGGAGGCTGATCGTGGCTGTGGCGGAGGTTTCATGGACCATGGCTTCAAGTACATCATCGAGAACCACGGCATTGACACATAGGAGAGCTACCCTTACACGGCCAAGGCCGGTACATGCCGTTTCAGGGAGTCCCACGTCGGCGCCACCCTCACCAGCTACAAGGACATGCTGCCGCGCAAGTCCGAGAGCGCCCTGCAGGAGGCTGTTGCCTCGGTGAGTACTTTTCTTACACATAACAGAATACTCTCTGCATGGTGGCCCATATTAGAAGCTGTGTCTTAGGAGAACATATCCGACTAAAGATAAGAAAGCTTTATCATACATGTATATACCACTCTTTGGTTTTAGATATTACAATGAGAGTGCACAATCAATGGCTTGTCCACCAACTGTTTGTTTTACTGCTCGCTGCACCACAGCATAGTGTGTTGTTGGCCGGCCCACTGCGCTTCTACTCTGTTGGACCATCGTGTCTGTTGAACCAGGGAGTCGTAAAATACCGGTATTTTAAGACTCCCTGTGTTCAACCACCGTGTCATCATGGCTGTTGCAGCTTTCCCGGTCAGCTTATTGACTCTTGTTGTCGTTAAGAAATCTGATGATGTAAAATAGCGGTGTGGATGTTTGGAAAGTGCTACAGTCTGTTTTGGATGTGATGTATTTCCAAGCACTTGATTGCATTCGGCGATGTATAGAAACGTATACATGTAATTGTAATACTCTTCACTCTCTGTGTGTTCTCTTCTGTTCCTGCCGGCTGTCGTATCGCAGGTTGGCCCAGTGTCGATTGCCATCGACGCATTTCCGCTACTACAGGCACGGAGTCCTGATCGACAGCAAGTGCACCAACGCTTACCCGAATCACGCTGCCCTGGTTTTCGGCTACGGTGTTGTTGAGGAAGAGCAGGACTACTGGCTGGTCAAGAACACCTGGGGTACCAGCTGGGGAGACAAGGGATACATCAGGATGGCACGTAACCATGACAACATGTGCGGGATCACCACGGACGCCAGCTATCCGATCGCCTAAGCACACATCGCCGGGACAACGCCGTCTAAAAAAAAAACGCTCGCACACGCCTTTGTCGTGTGATGTTGTAACTTATCTACCATCAGTATAGCTCAGAAAATCGGGGCACTCTGGCGCGCACGCCGCTGCCTCAGTGAAGCTGCAAGGGCACGGTACGTGACCTCCGTAGTACTGCCAGACGCCCTATACGCCTCGCCCTCTTTCAGTGGCTCACTGTCGAGTGCTGAGACCAGGAGGCTGCAGGTTCTGCTGAATCGAGCAGTCCGCACTGTCTACGGTGTGCCCACGCGACACTCAGCTGAACCTTTGCTGACCCGGCTGGGAGTCTTCCAGGTGTCAGAGCACTTCCACCAGAACACCTTAGCTCTTGTGTGGAAGAGCCTACGCGGTGAGACATCGCAGTCCGTCACAGAACTAATGACTCCACAAATGACCAGAGAAACCCGCCTTCAGCAGCAGGACGGACTCAGTCTTCCAGTTGCAAGAACAAACGCTGGCAAGTCGAGGTACGCCTTCAACGCTACAGGTAAATGGAACAGATTACCTGGAGACGTCCGCTCCAGCACAACTCTGGAGACCTTCAAAGCTGCAGCAGTACCCTACGCAATTGCTCGTTGACTACATGGAACAGTAGCAAATGCCATGTTTGACAATGGATCCGATTTCCAGCTGACTATCATTTCCAGTGCATACACACTTTTTCTTTCCTTCTTTTTTTCTCTCTCTCTCTCTCTCTCTTTTTTTTCTTCCCTCTTAAGATCTTCGCTACCTTGTCATTGGGAAGAAATTCCCGTTTGGATTTTGTGAAGTAAAACAAAGTTAAAAAAATAAAAAAATAGCTGATTGCCACCGCCACAGCTGCTGCTGCTGCTTTTGTGGCGCAATCTTCCTTACACTATCAGCCCGGATCATCCATTCGCGCTATGATCCAAGCTTGCAGCCTATATCAATCCTATCTTCTGAAAATTGTGGTCAGCTTGCTGTCTGATGATCGGTTAAAACCGTGAAACTCAGAGTTACAGAAGAAACGCTTCTCATCCCTCTCAAGTGTGTTTATTTTATATAAGGCCACGCCGTTTTTTTCTATGTTTCGCGTCACCTTATTTGATGAAATCAATGAGCATGAGGGAGGGGGAAAAATTAAAAAAGCCATCCAAACAAAAAAACAGTGTACGTGCATTGCATTTGTGTACAGTGAAGCGACGCGGCACTGACTGTCTGTTCATGTACATTAACATGAACATTGACATGTCGGATTTCAGTTGCCAGCACTGTACATGATATACATGAGTGTACATGTATCCCCTCTAGGCCTCTGCCATGCTTGTGCCAGTTCATGTGGCGTGTGGTCCAAACACAGGCAGCATGATTGTGTGACTTGTGGCCCAGCTTATTGCACACACAATGTACAAATGACATGTACATGTGTGTGAGCTGAGTCACACGGAAAACTGAGCCTCTTGTACGGGCAAAATAACACATTTTGTGAAGAATCAACACATATATAAAAACGAATCATCATATACAGTATTTACAGAGTCTGTCACTCAGTAGGATCACTGCACTGTGCAGGTTCACTGGATGCGTGCCTCCGCCGCCACTAGCACAGCAGGGGACTCGGGCTGCGTTTACACGACAACGATTGAAAACGATTTGCGTTTACACGACAACGAAGTAGGACCTAAACGGAACGAAATCATTGCGTTTACTACTATCGTTTACACGACAACGCCCGAAAACGATACCTAAACGGAACGAAATGGAAACGCACTTCAAAGTGTTTTGAAACGTTTTCGTTCTCGTGTAAACGGTGAAAACAGTGAAAACGATTGGAAACGGAGCACGGTCATGGAAACCATTCCGCGCGGGACTATATTTCGCGGGAAATACCTGACCTTTAAAAAGCTTTGCGACCACCAGCGCGTACCAACTCCAACTAACGTGTTACTTCCCGCCCTTGCGCCAAGCCAGCACGTACTAACTCCAGCCTGCTCGCCCGTTTTCCGTTTTCGTGTGAACGGTTCAAAACGATTTGCCGTTCTCGTGTAAACGGTTTGAAAACGATTCGAGGCCAGCCCGTTTTCGTTCCGTTTCGTTTCGTTTCGTCTCCGTGTAAACGCAGCCTCAGGCATGGCAGGAGCAAACATGCTCCTTGAGCCACGCAGGCACATAGCACCACAACGCACCAGGGCAAACCCAAGGCGGCAGCACAGCAAGGAGATAACCTGCCCGTATGGCTCCTTACTCTTCTCAGCCAGGAGAGAGGCGATCCGCGTGAAAAGAGCATTGGCATGCTTGCCATAGCCACCAGAGGCAGAGAGCACAACGGGCACGAAGGAGGCATGCTCAACTTCACGTACTCACTCCTCGTACTTCCGGCGCTTTTCCTGTTCATGGCGTCTGTAGCTAGCAGCGAGGGAGGTGGCACGATTCGAAGACGCAAAAGGGTTGAACACCCGTACATCAATAAAGATGCGCTCGAATCGGCCACCCCACACACCACTAGCCGCAACGTCCAGCCGAGCTTGCTCCTCCGTGACAGCTGTGCGATGGCGGAAGGCCTCTCCGGTGACGGGCTGGAGGTGGGGTTCCACTGTAACGTTGTGAGCGACCTGCCTCAGAGCTCTGGCAGTGATGTCCCTCACCTCGTTGTGTCGCAGCGTCGGGAAGCCACCAAACGGGCACGACAGGGCGTGACTCACATTCAGCGGCTTACTGCACACGCAGGGGCTTGGGAGCCGAGGAGGTGTCCAGCCGTACCGGAGGCACAGGCCATCCCGGAAATCTCCCTTGCTGAGTGTGAAACCATGGCGGCTGAGGGGGCGGCAGGTCAGCCAGCTGGATGCACCCTTTTCTGAGGCCAGGTCGAGAACAGGGGCCAGCTCCCGGTGATCCGAGCGAAGAGCGTCAGCCATAGACTTGAACGCGCTCCGCTTCTCGGCCCGAACCGTCGCCTTGACCGTCCGGAGCTGAGTCAGAGAGTCGCCAAGGGACGACTCCTGCTCCAGCAGGCGAGACACGAGGCTAGCCGTGATCCTTCGGGATGAGGTGTACTGTTCAGCCACTGAACAAGGGTCTGCCATACCCAGTCCCCCAAGCCGGCAAGGCAGAGAGAGTAGGGAGTGAACAGTTGTCCCAGGTGGAGCCTGACCCGTGATGGCCGGGATGAGCCGACCGCTGATTGCGTGTTCCAGCGGTTCAAGCAAGGATGGCGGGATGGAGGAGGTCCGGCAGAGGAAGGACCACTTGTTTTGCAGGCCCTGTGTGAAGGCGGAGTAGGCGGCCTGTGGCTGCGATGCAGCGATGGTCGTGAGCTGCGCAACTTCCTCACACCAGGTGGCGACTGCTGAGTACAATCATGCGATAAATAGAACAAATATTTAATTGATGCCAACATAATATTTACGTGTAACAATCATGTTCCGTTTTTCTGGGTTTGCATTAAATTTGTATTGCATTTTCAAAAAAAAATTGTTCCGTTTTTTGTTTTTTTTAACTCCGGCTGTGAAAATACATGCGCGCGGGGGACGCGAAACACAGATAAAAAACGGTGTGGCCTAATATATTATATTATTTCACCGTCCAATGGCAGAAGCCAATGTAAAGGAGGGGGCGTTAGCCCTCCATGGCAAGAGAAGGAAAAAAAGAAAAGAAAAAGAAAAGAACTTATTATGTGACTCCCGTCCTGAATCCGACAACTGGCATACCAGTCTAACTGTACACTGTAGCTAGTGTGTTCAGCAGTAGCAGCAGTCGTCCCCTTTATTCTCATTCTCCTGTTCTTCTCTGCTGTACTGGCATTGTCAAGGTTTACTAGGGAGGTTCCGGGGTACGATTTTCCGTGCGAAAATCCGTGTGGGCGCTACGGATTTTTTCCAGGCGTGCTCCATACGATTTTTCGGCACGGAGAATCCGTGTGGACTGGCTTTCATACGAACCATGTTTCGTATGGAGATTTTGCGTCATCGGGTGCAGAAAGATTTTTCGAGTACAAATTTGGTACGAGAAACATGGATTTTCCGCGGAAAGTTTTGATTTCGGCACAAATTTTCAAAATAAAAAGGCATAGCGCGGGAATGTGACGTGTTTGGGATCGTAACCTAGGCAATGACGGCAAACAACGAAGCTCCGTACTCCGGAACATTTCACTGCTCGAAAACGACGCATGAAAAATCCGTAGCGCCTCTACGGATTTTGGCACGAAAAATCGTACTCCGGAACCTCCCTACTGTCTCGCTCTGCCAACGTCACTGTGCGTGATCATGTACATGTATGTCTCTGTGTTCGACAGTTTTGACTTTTCTCCGAGTTTATGTGGGCCTTTGGCCGAGTCTCACGCGAACCGTGAAATTTTTTTATTTTATTTTTTTATGTGGGCCAGTTCTGGGATGCTGTTTGCGAATTGCCGCTGTGAGCGTTTTGTTCTCTTTCGTGAAATCGATACTGGACTCTGTGCGCGTTGTTGTTGCACTTGCTTGCGCGAGCACGCACCCGGCAGGCGTGCGTGCATCAGATTATTCCGTTCTTGGGGGTGCATTGCTACCAGGGAGTAGTATATTTTAATACCATATCTACTACTGCCTGGTTGTTACGGACAAATCTGAGCACGGGGGTATTACACCAATGAGGACGCCGAAATACTACAATAATTATTGATTTGAAACTCGGATGTTGAGCCATAAATAAAATTAATGTAGAAGAGAAAAGGACATATCGATACGAGTTAAGAAAGAAAGTGCAATAATATTGCACTTTCTGACTGTATCATGTTACAGTGATGGAGAGTTACTCTTAACTCATATCCATATGTCCTTTTCTCTTATAATTATTGATCATAATGATTTCGAAGAAAGTAAAATGAGCGCACACATACCACGAGAACACTGTAACAATAATTTTGACAATTCATTCTATTGATTATCACATGAGAACGACGTTCAAATCAGAACATTGTTTGTATGATTTGAACGTCGTTCACGTGATAATCATCAGAAATCTTCATCCCAATGATAGTTTTGTAACATGGGAAATTGTGGGCACAAGTTATGCGATGTTACAAATTTTTCCTTGGCTCACCATCTGAGTTCTTACAAGTTACAATGATAATTGGACAACAAAGGAAAGATATTTATGGTACTATAAAGGTGAACTCGGGTATTGAGCCAATAATAAAAGTAGAAAGGAAAGGGACATAATGGAAACGAAGGTGAACATTATTAGATCTAAAACTAATACAAGAAACACTGATATTCTAAAGCTAGCACTATTGGAGGCGAGATTACAAGTCATGAGCCTGGCAACCATTTACCAAAGCTGCAGCCAGGGCACCCTGCGATCGTGTATCATTCGCCTATGTATGGAAACTGCGCACCCTCTCGTGATCATCGCGTGAGTGACCGCTCAAAATGTTGCATTCGGCGCTCGGCATTGCATTCTTGTCGTGGCTTGCTCTTGGGAGAAATAGACTTCAAAAACACAATTGGAAGAGAATTCTGGCATGGCCATATGGGGGTCCGGGGATTGCCAAAACAATTGTGACAAAACTCAAAATTGACCCATTTGTGGCCAAAAGCTAGGATACTTTAACCTAGCTTTTGATACTTTGTCAAAAGCTAGGATATCATCTCTTTCTGAATGGACTGATAGCGTCAAAGCCTACTAAAAAAACTGCAAGCTACGCATACGCTCACTGAGGGTTCTACTGTAGTAACATCAACAGAGCCGCCGTCAGGATTTTGCTCCTTCTATTTTGTTGTTGTTCGCCAAATTTCATCTCTCTCGCTTCCGTTCGCTCGTTCGCAAAGATGAAGTGCTTGATCTTTCTGGCGCTGGTCGCCGCCGTATCGGCCAAGTCCGTACTGGAGGAGCTAAAGATCTCCGAGGAGTGGGATACCTTCAAGACCCAGTTCGAGAAGATGTACGGTACCGAAGAAGAGGAGGTCCGCCGCTACACCATCTTCAAGGGCGAGGTAAGCCTGAGCCTGCTAGCCTTGAGAACAGACGCCGTCAGCTCACGGCAAAAACCTCGGGCTGAGGCCAACTAAAGCTTGACCATGTTTACTGCCTTGCCGTAGACCCTATGCCTATGCCATAGCCATGGGTACATGGGGAATTCTACTTTGCGAAGTGGTCAAAATAAATAATTCGACTTTTTGACTATTGTTTTGGTTGCATTCGTTTGTGGTTTGGAGTAGAGTTCTAGTGTTCTGGTGGTCGTAGTGCAGTAAAATCGAACGTTCGTTTTTACGGGCGGGGGGGGGGGGGGGGGGCAGGGTTGGAAAAAGTGCTAAAAAAGTTTCGTTCCGACTTTTAAAGGGGAAGTTAAGGGGCAAAAATCAAAATTTCACCAGTTGTAGTCTTCGGGGTGCTGTAGGCCTTGACAGATTATGCTAATATTTTCGTTAAATTATGCTTTTCACATTGCTGAAAAAATTGCGGAATTATGCCAATTTTATGCTAAAAGTTATCATAATATATTATGCCGCATTATGCTCACATATGCTGCTAATGTATATGATGGTTCTGTGCAAAATAACAGGGGAATTTTGTAGAGGGCGTTGTACTGTAGTAGCAAAAGTTCAACGGGGTCAACGCACCGTCCGACCTAGCTACGACCGTCACTGATTGTGGTGGACTGGACATGTTATTATTATTATTATTATTATTATTATTATTATTATTCTTTTATTCCACGATGGCGTGACGCCAATAAGTATAGGATATTACCAAGAGTACATAACCAAGAAGTTGAAGTTCTGCCGTCGCAGACCCCATAGCTGGAGTTGCACACTCTTGGGTTATGTGGCAACGTCTGTAGGGCCTTCCCTATCAAAATAATAAATTCTACTACTACTACTACTACTACTACTACTACTACTACTACTACTACTACTACTACTACTACTACTACTACTACTACTACTACTACTACTACTACTACTACTACTACTACTACTACTACTACTACTACTACTACTACTACTACTACTACTACTACTACTACTACTACTACTACTACTACTACTACTACTACTACTACTACTACTACTACTACTACTACTACTACTACTACTACTACTACTACTACTACTACTACTACTACTACTACTACTACTACTACTACTACTACTACTACTACTACTACTACTACTACTACTACTACTACTACTACTACTACTACTACTACTACTACTACTACTACTACTACTACTACTACTACTACTACTACTACTACTACTACTACTACTACTACTACTACTACTACTACTACTACTACTACTACTACTACTACTACTACTACTACTACTACTACTACTACTACTACTACTACTACTACTACTACTACTACTACTACTACTACTACTACTACTACTACTACTACTACTACTACTACTACTACTACTACTACTACTACTACTACTACTACTACTACTACTACTACTACTACTACTACTACTACTACTACTACTACTACTACTACTACTACTACTACTACTACTACTACTACTACTACTACTACTACTACTACTACTACTACTACTACTACTACTACTACTACTACTACTACTACTACTACTACTACTACTACTACTACTACTACTACTACTACTACTACTACTACTACTACTACTACTACTACTACTACTACTACTACTACTACTACTACTACTACTACTACTACTACTACTACTACTACTACTACTACTACTACTACTACTACTACTACTACTACTACTACTACTACTACTACTACTACTACTACTACTACTACTACTACTACTACTACTACTACTACTACTACTACTACTACTACTACTACTACTACTACTACTACTACTACTACTACTACTACTACTACTACTACTACTACTACTACTACTACTACTACTACTACTACTACTACTACTACTACTACTACTACTACTACTACTACTACTACTACTACTACTACTACTACTACTACTACTACTACTACTACTACTACTACTACTACTACTACTACTACTACTACTACTACTACTACTACTACTACTACTACTACTACTACTACTACTACTACTACTACTACTACTACTACTACTACTACTACTACTACTACTACTACTACTACTACTACTACTACTACTACTACTACTACTACTACTACTACTACTACTACTACTACTACTACTACTACTACTACTACTACTACTACTACTACTACTACTACTACTACTACTACTACTACTACTACTACTACTACTACTACTACTACTACTACTACTACTACTACTACTACTACTACTACTACTACTACTACTACTACTACTACTACTACTACTACTACTACTACTACTACTACTACTACTACTACTACTACTACTACTACTACTACTACTAGTCACATCCTTTATTGCTGAACCCACAAATAATTGTGATACAAATAATTGTAAACCATCCGAGGAAGAAGAGAAAGCCATTAAAAATAAAAAATATAACAAAAAAAAGGTTATTGTACCATGCCAAACGGCTATTATTAAGTCATGTACCAATTGTAATACATGACGTAGTATAGTAGTCAAGCACCTACAAAATACTTTGCAGGATAATATTTAAATTGCCTAGCATGCCTACAAATCCGCAGAGCATGCCAATGTTAAATAGGCCAACATATGAATACCGAAGGCGGTTACATGGACAGAAGGCGACATTGGTCGAGAAAAGATGGGCCTATTCTCTTCCTCAAGTAAGACGCTCTGCAACCACGGAGGCACGTGATTGACCACCTCAGCAAAACAAATGCAATTTTGCAGCGTAGCTGTGCCATCACAACAGCGTACTGGAGGTCACTATGCTTGTTAACCACCAGCTGAACAATGTTCTTCAATGCACGAGAGCACTCCGTGCCACATACGCCGTTTGTCGAAAATACGAGCGGAGTGAATGACCCCCTCTCGACATCGACAACACGCTGAAGATAGGCCCGCTTCTTCTGATGTTCATTCCGGGAAATCTGTGCAAGGACTTCCTGTCGCGACAGCAAAGACGCCGAGGGGTGAGTAACCCTCACATCAAAGAATGCATCTTGCTGTGGCGACCAAAAGCCCCTTGCACGGATATCCAATCGAGCCTCTGCAGCACGATTAGCGGTAGCGCCGTGAAGTTGTTCACCATCCAACGGCAAAAGCGGTGGCTCTGTTTGAACATCCGGGATGGCAGAAGTCATCACCTCCACCAGCACATCACGAAGCTCATTGTGTCGCAGACTTGGGTAGCCCCCTGTAGGGCATGTCAATGCATGGTCGACAGACATGTCTCTACTACTACTACTACTACTACTACTACTACTACTACTACTACTACTACTACTACTACTACTACTACTACTACTACTGAAATGTGTTTTTATTGAAAGCACAAAGCAATGAAGATGTGAATGCAAGGAGGGCAATGAATTCAAAAGGCGAACAGCAAAATTGTAACAAAATAGAAAGATAACAAATATTAATGGCAACAGCAATGTTTATACATGAAAAAGGGGAAGGAAAAGGAAAGAAAAACATCCAAACCAGAACTGCTTGAACACCGCCAGAATTGAAACCGAGATTCATACAGAAGAAAAAACTTCAGGACACCGGAAAACAAACTTTAGATCACATTTTGACATTATACGAGATGATGACAAAGAAAAACTATGCCCTAGAGAGCACACGGCAGTCATTCACAAAGCTCGCCGAGCGCTTAGAGCGATAGGAGGACCTAGAGCCACGTAAACAGGTGATACACCAGCGAAGTAGGCAGAATGACAAACGGCATCGCAAATGATTGACAACAACAGAATACACCAAATCAGCATTTTTCTCTAGAATACGGCCAACCAATGCCTTCAAAAACACGGAACACTCCTTCTACTACTACTACTACTACTACTACTACTACTACTACTACTACTACTACTACTACTACTACTACTACTACTACTACTACTACTACTACTACTACTACTACTACTACTACTACTACTACTACTACTACTACTACTACTACTACTACTACTACTACTACTACTACTACTACTACTACTACTACTACTACTACTACTACTACTACTACTACTACTACTACTACTACTACTACTACTACTACTACTACTACTACTACTACTACTACTACTACTACTACTACTACTACTACTACTACTACTACTACTACTACTACTACTACTACTACTACTACTACTACTACTACTACTACTACTACTACTACTACTACTACTACTACTACTACTACTACTACTACTACTACTACTACTACTACTACTACTACTACTACTACTACTACTACTACTACTACTACTACTACTACTACTACTACTACTACTACTACTACTACTACTACTACTACTACTACTACTACTACTACTACTACTACTACTACTACTACTACTACTACTACTACTACTACTACTACTACTACTACTACTACTACTACTACTACTACTACTACTACTACTACTACTACTACTACTACTACTACTACTACTACTACTACTACTACTACTACTACTACTACTACTACTACTACTACTACTACTACTACTACTACTACTACTACTACTACTACTACTACTACTACTACTACTACTACTACTACTACTACTACTACTACTACTACTACTACTACTACTACTACTACTACTACTACTACTACTACTACTACTACTACTACTACTACTACTACTACTACTACTACTACTACTACTACTACTACTACTACTACTACTACTACTACTACTACTACTACTACTACTACTACTACTACTACTACTACTACTACTACTACTACTACTACTACTACTACTACTACTACTACTACTACTACTACTACTACTACTACTACTACTACTACTACTACTACTACTACTACTACTACTACTACTACTACTACTACTACTACTACTACTACTACTACTACTACTACTACTACTACTACTACTACTACTACTACTACTACTACTACTACTACTACTACTACTACTACTACTACTACTACTACTACTACTACTACTACTACTACTACTACTACTACTACTACTACTACTACTACTACTACTACTACTACTACTACTACTACTACTACTACTACTACTACTACTACTACTACTACTACTACTACTACTACTACTACTACTACTACTACTGCTACTGCTACTGCTACTGCTACTGCTACTGCTACTGCTGCTGCTGCTGCTGCTGCTACTACTACTACTACTACTACTACTACTACTACTACTACTACTACTACTACTACTACTACTACTACTACTACTACTACTACTACTACTACTACTACTACTACTACTACTACTACTACTACTACTACTACTACTACTACTACTACTACTACTACTACTACTACTACTACTACTACTACTACTACTACTACTACTACTACTACTACTACTACTACTACTACTACTACTACTACTACTACTACTACTACTACTACTACTACTACTACTACTACTACTACTACTACTACTACTACTACTACTACTACTACTACTACTACTACTACTACTACTACTACTACTACTACTACTACTACTACTACTACTACTACTACTACTACTACTAAGTACGAGGGTGTTACCTACCGAATATATATATATATTTTTTTTTACCATCAGTGAGCATGTCATGAAAATAAATCCGAGAAGAAAGAAAAAGGCCCAACCCTGCCCTGCCAGTTATTTGGACTTACGGGGGTCGCCATGGCAAATAATAAACATAAAACTGCACACGTTCGGGCTCTCCGCCTTCTCCGTGAAATTATAATACCGTAAAAGAAAACTAGAGGGGAAAAAAGAAGCAACAATGAGGAATAGGAACTGATTTAGGAACCACTTGCAGTCAGTTATACAGGGCAGCGGGCCTCGGCAACGACCAAGGTAGCAGATGCATCCGCCACATTGCTGACGCGCATGGGGCGTCGCCGAGCACCACGTAAACAAACCATGCTGGAGCGAACCAGAGCAAAGCCAAGTCGGCAGCGAATCCACGCCATTACACGGTTGTACGTACCCATATGCCGGTCCTTTCTGTCGCAGAATATCCCACCAAGCGCGTAGTCGTTGGACTCTGCCGCCCGCGGAGGAGTCGTCTGCAAACCACATCTGGATCGTTCCCTCAGCCGAGAGAGCACGAATGAGGGGTAGAATGCCCAGCGCATACATCGGCATCGCGATAGGATCACCTTGGGTGGTGCCCTCTGCCGACATGATGACGCTGCCCCCAACAAACAGCTTTGCGGGTTGTCGGTAGCTGTTAATAACGACTGTCGCCAGGGATGGGCATAGGTGACGCATGTTGCGCAGGCATGCTTCCCTGTTCAGCGTGTTAAACGCATTCGTGGCATCTGCCATTAAGACCGTATCCTCCTGGTCGAACGCCTGCTGCATGGCATGTATCGCCGCCTCGATCCCGCAGTCCTGGCCTGCACAGAGTTGAAGGGTGCCAGCTGCCTCTTTAATATCCTGACCAATTACGTACAGGATGGCCTTGCCCACCACTCTCCGCATCACCTCGCCAATCCCAATGGGTCTAACCCCCGGGTTCTTGTTGAGGGGGATGAGTCGGGATGCCAGGTACGCTTCCAGCGATCGGGGGTCGACAAATTCGGTCGCTTCACGTCGAGCAGAGCTTGCCAGCGCATCGCATAGCGAGTCAGACGCATCGGAGAACATTGTGCACATCCACCTCCATGCCTCAGCGTCTACACCTGACGGGCCGGCTGCGCCATGAGTGTTGAGTACCGCAGTGTTACCAACCGCCCGTATTTGTCCGTATTTTTACGGAAATACAGCCATTTGTCCGCAGCACGGAAATAATCCAGATTCTCCCAGAAAATCCAAAAAAATCGGTAGCACCAAGCAAGAACGGCAGATTCGGTAGTATACAGAGTAGAATCTGGTCCCTGGATCTACGTAACTCTCCAGAGTGCGCCGCGACTTTATCAGATCTGGGACGCGTCGATCGACGGCGCAATCCGTGATACACGTTTGACATTTTCATGATTATTTTTTGTTTTGTTTCCTCGTGGTGCGCAGGTCGATTTTCACAACACAGCAAGAGTCCATAACCCCGGACTCTTGATTTTAGTTGACTCCCTGCATAGCACCACAACAGCACCACATCTGCACATCCCTGTAGGCATACCCATTCATGCACTCCCGGCTGACCTTTGCCCTGCTGACCCTTTGACTCCCTTGCATCAAGAGTACATCTGGTTTTCATGTATAGTACTCTTGCTTGCATGCACTGCACTGCATGCACCCCTTTTCCCGCTCACCCTGTCTCACTAACTGCGTGCACCCCTTTTCCCGCTCACCTTATTTCCCACTGCATGCACCTCTCTTTCCCTCTTTTAATAGCAGGGAGTCGTTTTTTACTTTTTTTTTTACGACTCCCTGCTCTTTAGTTATACCCGGAAGGCTGCGCTTGCGCAGTGTAGTTCTCCCAGTGCTTCTCCTTGTGCCTTTATTGTGGTTCTCCTTGTTGTTCTCCGAGTCTTCTCCTTGTAATTATCCCAGTCCTCTTTGTGCTTCTCTGAGTCCGACAATATAACTATCATAACAACCCATAATTGCGTGCAGTCTGAGATAGAGTGTTATAAAGTACAGTAGTATAGTATAGTATTATAGTAGAGTAGTCTCCAGTCCAGCCAGATCCCATATGACTCCACTTTGTGGTTTGATGCAAAATTTCAAACTCATCGGAGCAATTGGTGTGCACGTGTATTGAAGCGATCTTCAATTCCTCAAATCATTTCGTAGTGACAGTGTTCCTTTCTTTCATGTAGTCCTGGAATTATTTTAGCCTAGTCGTTTAGTCGGACAAGAGATGGACATCCCTCTTCATCTCCTTGCGCCATTGCTTCGTACGAGGTATGTGATCGTCGGCCATTGCATGTCTACCCGATTACGATCGTACACAATTCTTGCTCGTAGTCTGAGTCCATCTAATAGATTATATTTATTTGTTTGGTAATTTTTCATCGTTTGCAGCTGCAACACTATCGTCATACATCTGCGCGTGAATGCACATGTGCATCTTACCTGGCGATGAGCATGACCCTCCCCCCGATTGAATTGTTGTATAAATTCGTGCAAGGTAAGTAAAATAGTTTACTAAGGCTATGATCGTTTGGTCGGATCCAGATCCAGATCCAAATCTCAGATCCGTCGGATCCTTCAGAATCAACCGAACACTTTTTTGCGGACCTTGGCTGTTGCCATGTTGACGAAGTAAAAAATGGCGCTGACAGGTCACCCAAAAAAGGCACAAGTCGTACTGATCGCCCGCGTCGTACGAAAAGTCAACAAAAGTCCACTAGACGTACGACAATGAGTATAAAAATGATTTTTACCCACCATATACGCACAAAGGTCACATTTGGATCCGATGGATCCAGTCAACCCTGCTCCCGGGGCAGGGTTGCTCGGATCCAAATCCGAAGGATCTGGATCCGGATTCGACCAATCGATCATTGCAGATCCAGTGGATCCGATGGATCTGGATCTGGATCCGACCAAACGATCACGGCCTAAGTCTTGCTGTTAGGTAAATCGGGGGGAGGATTTTTTTCAACAACTCTACAGTACCTGTAGACACGTATGGGTTGTGATGGTGATTGAGTTATTACGGGTGTCATCAAAGAGTTGATATGATGGGGGTTGCGATGGTGATTGGGTTAGCATAACGATAGGATCTGTGCACATAACAACACGATTTGCTAATAGGGTATATACATGTAGGACCTGTACACACATGCATGTAAGATGCTTATTAACGTCCATTTCAAAACTATAGACGCGTACCTAGGCAAAAACCGTTATGCCAGCATCTATACCACATAAAATCTGTGATCACTTTGTGCATAATTTTTTCCAAATAGGGCATCTGTTATCCAATCGTTTGGAAACTATATGAGAGTAATTGTGGAGCGGACCTGAGCAATATTCCGAAAACTAATCTCAAAACGTTCCAGCCAAATTTGAAATATTTCAAAAACCCTACGCGTCTATAGTTTTGAAATAGACTGTAGGGTTTGCTGAGTGTTGTGGTGATCTGTACACAAAAAGCAATGGTACGAGGACTTCTTCAACTGTAGCACCTGCACACATAAAAGAGTAGAGTTGACATGGTAATAGGATTGTCATGGTGATAGGGTTACGAGGGCTACTAGGGTTATTGTCTCCAGAAAAATTAAAATTAGGGGTTATCGTCATGGTGTTATGTTTATCCTCACCAGAAATATTAGGGTTATCGTCATGGTGATAAGGTTATCACCACCAGTAAAATTTAGGGCTATCGTCATGGTGATAGGGTTATCAGGAATATTAGGGTTATGGTCATGGTGTTAGGGTCAGGGTTATCAGAAATATTCAGGTTATCGCCATTGTGATAGCCCTAGAGTTAGGGTTATCGTCATGGTTTTAGGGTTAACTTGGGGTTATCGTCAGCAGAAATACTGTAGAACGTGTCATAATAGACACCCTTAGCAAACAACGGTAACGCTATTTTTACGGTACTCGTACCTTGATCACCCAAATAGCGTTGAAACTGCAGCGTATAAACGTTATGGGGGCTGATTTATCGTTGTGACCAACGGTACGTGTTTTAGCCAAATATTGCATAGTCCGTACGCATTTAACCTTGTATCGCGTATATGGTGACAAAAATGGTTGTACAGCGCGAAATCAAAGCTATTCTCGTGGCAATACGTACTAAAAATAGCGTGCATCTTGCTAAAGGTCGAACCCAAATCACGGTATTTTCCCCCTTACGATAATACCGTTACAACATAACGTTGTTTGCTAAGGGTGTCTATTAGCGACGTAAAAACCCTAGCGAATTTAGCGATCGACTCATTTTCGCTAAAGTTTCAAGTCGCCGTTGAGACATTAGTAATGCACTGGTGATCCGTGAGTAAAATCGCTAAACCAGCTGACAATGGGAAAACGCTAATAGTCGCTAAAATTACCCGTTCTACAGTATTAGGGTTATTGCCATGGTGACAGCCCTGGGGTTAGGGTTATCGTGTTGATAGGGTTAGGGTTATCGTCACCAGGAATATTAGGGTTATCGCCATGGTGATTGCACTAGGGTTAGGGTTATCATCATAGTGATAGGGTTAGGGCTATCGCCATGGTGATAGGGTTAGGGTTACCGGGATTATTAGGGTTAATATGGCCCGACTTTTAGGGTTAAAACGCATTACGTCATCGATGGCGTCATATGTAAAACGCTCCGGTTTTAGGTTAAATCGCACAAATTTACCGTAAATCGGAAAAAATAGGGTTAAACGCCCTGGTTTTAGGGTTAACTCGCTATGACGTCATTGCTGACATCAGTGAGTTGGTACGCTTCAAAATCCTAGTCGACTCGCGCATTTCGCGTCCAAAGTTTGTCGTCAGAGAACTCCTGTTGCTTCTTGCGCAACACAGAGAAGGCCTGGTGCTGCAATCAACACCAAAATGCGATGGAGAATTGTCACGGAGTACCAGCAACTCCTGGGCAATCGTTCTCGAGTGCCTCCTGGCGGATTGAAATCGCCGTAGTCGCTGTTTCCTTCGCAGAATGTCAGTGAACTCATCCAGAGACTGGTGCAGAAAGCACCAGCATCGCGCCGTCCAGTTTGCTGATCTCTCTCGCAATCGTTCACGATTATAGCGGTTCACGAAACAATATTACAGAATAATCACCATGCTGCGTGGAAGGAAGGTGCGTAAACGCTTCTGAACGATATAATTGCAATCGAATAGGAGGCATGATAGTGCAATAGCATGGTTGAGACTTTTGTACAAACAGGATTTCTTCAGGGAATGCAACGTTTCTTGCAGGGGATGAAGGTTGAAGTGAGCTGAGAGAAAGTCACCAATGTTTGTTTTCTTCAGAAAACTAATCAGATGTCTGTCGACGCCTAGGAGGCGCTGTCGAGATTGATAGCATCTTTTTTCTGGCATGCATCAGGTCCATGATGTTCTAGAAAGGGCGTCGGTGCACCGTCTGCATCCGTCTATAATACAGAGCCGACGAGTGTTCATTGGTCGTAGGAGCCGGTATAAAAAGACTCTACTTGCTTTCGTCATGCATCATTATGCTCAATTTGTCAACAGGGTTGCGTCATCCTGTCTGCCTCGTGCACGAACATCTCGTCCGGACTTTCGGAGCTCGTGCACAAATTTGGAGGTGCTAACTACGATAAAGCCGTGTACTTCCACCCGAACGTGAATAAAATCGGACAAGATGCGTGGAGAATCGACAGCGCCGATATCAAAACCTTATCTCAAGCCCCTGGTAGGTGAAGAGACCATCATCTGGGCGGGCATTTACAAAACTCCCATGTGGTACCTTCAACCGACAGATTTTATTGCTTTCCACGCTTTCGTCGTCTTTCAAACGAGAAACTGGTGGTGGTCGGCGGAAAAAACCACCGACGGTGTCAGCATATGCAGAGGCAAGACTCGTTCAAGCGTGAGATCTTCCTATCGAAGCACCAATCGAAAAACTCCGATAGAGGAGATTATTGCTGACAAATCACATGTAAATCTGCAGGATCTGATAGATTTCCTCTACGACTCCAATCTCGTCAAGGGTATTTACAACGTTGTAACAAACAACTGTCATACGTTTGCCTCCACTCTGTTCAACGAACTTGCAGCTACCCACTACGTCAATCATATTGCACTTCGACATGCCAAACCCATCGACTCGGAGCATGCAATCGAATGAGTGCTCGACCCCCATCCAGACACACACATTTAGCACAGATATGTTGGTTTTAAAATGTTTAATTATAATTTCAGTAGATCATTTTCAGCTTGTATCAGCGTAATAACGCTGTTGGCCGGTATTTCCCCGTAGTATGAGGTCAGCTTCTCCGTATAATGTTGAAGATGTCTTGACGTTGATATATGGGGCTTCATGTCCGCCAATGTACGCCATTCGTTGTCGCTGCATGGAAGGAAACAGATTAAAACATGTATAAGATCTCTGGTATTTCAAATAAAGAGAATTGCACGACAGATTACTTACCAAGAACACAGAAACAGAGGCTGCAGACCGGCCTCCAGCTTCCTCCTGTGGTTTTTAGACTTCAGGTGGTCCAGGAACGACCGGAGGCCGGTCGTGGTCTTTCCGCATGTAGAGCAAGAAAAAAGCATCTTGATGATAGTTGAATGGGACTGATCAAGGTGGATCCAATCACTTTTATCCCCGCCCAGTTGTTCGTTGGTTGAAGGGTGCGGCGCGCATGCGTGCAGTTCAACATTAAAACTCTGCGCGATGATCATGGAGTCCGCCGCTCAGGATGTGAAGCGGGTAAAGCGGTGACGTGACTACTACATCTCTTTGAAACGTGTGCGATTCATATGAAAACCGCTAAAGATGATGGCCATGGACCCCGCGTCCCGTTCAAACTTGTCGCCGGTTCTAGTTGATTCCAGAAACTTCCACCTGATCCGAGCACACTGTGAGTACTCTGAGCACGCTGTGAGGAGTGGGAAACTATCGACATTTTGGTACTCTCCGGTTGATGCAGACAGTGTGTAACCTTTTGACCCGCGTACGTGAGACGCCCCGGTTTAGGGTAAAATCGCTATGACGTCATCGATGACGTCATAGCTGGTACACCCATAATACTTTCTACTTGTGTGTGTGTGTGTGTGTGTGTGTGTGTGTGTTGTGTGTGTGTGCATGTTGTGTGCATGTTGTGTGCATGTTGTGTGCTCACACGCAGGGTGCATGCGGCTCCAGCTGGGCGTTCAGCACAACCGGCTCCACCGAAGGCCAGCACTTCAAGAAGACTGGCAACCTTGTATCGCTGTCCGAGCAGAACCTGATTGACTTCAACCAAAAGAAGGCTGATCGTGGCTGTGGCGGAGGTTTCATGGACCATGGCTTCAAGTACATCATCGAGAACCACGGCATTGACACAGAGGAGAGCTACCCTTACACGGCCAAGGCCGGTACATGCCGCTTCAAGGAGTCGCACGTCGGCGCCACCCTCACCAGCTACAAGGACATGCTGCCGCGCAAGTCCGAGAGCGCCCTGCAGGAGGCTGTTGCCTCGGTGAGTACTTTTCTTACACATAACAGAATACTCTCTGCATGGTGGCCCATATTAGAAGCTGTGTCTTAGGAGAACATATCCGGCTAAAGATAAGAAAGCTTTATCATACATGCAGGGACTAATTTACTTCAAAAAAATTGCATAGCAATAATTGCTACACACCCCGACGTTTGCATAGCAACGCAACAATTTTGCATAGCAGTTTTTTTCCGTCGACAATGCAGTCTTCAGTGCACTTCCACTTATACCGTCAACGAACGCCGTGCTGTAATTCCTCAAACCACGAAGCGAGGACGCCTTCTCCCTGCACATCTTGCAAAATATCTTGGTCACAGCTCCGCCACTCGACTCTGCGCGATTCCATTCTTTTTTGGGATCAAATTCAGCAATCCACTTGTCCACAGTACCTTGCTTCACAGACATGCCGGCAGTGAAGAGGCTTCATCAATAAGGCTAGCAGAATTTTACAAAGATAAGGCCTGAACGGTCGAGATGCCAACTGCTAGTGAAGCAACGCGGTCTATATCTCAAACGCAGGTGAAGTACTTGTCGACACTCGCCTCGTGCTTCCTGGGCTGCACTTCAAGTAAGTATAGGGCTTGAAAGTGCTACGTCACAGCATAGCAACAATTTCAAAAATTCAAAAATTGGATCCACTTGGATCCAGTTTTTGTATGGATCCAAGCACATTTCAAGCGGTCTTACCCACAGCATGGTGATGTAGCCAGTGAAACTGACTGATTTGGCTACTGGGGGCGGGGTTACAACTGGTGGCGAAATAAAAGTCACACCTGCATGCGACATGAGTGGGTTGCTATGCACCCACATACTTAGGCAATAGCAAAGTCACACCTTAGTGGATCCAAAAATAGAAATCTGATGTCAACTTACTACTCCTTGGCCGTTTTGACGTCATCACTTTCAAGCCCTATTAGTATTACTATTAGTTAGTTAGTTTCCAAGTCACGGCAAGTGCACGTGCTGCGGTGCGCGTGCGGAGATAGTGTGACATATGGCCATGGTCCCGCGGCCCGGGCGTGCGTAGACCTAGGCTATGGTGTAAAATCTACCTGCATGCTGCAGTGCAGGCTGGACAACCACACACACACAGTCTAATCTAGTCACAGTGCATGGCGCGCCAACCAGCCACACACACTGTAAAGCTACACATGTGCATGCGCTACACATGTGCATGCGCTACGCATGCACTACAAGTCTATGTCCAGGGCCATACTTAGCTAACATGATGATTGTATGTTGTGTCGCAGTTTACCGCGACTCACTACGAACTTCGAATCGCAGACACTGTGTTTTGCGTCGCAAACTGCGATGCGATACCGGTTAAATTAGTCCCTGTACATGTATATACCACTCTTTGGTTTTAGATAGTGCACAATCAATGGCTTGTCCACCAACTGTTTGTTTTACTGCTCGCTGCACCACAGCATAGTGTGTTGTTGGCCGGCCCACTGCGCTTCTACTCTGTTGGACCATCGTGTCTGTTGAACCAGGGAGTCGTAAAATACCGGTATTATAAGACTCCCTGTGTTCAACCACTGTGTCATCATGGCTGTTGCAGCTTTCCCGGTCAGCTTATTGACTCTTGTTGTCGTTAAGAAATCTGATGATGTAAAATAGCGTTGTGGATGTTTGGAAAGTGCTACAGCACTTGATTGCATTCGGCGATGTATAGAAACGTATACATGTAATTGTAATACTCTTCACTCTCTGTGTGTTCTCTTCTGTTCCTGCCGGCTGTCGTATCGCAGGTTGGCCCAGTGTCGATTGCCATTGACGTATTTCCGCTACTACAAGCACGGAGTCCTGATCGACAGCAAGTGCACCAACGCTTACCCGAATCACGCTGCCCTGGTCGTCGGCTACGGTGTTGAGGAAGAGCAGGACTACTGGCTGGTCAAGAACACGTGGGGTACCAGCTGGGGAGACAAGGGATACATCAGGACGGCACGTAACCATGACAACATGTGCGGGATCGCCACGGACGCCAGCTATCCGATCGCCTAAGCACACATCGCCGGGACAGCGCCGTCAAAGAAGAAGCGCTCGCACACGCCTTTGTCGTGTGATGTTGTAACTTATCTACCATCAGTATAGCTGATTGCCACCGCCACAGCTGCTGCTGCTGCAGCTTTTGTGGCGCAATCTTCCTTACACTATCAGCCCGGATCATCCATTCGCGCTATGATCCAAGCTTGCAGCCTATATCAATCCTATCTTCTGAAAATTGTGGTCAGCTTGCTGTCTGATGATCGGTTAACGCTTCTCATCCCTCTCAAGTGTGTTTATTTTATATAAGGCCACACCGTTTTTTTTCTATGTTTCGCATCATGACGTCACCTTATTCGATGAAATCAATGAGCATGAGGGAGGGGGAAAAAAATAAAAAAGCCATCCAAAAAAAAACAGTGTACGTGCCTTGCATTTGTGTACAGTGAAGCGACGTGGCACTGACTGTCTGTTCATGTACATTAACATGAACATTGACATGTCGGATTTCAGTTGCCAGCACTGTACATGATATACATGAGTGTACATGTATCCCCTCTAGGCCTCTGCCATGCTTTTGCCAGTTCATATGGCGTGTGGTCCAAACACAGGCAGCATGATTGTGTGACTTGCGGCCCAGCTTATTGCACACACAATGTTCAAATGCCATGTACATGTGTGTGAGCTGAGTACAATCATGCGATAAATAGAACAAATATTTAATTGATGCCAACATAATATTTACGTGTAACAATCATGTTCCGCAGGCATGCTTCCCTGTTCAGCGTGTTAAACGCATTCGTGGCATCTGCCATTAAGACCGTATCCTCCTGGTCGAACGCCTGCTGCATGGCATCAAGAGTACATAACCCCCGGGGGGTTATGTACTCTTGATGGCATGTATCGCCGCCTCGATCCCGCAGTCCTGGCCTGCACAGAGTTGAAGGGTGCCAACTGCCTCTTGAATATCCTGACCAATTACGTACAGGATGGCCTTGCCCACCACTCTCCGCATCACCTCGCCAATCCCAATGGGTCTAAAGGCCGATTCACAATACAACTTTCTGCGACGCGACTTGCGACACATGCGACGAGCTGCGACAGCGACACACGGTTCACAATATTCTTCATGTTTGCGACATCCTCATGCACAAGTAGTACTATGCACGTGCACTGCACGTACACTGCACGTGCACCCAGGGTCGAAATTGTACTCCATTTGTGTATGTCGCGTGTCGCATGTCGCAAAAGTTGAACTTTCTTCAACTTCTGCGACAGGTGCATTACGAACAGCTTGCGGCAGGTTGCGACAGCTCGCGACAGGCAGTTTCTTGTCGCAACTGTCGCAAATCGCGTGTCGCGTCGCAGAAAGTTGTATTGTGAATCGGGCTTTAAGCGGGATTCACAGAAGCTTTTTTGCGATGCGACACGCGATGCGACAGACGCGAAACCGGGAAAACCCCAAATCGCGCGCAGCCATGTCGCACCCCACGCAACTGCCGCAACTGGGCCATCGCAGGCCATCGCAGAAGTTGAGCTTGGCTCAACTTTTGCGATGCGATGCGATGCGACAAGCGATTTGGTGTACGATTTTGACCTTTTCTACAGCAAAGTTGTACAAAGGTGCAAGAGTTGCCTATAAATTTTTACAAGTTGTGTCAAACCGCGCGAATATCATGGTGACGTACCCAAATCAGCAAAACTTTGTCGCATCGCTGACTTCTTCTGTGAATGGTATTTCGCGAGTTCGCATTGCACGCATCCATCGCAGATCGCGTCGCATCGCGTGTCGCATCACAAAAAAGCTTCTGTGAATCCCGCTTTACCCCCGGGTTCTTGTTGAGGGGGATGAGTCGGGATGCCAGGTACGCTTCCAGCGATCGGGGGTCGACAAATTCGGTCGCCACACTTCGAGCAGAGCTTGCCAGCGCATCGCATAGCGAGTCAGACGCATCGGAGAACATTGTGCACATCCACCTCCATGCCTCAGCGTCTACACCTGACGGGCCGGCTGCGCCATGAGTGTTGAGTACCGCCTTTCTCACCAAGTCACGATTGAGACCAGAGAACCTGACCGGATGAGGCTGAGGAGGGGGAACACCTTGTATCAGGGCCTCCGTGGCTAGGGGCGCAGGGTCAGGGTGTTTGTGTGGAATCTGGATTTGGTCGTAGTCGCGGAGGTAAGTTCTCTCCGTTCACTTTTACTGTACCGACGGTGCACTGTGCATTGGCATGCTCCCACCCTCTCACGGTTCTGTGTAGTGCATTTTGTCGCTGGGTTCTGATCGAAAGGCTCCAGTGGCAAGATGCATTGCATCGAATCGAGAGGGGGTGGGGGCATGCCAATGCAGGGTGCACCGTAGTAGGTACGGTAAAAGTGAACCCAGTTAATAATGAATATCATCTCGCGCGGGATTGTATTGGCTATTATTTCCCGGTCAGCAAGGCTCCTGATTTGCTGAAACAGGCATATAGTACCGTACCATGGGATAATGCTATAATACTCCCTGCATAGCACCACAACAGCACCACATCTGCACATCCCTGTAGTGTAGTAGTTTTACCTTGACACTTCTTGCTTGTCTTATGGTAACACCTTGTGTTCCTACTATTCTCACTCCTGCGGTTCTCACCTTTCTTTTGCTTTATAACCTCTGGTTTGAACATCATTCGACGAATTCTCCAATCAATCAAGTCTATACTGTTACACTGGTAGCTTGAGGATGGTTGAGATCATCGTTTGCCCTTTGACGTGCCTTGTGCTCCTGGCCGCTACTGCTCTGCTATACGCCGCTTTCCGTGAGATCCGCTGCGCTCGGGACAACGTGGCTGCTACAGTTGGACGACATCAATTACCTGCTACATCAAGCTCAAGTCCTCCGGATCTAGCCCAGTGTCGATCGCGTTCTCTCTCCCAGACAAGCCCGAGCGTCAAACGCGTTACCAGAGAACCGAATGTTTTCCATGGCAACCCTTCCGAGTTCAAAGAATGGGTATTTACGGTCGAGTTAGCCTTGAAGTGCTCACCTCAAGGTGACCCGGAGAGCCAAGTTAACTTTGCGGCTAGCTACCTCGCTGGGAATGCGCGTCTTTGGCTAATTTCTTCCCTGGAAGCAGGTGAGCAATTTTCGGATTGGCATTCTTTGAAAAGCGCCCTAGCGCGAGTGTATGGCCCGCACTATGATGGGGAAAGAGTGCGGTTGGATATGTTCTCTATCCAACAGCGTGGGTCAATTGAATCGTACGTAACGGAGTTTTCTCGGCTAAGTTTACAGGTGCCGGAACTTGACGAACTCTCCAGAGCCTTGCTATTTGTCAACGGCCTGCACGGTAACATGCGGACCTTGGTAGTGAAGGAACACCCCACTACACTGTCAGCCGCCGTTCAGTCAGCGCTAGCAGTCGCCTCAGACAGCCGATTTCAGCGCAGACCACCACTGGCGACCGCGCCGGGATTCGCACCACCATCAGGTAGCAAAAAGCTAACAAAACTAAGCCCCGAGGAACGTGAGACATTACGAGCCCAGGGGGGCTGCTTCGCATGTCGTCGACCAGGCCATATGGCCCAGAATTGCCCGCAGCATCGAGATCACCCAAACGGTGGACGTCAGTAAGGCCGATGCGATTACTGACGCAGCAAGAAAAGGCATCACCTGCGTGTAGTGTGTGCTCCGTCTCTACCCGTAACCGATTCAGTAGCCTCGCTGTGGAGGATGTTGACGATGATGCTGAATGCTCCGAAGCCAATTTCAAGCGAGATGTTACACCAACTATTGAGGCCCAGGTTACCAGCGTCAATGTGGAAACGGAACATGAGCTCCTGCGTGTAGAAGGCAAAATCAACGGTCGTCGCGCGCTTATGTTAATAGATTCGGGCTCGACCCATGATTTCATTGCCGAACAGTTTGCCAGGAGAGTTAACCTGCCAACCGAAATTGGCTCGGAAAACCTGAATGTCACGCTGGCTGATGGAGCATCAAGCTCGTTTCCCATGGAGACGACCCATGAATTGAAGGTTATCGTAGGCGACTTCAGCGATAATCAAACCTTCACGGTGTTCCCCCTTCATCGCTATGACGCTATATTGGGGAAACCTTGGTTAACGCGTAACAATCCAGACATAAACTTCCGGACGAATGAAGTCAGGTTGAACTCGAATGGTTTGCCTTGTGCGTCGCCCAGTCAAAGCGAACCGACCGCTCCTGTGGAGGCGATGTTCATATCTGGTCGTCAGGCTAGGCATGCCCTTAGGAGTGGAGACGAAGGTGTTCTGGCGTGGGTCAGCGTAGAAGACGGCATTGGCAAGGAACCTCCCGACAAATCCACTCAGAACGAGCACCCAGATCTCAAGGCCATGTTCCGTGACTATGACGATCTTTTCCCGGATGATCTGCCAGCTAGACTCCCACCAGAGAGGTCTGTAGACCACGAAATCCGCCTGGAGGAAGGCTCATCACCCCCATCGCGACCTGCCTATCGCCTGCCCAGGCCAGAAATGGAGGAATTGAAGAAACAGCTCACAGAACTCTTGAAAAAGGGTTTCGTAGAACCAAGTAAGTCCCCCTTTGGTGCACCGGTGTTTTTTGTCAAGAAAGCTGATGGTTCGTTACGCATGGTCTGCGATTGGAGGGAGCTAAACAAGATAACTGTTAAGAACAAGGCGTGCTTGCCCAATGTGGATGATTTATTCGATACCGTACAGGGCGCTAGGTACTTCACGAAACTAGACCTCCGATCAGGGTATAATCAGATTCGCATTCAAGCTGAGGACGTGCCCAAAACCGCGATTAACACTCCCTTTGGGCATTACCAATTTAGGGTCATGGGATTTGGTCTCACCAATGCACCGGCAACATTTCAATCCATGATGAATACGATTCTTCAACCATATCTGAGGGAGTTCGTAGTCGTGTTCCTAGATGACATACTCATCTTCAGCAAAACGTGGTCGGAGCATATGCAGCATGTCCGGTCGGTATTGAGCGTGCTCCGGGACAACCAGTTATTTTGCAAACGGTCAAAATGTGAATTTGGCGTGGAGAGTGTGCGGTTCCTGGGACATTGCATCGATGGACTGCACATCGCCCCTGACCCAGACAAGATTGCCGCAGTAAAGGTCTGGCCCGCTCCGACTTCCGTCACAGAGGTGAGGCAATTTCTTGGATTTACGAATTATTTTAGGCGATTCATAGATCAATACTCATCGCTCTCTAAGAACTTAGAGGAGATAACGGGAAAACATGCACGATTCGAGTGGAACAGCTCTCGGCAACATGCCTTTGAATCGCTAAAGCATGCCTTGTTGAATGCGCCCCTATTGCGGCTGGCTGATGTGAACCGACCATTCAGAGTGGTAACAGATGCAAGCGATTTCGCCTTGGGATGTGTTCTTCTCCAAGAACTAGAGGAAGATGCCTGGCATCCAGTGGCTTATGCTAGCCGAAAATTGTCTGCTGCGGAACAGAATTATACAGCTACAGAAAGAGAAACATTGGCCGTAGTGTTTGCGCTAAAGACCTGGCGCATCTACCTCTTTCAACACTTTGAGGTCATTACAGACAACATGGCGGTAGTTTATCTGAAAACAAAACCAAGCATTACAAAGAGAGAGGCGCGATGGGTTGAATTCCTAGCTGACTATAATTACACAGTCCGTCACAGACCCGGCAGAGAGAACCCTGCAGATCCCCTTTCGCGTCGCCCAGATCTCCATGAGAGTAACCTCGTGGAGAATGCAGTACCACGTTTGAATGCTATTGAGTATGCTTTAGCAATGAATGATGACGTGTCCAATACAATATCAGATGCCTACCAGAGAGACAAAGAGCTAACTCCCATCATAGAAAGATTGAAGCATTCTCTCCGAGATAATTTGCATGATCGCTATTATTGGGACGAATCCACTGATCGCTTGTACCTCAAGGCATCCCCCAATAACCGGTTGTGCATACCACAGTGCGGTGTCCGGTTAAAGCTCATTCAAGAACACCATGAGTGTGCAACGGCTGGCCACCCGGGTCGTGATCGAACGTACTTCCGCCTAGCACGTTTTTTCTACTGGCCCCGAATGGGTCTCGATATCAAGAGATTTGTCAAAACCTGTGATCTCTGCCAGCGAACGAAGGGAGGTCAGCCCCGAACAGGGCTTCTCCAGTCACTTCCAATACCTAATAGTCCTTGGCAGGATATCTCAATGGATTTTATTGTTGGATTGCCCCTTACTTCTCGTGGCTTCGACGCAATTTACACCTTTGTGGACCGACTTACGAAATGCGTACATCTTGTTCCAACAAACTCGAAGATTGATGCTAAGGGCAGCGCTCAACTGTACATTCAAAACGTGTTTCGTCTGCACGGGCTGAGCTCAACCATTGTTTCCGATCGCGATCCACGATTCACTGCAGCTTTTTTCAAAGAAGTATTCTCTCAGCTAGGAACTAAATTGGCATTCAGCACTGCTAACCACCCTCAAACGGATGGTTTGACAGAGAGAGTTAACCGGCAAGTGGGAGATGTTCTAAGAGCATTTGTGAACTTGAGACAGGACAATTGGGATTCGCTTCTACCACTCTGCGAGTTTGCAATAAATAGTTCACAACAGTCATCTGTAGCTAATACACCGTTCTATCTGAACTATGGGTTTGACCCTAAGTCCCCACCCGAATTCATTCTTACGGGAGGGGAAAGGAGTGATTCGGTCGATTGGCTTCATGAGCAGGAAGCCGCACTAAGGATAGCTCGAGATGCTATGCTCGACGCCCAGGCAAGGCAAGCTCTATACGCAGACCAGACGAGAACGCCCAGTGATTTGAAGGTTGGTGATAGCGTTCTTGTCTACAGAGACTTTCTACTGACCCCGGAAGCTCGTGGCCAGCCCTCTCGGAAGTTGCAACCCAAGTGGTTTGGTCCGTATCGTATCCAGGCTAAGATTGGAGCGAATGCTTTTCGCTTGGAACTACCCCGTGAACTTCGCTGCCATCCCGTGTTTAATGTCACTGCTCTTAAACGCTACGAAGAGAACACGATTCCTGGAAGACACCAACCCCCGCCTCCGCCCTTCACAGATCTAGATGGACACACACGCTATGTTGTCGAAGCCGTTTTGAATCACCGACACCGCAGTGGTGAGCAACACTTCCTGGTGCATTGGAAGGGTTACCCCAGCAGCGAAGCTACGTGGGAGCCCGCTGGCAACCTATGTGATGAGTCTGGTCGGAATATTAAACCGCTGCAGAACTATCTAGCCTCACAACGACAGCAGCCTTGATCTAACTGGGCTGAGCCATATGCATCTCTTACTGAGATAGTTAATAATTATGTTATAGACTGATATAGTTTTGCGTCATCTCCTTGTGAGAGTGATGAAGTTGAGTTGGATTACACTTCAATGTGGTTATGCATGTGCATGAGTGATTATTTAATATTCCCCTTTCCACAATTGCATCTCCTAACTGGATTGTGTTATCTAATAGAACCTTGGGCTTCCTATGGGGCCGGGAGAGTGTAGTAGTTTTACCTTGACACTTCTTGCTTGTCTTATGGTAACACCTTGTGTTCCTACTATTCTCACTCCTGCGGTTCTCACCTTTCTTTTGCTTTATAACCTCTGGTTTGAACAGACCATAGGTCTGTGGGAAACACCCTAGTAAAATAAAAGTTAATAATAATAATAATAATAATAATAATAACATCATTCGACGAATTCTCCAATCAATCAAGTCTATACTGTTACATGTAGGCATACCCATTCATGCACTCCCGGCTGACCTTTGCCCTGCTGACCCTTTTGCCTCCCTTGCATGCACTGCACTGCATGCACCCCTTTTCCCGCTTACCCTGTCTCACTAACTGCGTGCGCCCCTTTTCCCGCTCACCCTATTTCCCACTGCATGCACCTCTATAGTAGGGAGTCGTAAAATACTTTTTTTTTTACGACTCCCTGCTCTATACCCGGAAGGCTGCGCTTGCGCAGTGTTGTTCTCCCAGTGCTTCTCCTTGTGCCTTTATTGTGGTTCTCCTTGTTGTTCTCCGAGTCTTCTCCTTGTAATTATCCCAGTCCTCTTTGTGCTTCTCTGAGTCCGACAATATAACTATCATAACAACCCATAATTGCGTGCAGTCTGAGATAGAGTGTTATAAAGTACAGTAGTATAGTATAGTATTATAGTAGAGTAGTCTCCAGTCCAGCCAGATCCCATATGACTACACTTTGTGGTTTGATGCAAAATTTCAAACTCATCGGAGCAATTGGTGTGCACGTGTATTGAAGCGATCTTCAATTCCTCAAATCATTTCGTAGTGACAGTGTTCCTTTCTTTCATGTAGTCCTGGAATTATTTTAGCCTAGTCGTTTAGTCGGACAAGAGATGGACATCCCTCTTCATCTCCTTGCGCCATTGCTTCGTACGAGGTATGTGATCGTCGGCCATTGCATGTCTACCCGATTACGATCGTACACAATTCTTGCTCGTAGTCTGAGTCCATCTAATAGATATATTTATTTGTTTGGTAATTTTTCATCGTTTGCAGCTGCAACACTATCGTCATGCATCTGCGCGTGAATGCACATGTGCATCTTACCTGGCGATGAGCATGACCCTCCCCCCGATTGAATTGTTGTATAAATTCGTGCAAGGTAAGTAAAATAGTTTACTAAGTCTTGCTGTTAGGTAAATCGGGGGGAGGATTTTTTTCAACAACTCTACAGTACCTGTAGACACGTATGGGTTGTGATGGTGATTGAGTTATTACGGGTGTCATCAAACTTGAAGAGTAGATATGATGGGGGCTGCGATGGTGATTGGGTTAGCATAACGATAGGATCTGTACACATAACAACAATATTTGCTAATAGGGTATATACATGTAGGACCTGTACACACATACATGTAAGATGCTTATTACAGTCCATTTCAAAACTATAGACGCGTACCTAGCCAAACCGTTATGCCAGCATCTACATGTATACCACATAAAATCTGTGATCACTTTGTGCATAATTTTTTCCAAATTGGGCGTTTGTTATCCAATCATTTAGAAACTACATGAGAGTAATTGTGGAGCGGACCTGAGCAATATTCCGAAAACTATTCTCAAAACGTTCCAGCCAAATTTGAAATATTTCAAAAACCCTACGCGTATATAGTTTTGAAATGGACTGTTGGGTTTTCTGAGTGTTGTTGTGGTGATCTGTACACAAAAAGCAATGGTACGAGAACTTCTTCAACTGTAGCACCCGCACACATAAAACGAGTAGAGTTGGCATGGTAATAGGATTGTCATGGTGATAGGGTTACGAGGGCTACTAGGGTTATTGTCTGCAGAAAAATTAAAATTAGGGGTTATCGTCATGGTGTTATGTTTATCGTCACCAGAAATATTAGGGTTATCGTCATGGTGATAAGGTTATCACCACCAGTAAAATTTAGGGCTATCGTCATGGTGATAGTTGGGAGGGCCCAAATATGCTCAAAAATTTCGCATATTGGCCACTTGCTTCAAAATATGCTTCGAAATCACACAAATGCAGAAAAATATGCTCGAAATATGCTAGAAATATGAACTGATATCAGTGATAATAGAGAGGTTCCGCATAACGTAATTACGTTAGTAAAAAACGTAGTCCATCTACGGAAAGTCGTACGTAAACTGCATGCGCATCTGGGTTCCGCCATATGGAGTTTTCAAATCACGTAGCAGCCCTTGGCAACTCCGAACGCTGTAGTGTACGACCAGATCGACCTGGGGAGAGAGTCATAAATTTGTACCCCAATCCACTTACGGACCAGCTACGTTATCAGAGCCCTATCTACGTACTCTCCGTAGACAACTTTCCGTAAGTGGAGTGTAAACTCGCGAATTCACGGGTTTTTCCCGCCCACTAACGTAAAGTTGCTCAACTTTACGTAGTGCGGAACCTCTCTAATTATGCGAATTATTTGCTCCTTGTAGCAAAATATGCTACATTTGGTACAATTATGCTAGATTTGTTACTTTATGCGACCTTGCGTCGCGGACACTCTCTTCTCGGGTCAAAATTTTCGCCCCGTGTTTGGATGAGCATTTTCCTTCCGGGCTAAGTTTGGAAGTGTTCCCTGACCGAGCGTGCCGTGGTAAGTTTCCTTGTCCATTTCCGCAATCTGCCTTATAATTATGCGAATTATTTGCTCCTTGTAGCAAAATATGCTACACTTGGTACGATATGCTAGATTTGCTACTTTATGCGACCTTGTGTCAAAGGGACCAAAATAGGCGAAAATATGCGCAAGCATATTCGGGCCCTCCCTAGGTGATAGGGTTATCAGGAATATTAGGGTTATGGTCATGGTGTTAGGGTTAGGGTAATCAGAAATATTAGGGTTATCGCCATGGTGATAGCCCTAGGGTTAGGGTTATCGCCATGGTGCTAGGGTTAACTTGGGGTTATCATCATCAGAAATACTGTAGACGTAAAAACCCTAGCGAATTTAGCGATCGGCTCATTTTTGCTAAAGTTTCAAGTCGCTAATCCGTTGAGACATTAGTAGTGCACTGGTGATTTGTGAGTAAAATCGCTGCAAATCGCTAAACCAGCCGGCAATGGGAGAACGCTAAAATTACCCGTTCTACAGTATTAGGGTTATCGCCATGGTGAGAGCCCTAGGGTTAGGGTTATCGTCACCAGGAATATTAGGGTTATCGCCATGGTGATAGCCCTAGGGTTATCGTCATGGCAAGAGTACATGAAAACCAGAGTGTGCAGCTTGGGGTCTACTCTGCTATGGGTGTCTGTCACGGCGAAATTCCGTGATTACATCAAATTTGGTGCAGGAGTCTGCAGATCTGAGGCGGGAAATGGCGTAGTGCGTACAACTGAGCTGCAGTTGTGCAGAAAGAGACCTGCTTGAATCCTGCTTGTACGCACTACATCACTAAAATGATGTAATCACGGAATTTCGCCGTGACAGCAACCCGTCCGAGCTGCACACTCTGGTTTTCATGTACTCTTGGTCATGGTGATAGGGTTAGGGCTATCGCCATGGTGATAGGGTTAGGGTTACCGGGATTATTAGGGTTAATATGACCCGATTTTTAGGGTTAAACACACCAGTTTAGGGCTGAATCGCATTTCGTCATCGATGGCGTCATATGTAAACCGCTCCGATTTTAGGTTAAATCGCACAAATTTACCGTAAATCGGAAAATAATTAGGTTTAAACGCCCCAATTTTAGGGTTAAATCGCTATGACGTCATCGATGAGTTGGTACACCTCAAAATCCTAGTCGACTCGCGCATTTCGCGTCCAAAGTTTGTCGTCAGAGAACTCCTGTTGCTTCTTGCTTGAAATCGCCGCAGTCGCTGTTTCCTTCGCAGAATTTCAGTGAACTCATCCAGAGACTGGTGCAGAAAGCACCAGCATCGAGTCGTCCAGTTCGCTGATCTCTCTCGCAGTCGTTCACGATATGGCGGTTAACGAAGCAAGATTACAGAATAATCACCATGCTGCGTGGAAGGAAGGTGCGTAAACGCTTCTGAACGATATTATTGCAATCGAACAGGAGGCATGATAGTGCAATAGCATAGTTGAGACTTTTGTACAAACAGGATTTCTTCAGGGAATGTAACGTTTCTTGCAGGGGATGAAGGTTGAAGTGAGCTTAGAGAAAGTCACCAATGTTTGTTTTCTTCAGAAAACTAATCAGATGTCTGTCGACGCCTAGGAGGCGCTGTCGAGATTGATAGCATCTTTTTTCTGGCATGCATCAGGTCCATGATGTTCTAGAAATGGCGTCGGTGCACCGTCTGCATCCGTCTATAATACAGAGCCGACGAGTGTTCATTGGTCGTAGGAGCCGGTATAAAAAGACTCTACTTGCTTTCGTCATGCATCATTATGCTCAATTTGTCAACAGGGTTGCGTCATCCTGTCTGCCTCGTGCACGAACATCTCGTCCGGACTTTCGGAGCTCGCGCACAAATTTGGAGGTGCTAACTACGATAAAGCCGTGTACTTCCACACGAACGTGAATAAAATCGGACAAGATGCGTGGAGAATCGACAGCGCCGATATCAAAACCTATCTCAAGCCCCTGGTAGGTGAAGAGACCATCATCTGGGCGGGCATTTACAAAACTCCCATGTGGTACCTTCAACCGACAGATTTGATTGCTTTCCACGCTTTCGTCGTCTTTCAAACGAGAAACTGGTGGTGGTCGGCGGAAAAAACAACCGACGGTGTCAGCATATGCAGAGGAAAGACTCGTTCAAGCGTGAGATCTTCCTATCGAAGCACCAATCGAAAAACTCCGATAGAGGAGATTATTGCTGACAAATCACATGTAAATCTGCAGGATCTGATAGATTTCCTCTACGACTCCAATCTCGTCAAGGGTATTTACAACGTTGTAACAAACAACTGTCATACGTTTGCCTCCACTCTGTTCAACGAACTTGCAGCTACCCACTACGTCAATCATATTGCACTTCGGCATGCCAAACCCATCGACTCGGAGCATGCAATCGAATGAGTGCTCGACCCCCATCCAGACACACATTTAGCACAGATATGTTGATTTTAAAATTTTTAATTAGATATTGTTGATAGCTATCTGTGCTTGGATCATCGTAATCACACTGTTGACTGGCAATTCTCCGTAGTGGGAAGTTAGCTTCATCATATAATGGGTGAGATGGCTGACGGTCGATAGATGATGTTTTAAATGTTCAAGTGTCCGCCATTGGTTGTCGCTGTACGGGAGGAAACAGATCAAAACATGTATAATATCTATGGTATTTCAAATAAAGAGAATTGTACCGCAGATCACTTACCACGAACACAGAAACAGAGGCTGTAGACCGGCCTCCAGCTTCCTCCTGTGCCCTTGGATCGTAGATGATCCAAGAACGGCTGGAGGCCGGTCGCGGTCTTTGCGCATGTTGAGCAGGAAAACAACATCTTGATGATAGTTGAATGGGACTGATCAAGGTGGATCCAATCACTTTTATCCCCGCCCAGTTGTTCGTTGGTTGAAGGGTGCGGCGCGCGCGCGCGCGCAGTTCAACATTAAAACTCTGCGCGATGATCATGGAGTCCGCCGCTCAGGATGTGAAGCGGGTAAAGCGGTGACGTGAGTACTACATCTCTTTGAAACGTGCACGATTCATATGAAAACCGCTAAAGATGATGGCCATGGACCCCGCGTCACGTTCAAACTTGTCGCCGGTTCTAGTTGATTCCAGAAACTTCCACCTGATCCGAGCACGCTGTGAGTACTCTGAGCGAGGAGTGGGAAACTATCGACATTTTGGTACTCTCCGGTTGATGCAGACGGAGAATTGAGAATTGCACGACAGATCACTTCCCATGAGCAGAGAAATTCGGACTGCAGACCGGCCTTCAGCTTTTCCTGACTTCAGGCGGTCCACGAACGGCTGGAGGCCGGTCGCGGTCTTCATACAGACTGAGCATGAAAACAGCATCTTGATGGTTGATAGTTGAATGGGACTGATCAAGGTGGATCCAATCACTTTTATCCCCGCCCAGTTGTTCGTTGGTTGAAGTCCGCCGCTCAGGATGTGAAGCGGGTAAAGCGGTGACGTGACTACTACATCTCTTTGAAACGTGTGCGATTCATATGAAAACCGCTAAAGATGATGGCCATGGACCCCGCGTCCCGTTCAAACTTGTCGCCGGTTCTAGTTGATTCCAGAAACTTCCACCTGATCCGAGCACACTGTGAGTACTCTGAGCACGCTGTGAGGAGTGGGAAACTATCGACATTTTGGTACTCACCGGTTGATGCAGACAGTGTGTAACCTTTTGACCCGCGTACGTGAGACGCCCCGGTTTATGGTAAAATCGCTATGATGTCATCGATGGCGTCAGTTAGCTGGTACACCCATAATACTTTCTACTTGTGTGTGTGTGTGTGTGTGTGTGTGTGTGTGTGTGAGTGTGTGTGTGTGCATGTTGTGTGCATGTTGTGTGCTCACACGCAGGGTGCATGCGGCTCCAGCTGGGCGTTCAGCACAACCGGCTCCACCGAAGGCCAGCACTTCAAGAAGACTGGCAACCTTGTCTCGCTGTCCGAGCAGGACCTGATTGACTGCAACCAAAAGGAGGCTGATCGTGGCTGTGGCGGAGGTTTCATGGACCATGGCTTCAAGTACATCATCGAGAACCACGACATTGACACAGAGGAGAGCTACCCTTACACGGCCAAGGCCGGTACATGCCGCTTCAAGGAGTCGCACGTCGGCGCCACCCTCACCAGCTACAAGGACATGCTGCCGCGCAAGTCCGAGAGCGCCCTGCAGGAGGCTGTTGCCTCGGTGAGTACTTTTCTTACACATAACAGAATACTCTCTGCATGGTGGCCCATATTAGAAGCTGTGTCTTAGGAGAACATATCCGGCTAAAGATAAGAAAGCTTTATCATACATGTATATACCACTCTTTGGTTTTAGATACTACAATGAGAGTGCACAATCAATGGCTTGTCCACCAACTGTTTGTTTTACTGCTCGCTGCACCACAGCATAGTGTGTTGTTGGCCGGCCCACTGCGCTTCTACTCTGTTGGACCATCGTGTCTGTTGAACCAGGGAGTCGTAAAATACCGGTATTTTAAGACTCCCTGTGTTCAACCACTGTGTCATCATGGCTGTTGCAGCTTTCCCGGTCAGCTTATTGACTCTTGTTGTCGTTAAGAAATCTGATGATGTAAAATAGCGTTGTGGATGTTTGGAGCACTTCCCAGCACTTGATTGCATTCGGCGATGTATAGAAACGTATACATGTAATTGTAATACTCTTCACTCTCTGTGTGTTCTCTTCTGTTCCTGCCGGCTGTCGTATCGCAGGTTGGCCCAGTGTCGATTGCCATCGACGCCTCATCGACGTATTTCCGCTACTACAAGCACGGAGTCCTGATCGACAGCAAGTGCACCAACGCTTACCCGAATCACGCTGCCCTGGTTGTCGGCTACGGTGTTGAGGAAGAGCAGGACTACTGGCTGGTCAAGAACACCTGGAGTACCAGCTGGGGAGACAATGTTGCAAAAGAAGGATCCACGAGCGGGATTCGAACCCAGCACCCCTGTCTTTCCGGGACAGTGCCCTACCGATTAGGCTACCGGGGATCACACACACTCATGGGTCCTTCTTGCTACACTGCTCCCCCGCCCCAACAGGCTCAGTCGGTAGAGCATGAGACTCTTAATGAGCTAGCAAGAAGGACCCATGAGTGTGTGTGATCCCCGGTAGCCTAATCGGTAGGGCACTGTCCCGGAAAGACAGGGGTGCTGGGTTCGAATCCCGCTCGTGGATCCTTCTTTTGCAACATTGGCGCCTGGCAATGGCTCGAACCCACGACCCATCGTACCCCCCGCGAGCTAGGTACGGCGTGAGGACACAGCCTGTTGGGGCGGGGGAGCAGTGTAGCAAGAAGGACCCATGAGTGTGTGTGATCCCCGGTAGCCTAATCGGTAGGGCACTGTCCCGGAAAGACAGGGGTGCTGGGTTCGAATCCCGCTCGTGGATCCTTCTTTTGCAACAACAAGGGATACATCAGGACGGCACGTAACCATGACAACATGTGCGGGATCACCACGGACGCCAGCTATCTGATCGCCTAAGCACACATCGCCGGGACAACGCCGTCAAAGAAAAAGCGCTCGCACACGCCTTTGTCGTGTGATGTTGTAACTTATCTACCATCAGTATAGCTGATTGCCACCGCAACAGCTGCTGCTGCTGCTGCTTTTGTGGCGCAATCTTCCTTTTTGTACATTATTACATACTTTCTCTCTGTCACCATGACAACTGAATAGCACTAGTATTACAGTTTCACATCTGCACCGAATCTCACCTCCTCCGTTGCCGCTCGCACAACTGCACCGTCGCACCCTTAGCTATGTGTCTCACCGCCTCACTGCACTGTTCCTGTGTTTGTCCTTACCTGTGCCGTTGACCCTTTGCCCTGGCGTTACTCTCTATTCTCATCATGTACTTCTTTTGACGACGTTATGAATAAAATATTTATATGACTCCCGTCCCAAATCCGACAACTGGCATATAAATTTGTAGTTAGTGTGCGCAGCAGTAGCAGCAGTTGTGCCCATTGATTCTCATTCTCCTGTTCTTCTCTTCTGCACTGGCATTGGCAAGGTTTGCTGGCCTCTGTCAACGTCACTGTGCGTGATCATGTATGTCTCTGTGTTCGACAGTTTTGACTTTTCTCCGAGTTTATGTGGGCCAGTTCTGGGACGCTGTTTGCCGCTGTGAGCGTTTTGTTCTCTTTCGTTAAATCGATACTGAACTCTCTGCGTTGTTGTTCCTCCTTTATTCCCAATCGAACATGGTTGAACAAGCGGTCACGTGCTCCTGCGTACGCCAGTCACCTGGTCACCGTGCCTGCAGGGTACAACTTACTAGCCTGGTTGACCTTTTTTGGGTGCAGTCCTGTCACTCGAGTTGAACCTTGGTGTGAAAGTTGTCGCCTGCTGGCGTGGTGACCAGGTGATTTGGGCACCCAGGAGCACGTGACCGCTTGTTCAACCATGTTCGATTGGGAATAAAGGAGGACCGCTGCATCGCAGCCTTTTCGGACCAAAACCAGTCGACTCAGCGTCCAAAAGACTACAACATATGGGCCAATCGCGGTCATCCGTGCTTTTATAAGAACGAAATGGCGCTTTTAGTGACATACAAATCCCCATCTAGTAGGGCGCAGTCACCCAGTTTCGGTGGAAGTGCGCGAGTTCGATTGGGATTCAAGTAGGAAGGGAGCGTCTCAGCTTTCTCGGACCAAGACCATTCGACTCAGCACCCCGAAGACTACAACTGGTGAAATTTTAAGTTTTGCCTTAACTTCCCCTTTAAGAGTAACTCTCCACCACTGTAACTAGATACTAGATCCATAGATGGCGCACAACATATTATGTTATATACAGAAGCCTTGCTTGGTAGTTATAGGCGATTCACACGACAGGCAAATCCACGTTTGTCAAGTGCCCGCAGGAAGTGAAACGTGAGGCCGCAGTTCACACGGCCGCGGGTGGCGGCCAGAGCTCCCGCGCCGCGAGTATCCGGTGAGTATACGGCGTTACTGTGGTGATTTGGAATGAGTACCCAAAAACAAAGGCCAAACAACCAGGGTTCAAGACTACCGTACTTACGTACGACCTCACAGCCTCATAACTGTAAAAGTGCCCGCAGATGAGTGCATCCGCGGGCAAAAAGGCCATGGACACTTTTGGTTCCCGCGGGCAAATTTTGGTCACCCGCAGGAATATCTCCATGGTGACTTTCCTGTAAACGTGGATTTGCCTGTCGTGTGAATCGCCTATTAACATGTTTTTCGATTTTGACAGCATGTTACAAGGCGAGGACGCGTAGTGCTCCTGACTACAACCGACCGGTACTCTGCCAACCGGTTTATGGTTGTAGTCAGGAGCACTACGCGTCCTCGCCTTGTAACATGCTGTCAAAATCGAAAAACATAATAATTATTATGTTGTGCGCCATCTATGGATCTGCCACATCGATCGATTTTGCTGCGCGATCTGTCGATCGACAGATCGCGCAACGATCGATCGATCGCGCAACAAAAAAAAGAAACCAAATCGATCGATTGTGAGCTGGGCGCGGAGTAGGTATTTTACTACTCCCTTGTGAACGGCATCATCGTAATCAGTACTCGCACTGGTACTTGTACTTGGCGACTGGCCGCACACCACTCAGTAAACAGTAGATGACGATTCCCAAGTTGAAGAAGTAATGGTTGACGTTGTCGAACATTCAGACCCACTGGAGGCGTTCCACAGCCTGGAGCCCGCTGATAAGGATTTTGATGTGACTTGAGTAAGTACTAAAGTGATGTCAACACTAGTTCTACGTACTCTCAGTCTCTCTCTCTCTTTTTTCGGCGTCAGACATTGAGTGGGAGATATAGATGACTGGATTTCGTTTGTAAAATAATGAGTAATTTCTGCAATTTGTGATCGAATCAGCATGCTGTCAGATGTACCAGTCCACATCCCATCGTAATCAGCGACCAGGCCAAGCGTGATATTTGCCTTGGTATTTCACTATGTGTGGTGAGAAGACGTCCATTCACGTCTGAGAAATTCATTTGCAAATGGGAAATCAACAGGCCTGTATTAGTATGGGCAGAATTCATCACCCGGGCCGCTATTGAAGCTTTGCACAGTTGTCAATGTCCAACGGCCTATTTATACGAAGACCTGTGGTGGCTACGTGATTCTCTTAAACCTGTGATCATGTTTTCCAAGATCATTTCAGTAGCAGACATATGAAACGCTACGCCGGGCCTGAGCCCGAGGCAATGTACGGACGTGGCCGTGCTGCACTGAACCGCGTGGCATTATCGTCACGTATGATGGAGTCAACATGACTGCGCCCTGCATATGCATCATACATCTGATAGTACGTTTATTGCCCTATCCTTGGAGAGTGGGCCACCAGGGAAGGCTGGGTTTCCGACTTGGCTTCACCTACATGTATAATGCTCATGATTGAACACGCTCTTGGAGAATAAAATAATGTAGAATCCGGCTGAACATTGAAACCAGATAGCATCGCGTTTCTGCGCTGCACCTCACAACACCATTGACATACAACCAGGAAGAGCTGGGAACTTGAGGGAAGTGACGGAAAAGTCAAAGAGGAAGTGAAGAAGATTGAAGAAGAGGATCAGTAATCATCAAGGAGGCCAAAAAGAGGTCACCTACGAGCCAAATGGCTCTTGATGTGATGATGTGCATGCAGGTATGCTGGAATTGGATAGACTCTTTTGGTCAATTTTTGGCCTATCCCACATCTTTCTACCGCAGCTCTGGCAGATTGATTGGTACTATACCCCTGAATTTATACATTTCTGAGCTCTGTGACACGTTACCTAGCTCGTGAATGTCGTCTTTCAGCCATTCATCATTGCTTATTTTGACATTTGATGAGGAGCCGATCATGACTATTTTTGAGGATGCGCATGTCAGAACGCTTTGTTGTGACATGCTCATCTAAAGGATTTTGCAACTGTTTCTATTGAATACCTATAATAGTAGTACGAAATAATCAGGGCTCAAACGGTCACGGTTTTACCCCGAACGGTTAACTGCTAAGCTAACGGTTGGTTTAACGGTTATAACCTATAAGCCATGGCAATCCTGCGGACTCTTTTTTAACCGTTTATTTGACTATACTCATTCAAAAAATGTACCCTATTCAGTACAACGCACACATGTACATTCTCTTGCATGCTCATTCATACATACTCTCACACGAAGAGACCAGATATGACCGAGTTGACAGCCCAGAAATTGCGTACGCGTGCGACAGGCTGCGAAAGTGCATACTTTGCAACGACCTGATACATGAAAAATTGACTGAAAAGTTACTGCGTAACCGTTATCTTTATCGGTTATTAAACCGTTAATTCTTCGTAACCGGTCTGCAACCAGTTAATCGGACTAACCGTTTGAGCCCTACAGTAGGCCTTGGCGGATAATGCTCGAAAAGGTGGCAGATTCTGCTGTTTTTGCACCGAAATTGGCAGAACCATACAAACCTTATGGCGGGCAATTCCTCGAATTCTGCTCCATTTCTTTATCCACATACCAAACATGCATGAAACTTACCAGAAAAAGTACCGAATTCTGCCAATTTTTCTGCTGGCATTATCCGCCAAGCCCTACCCTACAGTGCATTTCAAAACTATAGACGCGTAGGGTTTTTGAAATATTTCAAATTTGGCTGGAACTTTTTGAGAATAGTTTTCGGAATATTGCTCAGGACCGCTCCACAATTACTCTCATATAGTTTCTAAAGGATTGGATAACAGACGCCCAATTTGGAAAAATTTATGCACAAAGTGATCACAGATTTTATGTGGTATAGATGCTGGCATATCGGTTTTTGCCTAGGTACGCGTCTATAGTTTTGAAATGGACTGTAGAAATAATGGTTGCGACTTTGGCGATAATTATTACGAAAGGGTTTGCTCCCCACACTGGAGCTCGCGCTATTCCGTCGACTTGACAAAAATACCCGAGCCCGCTACCCGACCAAACCCCTACCCGTTGCAGCCCTGATTTTTTTTCGTCGGACTGGCCCCTTTCCATTCCCTCAACAAACAAAGGAATTATATAATGAACACTGGATCACTTATTATTCTGCTCGGTGCATGGACCAGTACAGGAACCGACACTCAATACAGTCAACTTCGCTTATAACGACACTCGGCAGGGCATCAAAAAGGTGTCCTTATTCGTGAAGTGTCGTTATACCCGAAGTCTCATTATATGTATTACACTGGGATGGGACTTTGCTCTGGGCATGGAAATTCTGTCGTTATTCGCGAATTGTCGTTATATCCGCAGTCGTTATTAGCGAAGGTGACTGTACTTACTGTTATGTTGATGGATGGATGTGGTTTATAGGATCGCTCTTCCGAACGAGAACACTGTTTCTGGTTCATTGAAGTAGGGATACTGTGCATGTATTATAATGTGCATGCTTAGCTACAAGATGAAATGGATCCAGCCATTGAGTAAGAGAAGAGTTTCAATATTTTAATTCTATAAAGTATACACCCTGTTCCAAAATAACGCACGTGCCCTTGCATACGCCCAGGAAATCGAGCCTGCTATTATATACACCCGGGACCTATACACGGGCTTTTACGGTAACGTTATAATTATCTCAATGTTCCGGGTACGGCTATTTACCATGATGTGGGTATAATACTGGACATACATGTAGTCTGTTTTCTATTTTGCTGCTCCTTGTTCTTTGGTGCGATTGGTGGCTCGGAACAGGCAGACATTATTTACCGATATAATCGCACAGGTCACATTGTAGAGTGCAGACCACCGGCCTAGTGCTTTGAAGATTCACTGCGATATTCCCATAATGTTATAATACATATATGAAAATCAGCATCATTTTCTGTATGTTAAATGCCACAAATTGTTAGGCTTCACCGTAATATCAAGAGTACATAACCCCTCTTGGTAATATCCATGTTCAGTGTTCCGTTCACATCGGTTCATGCTGATCACCCGAAAGTGTCGTCTAAACAGGATATAGGGGTGTGCGGATAATGCTCGAAAAGGTGGGAGATTCTGCTCGAAAAGCTGTGAAATTGGCAGAACCATACAAACCTTATGGCGGGCAATTCCTCGAACTCTGCTCCATTTCTTTATCCACATACCAAACATGCATGAAACTTACCAGAAAAAGTACTGAATTCTGCCAATTTTTCTGCCCGCATATGCCTAACAGGATATGTCCGCGCCGCGGGGATTATTTTTCAAATAATCTCCTCAATGTCATGTACATAATTGTCGCCGGTCGCAGCGGCTTCACAAAACGTAGACTTTCCCAGCCCCCCCCCCCCCCCCCCCCCCAAGTACACACAAAATACAATTGAAGCATATGCAATGAAACGTATGCATTGGGAAATTGGATTGCAGTAAAACCCGTGTTTGCCGGACCCTGTACCAAGCGGAATCCTGTATTTACCGGACAAAATTTCATGCACCAAAGTGCTGTGGATCGAAAGTGCATTCCTGGATCAAGCGGGGTCCTGTCACATCAGGACAGTTTCCGCTGCACCAAGGGCATCTTGTCAGGGCAGGCTTTACTATAGTGAAGTTTATAGTGAATTGTACTCCAAGTAACTCGTGAGTCCACACACAATGGTCATGCAGTACAAAGCCGAAAAGTCCCTTTCAAGACAGAGTGACAGACAGGAGTCGTCACTAGAAGGGCTGATCAACCAACACAGAATACTACAGTGGTGCTCAATGAAGTCCAATGAATCGAGTGAATGCCGTGCGGAACGTTGTGCAGCTGTGAACACTGGGCTGTCAACTGGCACAGGGCGCACACTTGACTCACACAATATTAACATTGAGCATCAACGTAGCATTTAGAAAAGCGATCCTGTCAGCTTTTCTATTATTGTGTTCACATGGCAGAAAAAACGACATCGCTACGCTATGATACGTAAGTTTCTACGTAAGGTGCTCGGTATTTCACTTAGGCTACGTAAGTCTCTACGTAATGTGCTCGGTATTAGATCTACCAACGCGTGGTAGCCGTGTGCTGTGCACGTGCACGGCAGACATTGTGTTCAGTGCATGCATGCAGTCCGCGGATCCGTGTTCGGATGTGCATGCGCGAGGAACTTACTTCCTTCTTTGGAACTGCTTCTTGCATGAGCTCACGGTTTCGGATATTTCCTCTCATGGCCTGTCTTATTTCGTTTCGGCGCTGCTGAGACCTCCTTTTGCGGAATATTACTCAATGACAGGTGAGTTGACCAGTTGCCTTTGATTCATTTGCTTGTGTTGACTCTTTCATTCAGGAAAAGTGTGCTGATTTTGGGGCGGAATGCAATAAATAATGGAAAAGTTGACAGGATCTCTTTTCTAAATTTTGCTTTTCTGCTGCCGAGCTGCGAGGCCTCCTTTTACGGAATACTCGATGACAGGTGATCTCTAAGTTGACCGGTTTCCTTCGATTCATTTGCTTATGTTCACCCTTTCATTTACGGAAACGTGTGCTGATTTTATTCGGATTTAGATCCATTTTTATCTCTTTGCCCTTGTCTACAGTGTGCGAAGAACGCGAATTCACCTTCTTGACGGTAAGGCTTATGTTAGATGTGTTGTCGAAATACTCATATTCATTGTACATTGGTACGTTACAAGTAAGGCACTGGTCAGTGGCATACTATCGTTGGCAGTTCCCAATCTGGAGGGAAAGGTTCAAGTACCAATTGACCGAGTTTGCAAAATAAATTCGCATATCAGGGGAAATCTCTATTGTGGAGAGGTTCAGTAACTTGTTTGTTTCATACGAAACAATCCAATGGGTGCAGTCTCGTCTCGTGAAAATCTCGTACCTGTATGATTGGATTTGTTTAGGGCCTGGTCAGACTGCGGCAAAATCGAAATAATCCTAGGATTATAATCCGAATCTCCATAGTAACTTGCCGCCAGAGCGGCAAAAGCGAGAGTTGACGCTCCAAAAAAAAAGCAAGAACGGGCCACGCTTTTCCGCTCCAAACAGGATTTGACGCTGATACGCCATTGACGCTGATAATCACTGATTTTTTCATCTCGATATCGAGGAGCTAATTGGCCACGGACAACAACAAAACTCATAAGGCTGGTTGCAAGGATTGCACTGAAGGTGTTGGCGATCCCAAGGTGAAGGAATTTGACGTCGTTCGTGGAGATTACCACTTGACGCTCGAAATGGAGGTTTGAATTTTCATTCTCCCCACATGTGTAGTGTGATCGCGATTCAAATTCTGGACGCTGTTCTTTTTTCGTCAGGCAACCAAAAGTTGCCGCAGTCTGACCAGGCCCTAACTCGAGTCTGGGCTGTTTGATTTGTGAGTACCGCCGAGATTGCACTGCCCCAAATAAAGTTTCGTGCCGCGAAAGCAAGAATTACGATCTGCAATCTGTTTGTAGTACCTGTAAGAATGTGGAGTACATGTGTCGTACTTTCTCTGTTGCTGTTTCAGTTGCCGTCATGTTGCTAAAGAAAGGTTCAGTAGAGAGGTTCTACAAAACGAAAATTCGAACGAAGTTTCGCGACAGTCCTTGCGAAAGTGTGTGCGAATGTTTGCACGAACTTTGAGTTCTGCACATTTTCGTAGTTTGCGCGGGCCAAGTGCACGTACGCCATGACCCGATCTCACGAAATTTCCTACGACAGTTCATTTCGCACTTCATGATGTAGAGCGAAAGTTTGTACGCATTTTCGTTTTGCAGAATCTCTCTAGTGACTCAATTGTTTCATACGAGACGAGTCAATGAGTCGGTGTAGCTTAGAATCTTTCGCTGTACAAGAAATCTATTCGTATGTCTATTGGAGAAATAATTGTATTCACTGGTTATAAAATAGGTTAAGACAAACTCACAGAATAAATACTATCGGTCTCTTGGTGTTCGTCCTAAAGAGGTTCGACTGGATACCATTCATACTCACCAAAATATGTGTAAGATTTTATTATTGCGGAGTGCCTTGTTTATCTCTCTGTACCTCCAACCATAGCCTTGCCCCTTTTATCCTCAGGATCAGTGTAGTTGTTGGAACGAGGTTTTGGACTCAGCAATGTATTCGTTTACATTTTAATACATGTTTATTGTTCCTCCTTTGCTGTGTTGTTTTAGAAAATCGTGGACTAACAGTTTGAAGTCATTGAACTACTTCCAAAAGTTGTATCGCCATCAACAGGATTACCATTTCAGTGCAGTATGATGCAGGATGACCTTATCACGATAAGCCATGATTATAAACCATTATAAACACAGAATCAACAAAAAAATCTGCGACACGCACCTGGCTACATTTCTCAAATAAATCTGATCGAGTGTGGGGAAATCTGAAAGGCAAGACAATTTTATGACAGAGTCATGAAATTCTGCAACAGCAAGTTGCAACATGCACAGAATGACCTCCGTATAAAAAAAGTATCACCACCACCAGACCACGACTCACATGTTTCCCCGCCGAAGAACATGCATTATGCTAGTGCCATTTTCTGCAAGAAAAGGCTTGCACATCATGCGTATAATACGTTATTGATGTGAAGGCCATCATTTACATATTGATATAGGGCATTCCATTGATTGGTGACAGAAAAAAACAAAAGAAATTATAGCAATAAAACTGCTTTATGGCAGTTTTCTAAAAAAAGTTATTGTGTTCTAGTCCATGGACCCTGTCTAAAAAGTAAGAAATTAACGAAATGTGATAGCCAAAAATTAAAATTTCACACAAAACCTCACAATAATCACACACAGAATGAAAAGCTACATGTACCGTAGAAGACCTTTTCTCCTCGTGATCCTCTTTCCTATGTATGCATGTTGCCAATTGTTGGTGCAGTACAAGTTTAGTGTTGAAAGCAGCATTTCAAGTGTTGTGATTATTGTGAGGTTTTGTGTGAAATTTTAATTTTCGGCTATCACATTTCGTTAATTTCTTACTTTTTAGACAGGGTCCATGGACTAGAACACAATAACTTTTTTTAGAAAACTGCCATAAAGCAGTTTTATTGCTATAATAATAATAGCAGTGAAAAAGAGTAGAGTCAAATACGCGATGAGCGATAGTGTAGAGTCTAATACTAAAGGCAGAAATAGAGTAATGCCATCAAGTGCGAGATAACATGTTAGGAGCATTTATATAACGTGTGATTGTGAAGCTTACTTTAAAGCGGGATGTTGAGTCTACAATGCACCATGGGCACAGCGAGATCATGTTATGTGTGAATGGTATACCGTAAAGTACCGCCAGAGCGCCCCGTCTCGCGAGAGCGCCCCACCTTGATTTTACAGCCAGGGTCCAGGGAAAGGAAAATCGTACGGCAGAATGCAACGAAGTGTGTATGGTGTACTAACGTCAGAGGAAGGTTTTTGTGTGGAGCTCGTGTCCGCTCGAAGGTACGGATTGTCTGCACAACGTGCAATATGTGTACGAAGTTCGTGTCGTATGACCTACAGACGGGAGACCACCTACACAATACGACCACGAAAGGACGAGATAGTGGGGCGCTCTGGCGGTACTTTACGGTACTAGTAATCAAATGGATGCAAAACATATAGATGTCGTGATACACCATGCCTGATTCGTGGCTGGAAGCCGTGAGCTCAGTGCTTGGGGCTAGTGGGATTCCTCTAGCTTTCAGAATCCTGCATGAAAAAAGGTAAAAGAAAGTGAAGGCACAATAATAGTAAGGTGATGTAAGGGCATGTTCGATTGGTAAGGATCGGGATCGGGATCCAGATCTCAGATCCTTCGGATCCTTCAGATTCAACTGAACACTTTATTTTGGACCTTGACTGTTGCCATGTTGACAATAGAGAGGTTCCGGGGTACGATTTTCCGTGTCAAAATCCGTGTGGGCGCTACGGATTTTTCCAGGCGTGCTCCATACGATTTTTCGGCACGGAGAATCCGTGTGGACTGGCTTTCACACGAACCATGTTTCGTATGGAGATTTTGCGTCATCGGGTGCAGAAAGATTTTTCGCGTACAAATTTGGTACGAGAAACATGGATTTTACGCGGGAAGTTTTGATTTCGGTACAAATTTTCAAAATAAAAAGGCATAGCGCGGGAATGTGACGTGTTTGTGATCGTAACCTAGGCAATGACGGCAAACACATAAGTTCCGTACTCCGGAACAGTTCACTGCTCGAAAACGACGTATAAAAAATCCGTAGCGCCTCTACGGATTTTGGCACGAAAAATCGTACTCCGGAAAGGGCCTGGTCAGACTGCGGCAAATCTTGGTTGCCTGACGAAAACAGAACAGCGTCGAGAATTTGAATCGCGATCACACTACACATGTGGGGAGAGTGAAAATTCAAACTTCATTTCGAGCGTCAAGTGGTAATCTCCAAGAACGACGTCAAATTCCTTCACCTTGGGGATCGCCAACACCTTCAGTGCAATCCTTGCAACCATCCTTATGAGTTTTGTTGTTGTCCGTGGCCAATTAGCTCCTCGATATCGAGATGAAAAAATCAGTGATTATCAGCGTCAATGGCGTATCAGCGTCAAATCCTGTTTGGAGCGGAAAAGCGTGGTCCGTTCTTGCTTTTTTTTTGGAGCGTCAACTCTCGCTTTTGCCGCTCTGGCGGCAAGTTACTATGGAGATTCGGATTATAATCCCAGGATTATTTCGATTTTGCCGCAGTCTGACCAGGCCCTAATGGCGCTCACAAGTCACCCAAAAGGGTGAACGTCGTACTCATCGCGTGCGTCGTACCAAAAGTCAACAAGCTCTATCTCTATCCACGTGGTTTTTTTTTTTTTTTTAATTCAAATTTTAATTCGTTGCGCCGGCCAGCAGAACACGAGAATTTTTTTGATTTTTTTGATTTTTTTTTTTTTTTTAACTCAAACCATGCCTCTTGTACGGGCAAAACATAAAATAAAGACAATCAATGATTAGATCGAGCGCACGCGGTGATGATCATGTACAATGTCATTAATGACACTTGACAGATAATAATGTAAGCCTCAAGCTGAGATTCTTGCTTCAGCAACAACAAGCGCTGCCGAGTCTGAGGCCATTGCTGGTAAGAATGCCTTGCGTGCACCACGCAAGCACATCAGCGCTGAACGGACCAGTGCAAAGCCAATCTGGCAGCGGATGGCAGCTAGGGTGATGCTGTATGGCTCCCCAGTCTTGGCAGCGAGGAGAGAGGCGATGCGTTTGTAGAGCGAAGCACCATGCTTTCCCATGCCTCCGGTGGTAGAGAAGATGGCGGGGACAAAGCTGGAATGCTCCACCTCCCTCAGGCGCTGCTCATACGCACGACGCTTAGCCTTTTCATGACGGACATAGGTAGCAGCAAGTGAGTTGGAACGGTTCGAAGACGCATGGGGGTTGAATACCCGTACATCAATGTAGGTGCGTTCGAACCGTCCTCCCCAAATGCCACTAGCCACGACGTCTAGGCGTGCCTGGTCGTCAGCAATAGCAGTGCGATAACGGAGTTGCTCTCCGGAGAGTGGCTGGAGGTGTGGCTCAACTGCCACCTGATGGGCCACCCGCCTGAGCAGACGAGCAGTGAGGTCCCTCACCTCGTTGTGACGAATGGACGGAAATCCACCCGTCGGACACGAGAGGGAGTGAGACACAGTGAACTGCTGCCCACACGCACACAGTGATGGTAGCCGGACCGGCAGCCAGTTGAAGCGAAGGCAAACAGCATCCCGAAACTCCGACTTCGTCAGGGTGAAGCCATGGCGTTGAAGGGGTCGGCACGTGAGCCAGCTTGAGGCACCCGGTTCCGAAGCCAGAGCGATCACTCGCTGCAGCTCTGAACTGGCGGAGGAAGAGAAGGCCTGGGCTGCTGCGCGAATTGACTCCCCGGCTGTCGCCATCACGCGCTTCTTGGCAGCGCGAACATCATGGATGGCAGTGCCAAGAACTGGATCTTGGGCGAGAACACGGCAGGTGAGGGAGGCAGTGATGTCAAGGGAGGACTGGTGCTGTTCGGCCCAGGACGACGGATGAGGTATGCCAAGGCCTCCAAAGCGACATGGCAATGCTATCAGGGTGCGCTCCTCAGCATTGACGGGGCGACCTAGGAGAGCAGGAATGAAGGTGTTGGTGATAGCAGCATCAAGCGGAGCTAGGTGCTCAGCCATACCAGGTTGTGCCCTACAGAGAAAAGTCCATTTGCTCTGCAGGCCGTACACATACGCTGAGTAGGCTGCTTGCGGCTCAGTGATAGCATACTGGCTAAGGCGGTGAACTTGTGTGCTCCACTCCTCAACCTTCTGCTGCAGGTAGCTGGTGACAAAGGCTGGCGTGCCGATTGCAGCGCCGAGGTATCTTGCACCATCGGGTTGGATGGTGACACCTGTGCCGTCGAAAATACGGACAGCCTCATCGAGGAACTGAGGTTTCACAACCAGGATGGATTTGGACGGGTTGGGAAAGTATCCGTACTGGGGGCCCTTTCCGACTAGCCGATCCCACCACTTGCGCACCCGCAGCAGCTTGCCACCCGACCCAGCGTCGTCAGCATACCAGGACTGTACCGCACCTTCAGTTGCCACAGACTTCATCAGCGGGGCGATGCCAATAGCGTACATGGCCATTGCCACAGGGTCGCCTTGAGTTGTACCTTCCTCCGATAGGATCGTTTCACCACCAACAAATAGTTTTGCGGGCCGACGGTATGTGTTGACAACCAGATGGGCGAGAGACGGACACGTGTGCTGCACATTCCTAAGGCAAACTTCGCGGTTCAGGCAATTGAACGCATTGGATGCGTCGGCAAGCAAAAGACACTCTGTGGACGGATCATCAAACACACTCCCCATCGCATGGATGGCAGCTTCGATACCTCCATCCTGGCCTGCACATAACTGAAGGCTTCCTGCAGCCTCCATGATTTCAGGGCGGATGACAGAGAGGATGGCCTTGCCCAGGATTCGGCGGAGAACCTCCCCAATGCCGATCGGTCTGACACCTGGGCTCTTGTCCAGAGGAATTAATCTGCAGGACGTGTAAGCTTCTAGTGCGGTAGGATCGACATACGTAGTTGCGAGGCGGCGCGCACATTGAGCCATAGCATCGCATAGCTGGTCAGATGCATCGGAGAAGCCGGTGCACATATGGCGCCACGTGTCCGCGTTCACTCCCGATGGGCCAGCACCTCCCTGCGTGTGTAGTGCGGCACGTCGGATGGAGGCTCTATTAAGAGCTTCGAACTGCACAGGATGAGGTGGTATGGGCGCTTGCCCGGGAATCAGTGCATCTGGGTTTGCTGGCTGGCCGATAGGGTGCTTGCTCTTGAGCACGTCACGAACAGTGCTGTCACCCACTCTGTCGTCCAGTTCCAATACACCGCCACGACCACCCTCCTGCAACATGTGGATGGCGGAGGTTAACTTTCCACTCGTCACAAGGTTGGCAAAGTGCCGAGCGTCTGTGGACTGAGCAGTTGTGGATGACTGACGTTGAAGAAGCTGTTGGATCGTGCGACATTCATGGCGTAGTTGATCTATCTCGCCGTTATTCCACTGGTGCAAGCGGGTTTGGAGACACTTTGCGAGTGACTGTGATGGTGGTCTTGTTTTCTGAAGGAGTAGTTGCTGGAACACCATGGCAATTCTGAGGGCTTGACCCTCAAAGGGTCCTGAATCTCCAAAGCCCTGCAGATAGACACTCAGTTGTGCTACAAATGCCTTTCCAGAAGATCCATGTGGCACATTGAAGGTATTTGGCCTGAAATGTACTGCCTCCTCATATGCGGCATTGATGGTGGCTGCCGTAGTTTGGCTGTCCATAGTTCCCAGGGTGAATGCACCAGTCGCTGCAGGCGAATGGTGTGGCAGCGTATTGTTGTCCTGCCTGTTTGCGTCTTGATGGAGGGTCTCGTCCAAGGGCAAGGTTGCATGAATCTGTGTTGCTTGACTACTATCTAGACCTGCAAGCAGATGTGCGGCTTCCGCGAGAGAGTCTTCTGGATCGGCTCTAGCACTGTCCAGTAATACTTGCCCCGTTTCTGCCGAATCCGTACCTGGTTCATCCGCATCGAGTCGAAGCTGGCTCGTGCCGCCGGCCGGTGTTCTAGCCGCCTGCTCCGCTCGGCCGCCCGCAAAACTAGAACTAGAACTACTACTACTACTACCCACATGGGCAGCACCCGGGTCGCGACACTCTGCAGCTTGGGCATGTGTGTGGATTTCGCGTGGGTCAGTGTCATGCTGTTGGTCTAATATGTCCCACGCCTGCTGTTGAGAATTTGAAACAGTCTCTTGTCGGCACTCCGCAAGCAGAGCAGACGTGAGTGACTCTGGGGTCTCAGCTGTGGTAGTCGGCCTCATTGTCATGTCACGCTGTGTAGGTCTGACATCGTCAGCATCCTTGCAAGTTGACACTTCTGAACTGGTGCTTGACTCCGCAGACTCCGCGGATTCCAGTAAGTTCCATGCTAGCTGTTGAGAGCTTGAAACATTCGACATAGCAGCGGCGAGTGCGGCGGAGGCTATGTCATCCGCTGTGGTTGCACCGGACACAGGCGTTCTCTGAGTGGTGTGTGTGTTGGTTGTCGATCTTCGGTTGGGCGACGCAAATCCGAGTTGCTCAGGTGCAGGTGGAGCTGCCCCTGGCTTGGGTACGGTACTAACGGCTGGCTCTTTTCGTACGGTTACGGTGTTCTTACAGTTCGACTTCCGTCCTGGCGCGCAGCTCGTGCACTTACGATTCTCTTTAGCACATTTGCATTTGTAGCAGGTGCCATTGCCGTTGCACCGGCAACATTGGCCCTTGGTTTCCAGATGACGACCCCCTGGTGGTCCCTCCATGCTGTCCGCCATTCCGTCAAAGCATTGTGCGATAGAGTCGCCCGCAGAGGTACAAAAAACTTCACGACGCAGAGCTCCAAAAACTACGACTCGTACAAAACACTCACCACAACACAACAAGTGAATCCATGCTACCAAACCCCTTCCCTATCTTAGGGCATGTTCCATCCGTGTGCGTACCACAATGTGTACAAAAATGATTTTTACCCGCCATATACGCACAAAGGTCACATTTGGATCCGTTGGATCCGGTCAACCCTGCTCCCCGAGCTAGTCGGTTGACCGGATCCAAATCCGAAGGATCCGGATCCGGATTCGACCAATCGAAAGGGTGCGAATCCAGTGGATCCGGTGGATCGGGATCCCGATCCTACCGATCGAACATGCCCTAAGCCTCTTGGTTTCGCGAACGAATTTCATCATTAAATTCATGGCATGGGAACGACGCTACAGAAGTATACAAAAGCTGAGCCATCCTCTAAAGAAAGTCCACTTTAGTGAATCTCATCTTGTCAGCAGCACCATGCTGTTTGTATGGGAGAATTGCCTTCGTACAGTGCTGCCCAATGAAATCCTGAAATCAAGTCGCGTCACTCAAGTACCGGGCGTTGCGCAGCCCTAGACCTGCGAACACTGGGCTGCGAAATGGTGCAAGGCGCAAACTTGAGTGACACGACTGGATTTCATTGAGCAGGACTGTACATTCAAGGCACCTGCACTTCCTATTACAGTGTAATGTTCTTATTTTACAGGAACATTCCCAACTGGGCCTAATGTCTTCTGAGGCTGCGTTTACACGACAGCGCACGGCCATTTTCCGTTTTCAGTCCCGCATTTCTTTTTTCATTTTCGTGTGTTTACACGATCAAAGCTGATCCGAGGTGGTCTCGGTTTGTATCGTTTTCTCGCGTCTACACGGGAGCAAAGGATCTGCAAAAGTTCGTCATGTGCCGAGTGTTGTCGTGGAAGCACCAATCACACTCAAGGAATAATCGAAAACAGGCCACACACCAGCACTCGTCACATGACGAAAATTGTAAAAAAAAGAGTTTTATTGTCGGATCCGTGTGAACGGCCGAAAACGGAACAAACGTGACGGAAACGAGGCCAGCAGACCGTTTCGACTGTTTACACACCCAAATTTATCCGGCAGAACATTTCCGTTTTCAAATTCTTCCACCTTGGCCAGCGTTTTGGTTCTCTTCCGCTTTGGTGTACAACTATTACGTTTTGCTCCGCGTACCGTGTAAATGAACCATGCATCCGAAAGGATTTAGTTGCGCTTTCACCCCCAGCGTTGTCGTGTATACGCAGCCTTAGATGGTGCCCAAGGTATTCATTGAGTTCCTGCAACTTCATTTGAAATGAACTGGAAAAGTGCGAAGGGATTCGAGGAGGACATTAAAGCAGTCAGCTCCAAGAAATGAAATTGATTCGTGAATTCAATTATAATGATGTTCACACCTACATGTACATGTATGCAATAACTAGGTATCACACTTCATCTTACAGGCGAGACCTCACTATATATTCTCTGGGGTACGGCAAGTGTTATGCTTTAGAGAGGTCCATGTTATAGCGAGTTGGGCACATAATATAAACCATATATGTCAAAGTTAGGGCTGCGGTTAACCAAAAGGTTATAGGCTAGAACCAAGAGTAGATAAACAAGAGTGTGCAACTCCGGGATGGGTTGGCCCGTGGCGGAATTTTTTGTTGACGTAATCTTTTCTATGACGCATGCGCTGCGGGTCTTTTGGAAAGTTTGAATTGGGCACTTGGCCGGGCTTTACATTACAAGGTCGGTGCCCAGTACGTGCTCTCACACTGTTCTGCGTCAAAATGCGCGTTTTTCTGAAAAAAGGTGACGTCTACAAAAAATGCAGCCACAGCTACAGGCAGGGGTATGTGCAGATTGTGCAGAAGAGATCCAGAGTTGCACACTCTTGTTTATCTACTCTTGCTACAACCTATAAGAGATAAACTGTACATGTAGCCTGTATTCATGTACCATTGCTGTACATGACTGTAAATCCATGTATCCATGGTACCATGACCTCACACACTGCCAAAACAATCACTACAATATGTATCTTTACTTATAAAAGAGAGGCACCTGTGACGTGTGTCTGTGTGTGTGTGTGTGTGTGTGTGTGTGTGTGTGTGTGTGTGTGTGTGTGTGTGTGTGTGTGTGTGTGTGTGTCACGCTCCTTATAAAGAAGAGGCACCTGTGACGTGTGTTTTTGTGTCACGCTGAAGCGCCGCGGAGCAGCGCTGCCCTGAGCACGCGAAGCGTGCGAACAGTGTAGCACAGTGTAGCTAGCGGCCCCAGAAGCACTGAGCACGCGAAGCGTGCGAATCGTGTAGCTAGCGGAAGCAGCCACAGAAGCACTGAGCACGCGAAGCGTTCGAATCGTGTAGCCGCCACCACGTGCTGAGCACGCGAAGCGTGCGAACAGTGTAGGTACGTAGACCCGGGTGCTCGAATCAGAAACGATTTGACAGGTGTGGAATTTCTCATCTGTAAATCTCAACAATGTCAGAATATACTTTTGGAGAGGCGATGGAACAGGGAAGAGAGTCTGGCTTGACCCACCCACCCAGCAGGAATTCAGAACATGGGTGCGCTACAACACAAGCTACAGACGCAGTAAAATTGTCGTATTTCCTTCGGATTTTTTATTTCTACGGTGGTAGCGCTTATACTTATACTATAGCAGACACGATCAGTACGAGTAGCAGCCGCGCGCAGAAGCACTGAGCACGCGAAGCGTGCGAATCATGTAGCCACCTAGCCTAGGCCATAGGTAGCACTAGCAGCCGCACAAGCGCTGCGGACCACGTGAACCGTTCTCTGCAAATAGAAACATCTGCAACAAAAGGATACAAAAGATCTGCACTGACTGCACTCTGCATCTGATCTGCAGTGAAGAGCGCATCGCACTTTTGTTCGTAAGTTTTTGAATTTTTTGAGCCGCTTCATCCGCCACCAGGTGATGGACAACCCTGACCAGCCTCCCGAAGGCGTAACAGACGTCCCTCCTTCTCCTTCCAACGATGAAGAACCTCCCTCACCAGGACTTCAGCGGTCTGGCCACCACCACGTGCTGAGCACGTGTGCTGTTCATGTACTTGCTTCACCCACATGCCACATTCGGCCAGGCAACGCTGGCGGGGGTGCTGCTAGTAATACTCATAAAAGGACACATTTCAGGCTCATTACAAACGTCTTGAAAGTTTTTGTCTTCACAAGTATACTTTATGAGTATTATGAGTATTATCGCATTTTTGTCTCAGACGAAACTGTTTACAATATGTATAGTGGATGCATATTATATTTTGCTCAGTTTTCCAGAGCAGGTTCAACAAAGAGTGAATAACAACTAAATAGAGCGGTTGCCAGTTGACAAACCCCCTTTATATTTACAATGCAGTTGCGTGAATGTCCACTACTTTCTGAAGGAAAGGTTCAACATATTTTAATATTTTGTATGCTCCATTGGGCTTCGGATTGCACCATCACCTTGTCATTTAATCAACTCAACCTCATCATGAGCATACGCAAGCATCACTAATATGGGGAGCAACCCCAGAGATGAGGGAGATACACGCCGTACATCCATTGTGCACAGTACTGACAGGGTACGCACATGCTGTCACGTATATTATGTACAGCGGACATTGAAAGAAAATAACCGATTAACCCATATGCATATGGTTAACTGTTCGTGTATTCTTAACGGTTACATAACCGGTTAACCTATCTAACCATTTCACCCTAGTCAAAATGGCGCTGTTTGCTTACAGACTACAACTGTATTGCCATCGATCCACACTGATCAATCCAGGAAATGTGCGCATGTTGTACATTTTTAGTGTATTTTATAGTAGTGTGTCTACTGCATGTGTTTCAGGACTGTAACAGTCACACTACAACAAAAGTCCGACACTCCAGAACAACCCCACACAAAATCCTGTGGTCGACCAGCCAACAAACACAGCTCTGGGTTGAATGACGAATTTGTGAAAAACTATAAAGAGAAAAGAGAGGTGAAAGAGAAAACCGCCAACACATCTCCAGAACGACAGAGCCTCACTCTCTCCCTCCCTCCCTCTCTCTCTCTCTCTCTCTCTCTCTCTCTCTCTCTCTCTCTCTCTCTCTCTCTCTCTCTCTCTCTCTCTCTCTCTCTCTCTCCCTCTCTGTCTGTGTGTCTGTCTTTGTCTCTCTCTCTCTGTCTCTCTCTCTCTCTGTCTCTCTCTCTCACGGCAACTAAAAAAACAACCATATCTCAAACCACACCTCACTCATTTTACGCTGTAGGATGAAGATGAAGGGGAGGTTGGCGATGAGAAGAAGAACACGGCAGGGTTTAAGCATTTATTGTTCAGTGACCCGTGTCGTTTGGCGCATAATGATTCTCGGTTTACAATTGTAGTATTGTTTGTTTTGCAAAGAATTTCAATCAGTTAAAAGTCATAGATGCTGTTTACATTCACAAGCGTAAGCCAGACCGATGCATTCAGAAAGAACATGTCACGGCATCCACATTCTTTCCTTAGCACCGTAACTGTATTTTGCACATATGTTTGTTTTATTCACCCTCTCTCTTTCTATTTTCTTACAGTTACACTTGTGTTTTATCACACTATAGATCATCAACAACGATCTGAAAAATTCCAGATCCACAAACTTCCTCACATCACACGAGGATCTAGTTGCACTGAGGCAGCTCGCCCAGGATCGTCGAAAGTGGAAGGAACTAATGTGTGCTGTGTGTAATGGCTGAAGTTATACAATTACACTAGATACCCTTAACAATAATAACGGATACAATTACACTAGATACCCTCAACAATAATAACGGATACAATTACACTAGATACTCTAGATACTAGATACTCGGTACTCTAGATACTAGATACTCTAACAATTTTATCAAACATTATGATAATTACCACATCAAATGCTGCGGAGACCTATCCAGAATCGGCAATATGCTGGCCCTGGCCTGGAGATCTGCAACTATAATCAGCTTCTACTTTGCAACACTAACGGATTAGTCCCCTTTGTCGATTGATGGATCAATCGGTGGATTCGGCTCTGTTTTTCTTTCCTTTCTTTCTTGTTTTGAATTGTACGTTGAACTCATTGGTTTTCTTTGTATTCTGTATCTCGTTATCGTTATATTTCCCTCTAGCCCTCTCGCTTAGGATGAGCTTTCTTTTTTATGGCAGCTTAAGCGAAGGCTATATACCTGCTTTATGCAGGTTGATGCCAACGCGAACAAGCAAAATAATAATAATAATAATACACAACAGAACAACAAGGACAATCAAGGCTTGTTTGCTGCTACTTCAAGTTTCATGCTCTCGCAATCATCAGGCAACATGAAGATCGGGTGCCGACCATGCCGAATAATAGAATGACTGCGCATGTATTTTATAGATTGCGATTATTATCACTGTCGGGAAGGAAAACACCAATTTTACAGGGCCCTAAAAGTCTGAACGAAACCTATGAAATGCACTGTCAAAGCAAACAAAAATATGAATATGCAAGCTCATGCCTGAGGGGAAGATGAGAAGTTGAAACGTGGAGATTTTTCGGACAGGACGAGAATCCGAAGAACCTGGGTGATTTCCCTTACTTCCACAATGGGCTAGTGGCTGCATCACAAAAATTATACCTTGCAGTGGGTGCAGAGACAGATCAATAAACACTAACCTGAGCATGAGAGCTGCTCGTATTCATTGCGATCGTCAGGAAAATGGCAGGACGAACGGACCAGAAGAATGTTGGCTATGACAAACAACTGCATATCCAGACGACACACGGCTTGACTATTTGCTTATGACGTTCAGCTTCGAGGTCCAGCACGATGGAATTTTCGGAAGGAACTGATTTTTGAATTATTTGGGGAAGAAGATTGCACTCAGAAAAGGTACCGTAACTGGTTTCTTTCATTTGAAAAGCTGTTCACCAAAGTCCTAAACATACACTGACTGTACGACGTTTCGGAGCTGCTCCAAATCGATCGATTTGTTTTGAATGGTTTCGCCACCGCTTTCCGATCGATCGATCCTTGCGCGATCTGTCGATCGACAGATCGCGCAAGAAAATCGATCGATTTTCCAAATCGACAGAACGCGCACAACATTATACAGTCAGAAAGTGCAACAACTAGGCACAAAACTGACAGAGTACTGAGACATTCGACGTCCTGACACCAAGCTTCAACACATCTCCGTAGCGCTAACCGACAGCCTTCCAACTTGGAACCGAAGGTTCAAGGTTATGGAAAGACCAAAGAGGGGAAGGCAAGCGCAACGAAAACGAGCACAAGCTACAGTCCCAACGGAACAAAGAATGTCGATTGTCACTGGACGATGTCGGTTAGCGCTACGGAGATGTGTTGAAGCTAGGTGTCAGGACGTCGAATGTCTCAGTACTCTGTCAGTTTTGTGCCTAGTTGTTGCACTTTCTGACTGTATTTAGTATCTAGTTACAGTGGTGGAGAGTTACTCTTAAAGGGAAAGTTAAGGCAAAAATTAAAATTTCACCAGTTGTAGTCTTCGGGGTGCTGAGTCGAATGGTCTTGGTCCGAGAAAGCTGAGACGCTCCCTTCCTACTTGCGCAGGCATGCTTCCCTGTTCAGCGTGTTAAACGCATTCGTGGCATCTGGTACTAGTACTCCTTTGTAGGGTCAAAAATCGAAGTTTAGAAATCGGCTTTTTTGACTCTTTCAGTGGACGCACAAGGCCCTGAACCTGTGGAATCCAAAATTTGAGGCGAATCGGCACAGTCTTTGCAGAGTTACAGGCCAGTGAAGTGCGTGGGTATGTACGATGTACGCACTGCAGCGTGACCATGCTAGCTGTCAGAAGAGCAAAAATGAGTACTCATGCCACGTGGCAAAAATTCAAATATTCGTTACCATGACTGCACAAAATGGTGACCCAGCGTAAAAACTGGGTTCCCTTGCGCTTTTTGCATCACAAACAGCAACTATTCTGCACTCGCTGTGCTGAGCTTGAAGATGGGAAGCAAAAAAATGGAAAGGTAGATACTACGTTGCCAAAAAGAAGAAATATTATGGAAAGAAGCCTGAAACAGCTCCCGATCCTAACCCTGTTCCTGTGGAAGCGGAGCCAGAAGATATTGGACGTAGCTCTTCATTTGCAAAGCTCGTCGGCTGCAAACCCTGGTGGGAGCAGGAGACATCAGACAGCGATGGCGATGTTGGAACGGAGTCTGATACCTCACTGACCTCGAACCCAGACACGAGTGACAGCAGTGATGACAGTGATTGTTTCGAGGCTGATGAGCCCCATACTGGTGCGGGAAACGTATTTTCGACTTGGAGCAGCTGCAGGAGATTCTGCTGAAATGTGTGTGCAGTTTGTAAAGTTGGCGGTATCATTTTGGAAAAGGAGAGACAGCAAGGCTTAGGATCACACATGGTCATATCCTGTTCATCAGAATCATGTCCTGGTGCTAATGTCAAGTTTTCATCGTCCATAAGAACAAGATTTTTTGACGTCAACCGATGCTCCGTTTTAGCTGCCAGGCCCATTGGCCGAGGACACTCTGGTCTCCAGAAATTCTGTGCCATTATGGACCTCCCCAAGCCTGTCAACAAGACGAACTTCCAGAAACACCAACAAGCTGCAATTGAGGCTGCACACACGGTTGGCGAGAAAAGCCGCAACTACGCTGCCCAGCAGCTGTTAGCAGAAAATCCCGAAGCCAGAGGCCATCTACAAGTTGCTGGTGCCTGTTTACCAAAGACTGGCAGACCAGGCACTTCTGAAACGGTGCTTGCTTGGTGCCACACAAAATGCCAAAGAAGCATTCAATGGTGTCGTGTGGCGCATGTGCCCGAAGGAAGTCAATGCAGGTCGCTGTGTGGTGGAGCTCGCTGCAAATCTTGCTACATGCACTTTCAATGATGGTGCCATGAGCCTTTGTCAAGTTCTTGACAGAAATGTCGTGTTCTGTTGGCCATAACACCATCAAGGCACTGAAGAAGGAGGATACGGACCGCATTGCACATGCCGAAGTGGCCAGTTCAGCATTGCAAAAAAGCACAAGAAGAAGAGGAGAAGAAAGAAAAAGGGCTGGGAAGAGCAAAGAACAGAGCAAGAAGGTGTCACATATGAGGCTGGTGGATTTTAGCTTGGTTTGGTGAGGTTTTGTTGCTGACATTACAGCTTATGCCTGCATTTTTGTCTGTTTTGGACCCCTTTTTTCACTGTTTTTAGCCTACTGCGAGTGTGTTTTCTGAAGTTTTCTCTTGGATAAAGTGTCTGGACACCCCCCAAAGTATACATTTTTGGAAAGGTGATGCCCAGGCCTAGGGCACCTGGGTGTTTTCAAGAGCAACACTTTAACTGGAACAATCTTTGCCCTCTCTCAAATGTTGCAACACGGTCGCGTATTATATATGTTGTTTTATAAGGTGTATTGTGCGTCCTTTGTTCCTTTGGATGGACTTCTGCTGACCCAGGTGCCCTTCCCCAGACCTAGATGGTTTGGATCCAACAAATTTGGACCCATCAAATAGTCTTTTCCTGGACATTTTTTTAAGAAAATTTGTAGCCCGTCATATCGACAGAAAGTGTACATTCTGATTTACATTTTCCAAGGATCTCGCAAAGCATGACAATATAATTTTCTGCTGTTGCAATCACTACCCTTTCATCTGTGTGTGGAGAAAATTTGGAGTGATTTGCTTTGTCCTGGCCTGCACAGAGTTGAAGGGTGCCAGCTGCCTCTTGAATATCCTGACCAATTACGTACAGGATGGCCTTGCCCACCACTCTCCGCATCACCTCGCCAATCCCAATGGGTCTAACCCCCGGGTTCTTGTTGAGGGGGATGAGTCAGGATGCCAGGTACGCTTCCAGCGATCGGGGGTCGACAAATTCGGTCGCCACACGTCGAGCAGAGCTTGCCAGCGCATCGCATAGCGAGTCAGACGCATCGGAGAACATTGTGCACATCCACCTCCATGCCTCAGCGTCTACACCTGACGGGCCGGCTGCGCCATGAGTGTTGAGTACCGCCTTTCTCACCAAGTCACGATTGAGACCAGAGAACCTGACCGGATGAGGCTGAGGAGGGGGAACACCTTGTATCAGGGCCTCCGTGGCTAGGGGCGCAGGGTCAGGGTGTTTGTGTGGAATCTGGATTTGGACGTAGTCGCGGAGGTAAGTTCTCTCCGTTCACTTTTACTGTACCGACGGTGCACTGTGCATTGGCATGCTCCCACCCTCTCACGGTTCTGTGTAGTGCATTTTGTCGCTGGGTTCTGATCGAAAGGCTCCAGTGGCAAGATGCATTGCATCGAATCGAGAGGGGGTGGGGGCATGCCAATGCAGGGTGCACCGTAGTAGGTACGGTAAAAGTGAACCCAGTTAATAATGAATATCATCTCGCGCGGGATTGTATTGGCTATTATTTCCCGGTCAGCAAGGCTCCTGATTTGCTGAAACAGGCCTATAGTACCGTACCATGGGATAATGCTATAATACTCCCTGCATAGCACCACAACAGCACCACATCTGCACATCCCTGTAGGCATACCCATTCATGCACTCCCGGCTGACCTTTGCCCTGCTGACCCTTTTGCCTCCCTTGCATGCACTGCACTGCATGCACCCCTTTTCCCGCTCACCCTGTCTCACTAACTGCGGGCCGGCACCCCTTTTCCCGCTCACCCTATTTCCTACTGCATGCACCTCTTTCCCTCTTTAGTAGGCCATATATAGGGAGTCGTAAAATACTTTTTTTTTTACGACTCCCTGCTCTATACCCGGAAGGCTGCGCTTGCGCAGTGTTGTTCTCCCAGTGCTTCTCCTTGTGCCTTTATTGTGGTTCTCCTTGTTGTTCTCCGAGTCTTCTCCTTGTAATTATCCCAGTCCTCTTTGTGCTTCTCTGAGTCCGACAATATAACTATCATAACAACCCATAATTCCGTGCAGTCTGAGATAGAGTGTTATAAAGTACAGTAGTATAGTATAGTATTATAGTAGAGTAGTCTCCAGTCCAGCCAGATCCCATATGACTACACTTTGTGGTTTGATGCAAAATTTCAAACTCATCGGAGCCGTGAATTGGTGTGCACGTATATTTAAGCGATCTTCAATTCCTCAAATCATTTCGTAGTGACAGTGTTCCTTTCTTTCATGTAGTCCTGGAATTATTTTAGCCTAGTCGTTTAGTCGGACAAGAGATGGACATCCCTCTTCATCTCCTTGCGCCATTGCTTCGTACGAGGTATGTGATCGTCGGCCATTGCATGTCTACCCGGTAATCATGCAGTTTAGGGTCCCAAATTATTTCGCACTTTCCCAGTGTTCAGTGTGCTGTCACACGCGTTTTCAGTGTACTTTCACATCATGAACTTTATTTTCATGAAAACCGAGGACAGATCAGACTGGGTACTGCTGGTGAACACTGCGGAGCAGGGAGCCGAACGTGTTGTCTTCCGCGCGAACTCTCTGTCTCCACACGAACTCGCAGAGGTACGTCGGGAACAACTCTCGCGAGGTGCCGAAGTTGCGCTTCAGCTGGCGCTTGGCCCGCATCCAGATGTTTTCCACGTTGTTGGTGTGGATCGTTCGGTCGTCCGGATCAACAAAGTTGTCGTGGACGACGACATCGTGCTGGTATACGCCACCGTCGATGTTCCTGATCTGCGCGTATGCGGCCCAGGCGTCAGAGATGATGCGTGAGCCAGGCAGAATCCACAGGAAACAAAACTTTGACAAAGGAAACAAAACTTTCACACCAGAAAAGAAGAAGCATAGTGAAAGTACACTGAAAACGCGTGTGACAGTACACTGAACACTGGGAAAGTGCGAAATAATTTGGGACCCTAAACTGCATGATTACCGTCTACCCGATTACGATCGTACACAATTCTTGCTCGTAGTCTGAGTCCATCTACAGTCAGTTTCAAAAAGATTAGCAATCCTGGCGATCGCCCGGGGAGTTTGCCGTCTTACCGTATGCGCGCTCGAGAGCTGACTGGAAAAACTCACTGTGAACTCGAAGAAATAATCCGCGCGAAAGCATAAAAAATAGACAACTCACTCACGTCGGTACATGTACGTCTGGTTTACAACAAACGAGTTCTTCCTCGTATCGATATGGAGTGGACATGTCGAAAGTGTGGTGAATGTTGACGAGCGGGATGGGTTTCGTGCCCAATTTCTTTGAGCTGCGATGCAATTTACTCTCACGATGTGACGAAAACGACATCGACACAGACTCATTCCCAAGGCCATGACTTGGCAAAGCTATCCGTGTGACTTCGACGACATTTTGAGAAAAGCAGACGCCTGTGAAAGCTGATAGAAGACGGCGTTGACTCCTAAATTCAAATAAATTGGCGATCTTGAAATACTAAAATAATTCTCAAAGAGAAATCGATCGATCGATGTGCCGTTGTATTCAACAACACGTAGCTACAGCGCAATGACTTCCGTGTTCACGCACACCGTTTCAGTGTTGTAGGTGTGTTCACATGGCGTGAACCAGTCAAGTGTCAGCAAGTAATTAGTTCGGCAGAAAACGCGAGCTCCAACAACAAGTCGTTTGGCGCAGCCACCTTCTTTGGCTTGTACTTTTTGTACCAGCGTGATCACCAAAACAATGAAAAAAAGTTTGACTTCAAGATAGATTGGATTTGAACTCACAACTTCATGGTCAGCAGACAGCATTCATAACCACAAGGCCAAAAAGGAGAGGATAAATCGTGGGTTTTGATAAAAAATCGATACTGACATCCAGGGCAAATTGTAAACCATGGGAAAAGGCCCGAAACCTGGCCGAATTTCTAACTCCTTAACGGCTGGTCCAATTGTTCCGAAACCTTCACAGAACAATTTGCCGTGTCCTAACAAGCCATTCTATGTACTTTGTTGTCCAAATTTCTCTTATCTTCATACTTTTTAAGACCAAAACCTGATTGCTAATCTTTTTGAAATGGACTATAATAGATATATTTATTTGTTTGGTAATTTTTCATCGTTTGCAGCTGCAACACTATCGTCATACAGCTGCGTGTGAATGCACATGTGCATCTTACCTGGCGATGAGCATGACCCTCCCCCCGATTGAATTGTTGTATAAATTCGTGCAAGGTAAGTAAAATAGTTTACTAAGTCTTGCTGTTAGGTAAATCGGGGGGAGGATTTTTTTTCGACAACTCTACAGTACCTGTAGACACGTATGGGTTGTGATGGTGATTGAGTTATTACGGGTGTCATCAAAGAGTTGATATGATGGTGGTTGCGATGGTGATTGGGCGAGCATAACGATAGGATCTGTACACATAACAACAAGATTTGCTAATAGGGTATATACATGTAGGACCTGTACACACATACATGTAAGATGCTTATTACAGTCCATTTCAAAACTATAGACGCGTACCTAGCCAAACCGTTATGCCAGCATCTACATGTATACCACATAAAATCTGTGATCACTTTGTGCATAATTTTTTCCAAATTGGGCGTTTGTTATCCGATCATTTAGAAACTACATGAGAGTAATTGTGGAGCGGACCTGAGCAATATTCCGAAAACTATTCTCAAAACGTTCCAGCCAAATTTGAAATATTTCAAAAACCCTATGCGTCTATAGTTTTGAAATGGACTGTTGGGTTTGCTGAGTGTTGTTGTGGTGATCTGTACACAAAAAGCAATGGTACGAGAACTTCTTCAACTGTAGCACCTGCACACATAAAAGAGTAGAGTTGGCATGGTAATAGGATTGTCATGGTGATAGGGTTACGAGGGCTACTAGGGTTATTGTCTGCAGAAAAATTAAAATTAGGGGTTATCGTCATGGTGTTATGTTTATCCTCACCAGAAATATTAGGGTTATCGTCATGGTGATAAGGTTATCACCACCAGTAAAATTTAGGGCTATCGTCATGGTGATAGTAGGGAGGGCCCAAATATGCTCAAACATTTCACATATTATGCTTTTCGCATATTGGCCACTTGCTTCAAAATATGCTTCGAAATCACACAAATGCAGAAAAATATGCTCGAAATATGCTAGAAATATGAACTGATATCAGTGATAATAGAGAGGTTCCGCATAACGTAATTACGTTAGTAAAAAACGTAGTCCATCTACGGAAAGTCGTACGGAAACTGCATGCGCATCTGGGTTCCGCCATATGGAGTTTTCAAATCACGTAGCAGCCCTTGGCAACTCCGAACGCTGTAGTGTACGACCAGATCGACCTGGGGAGAGAGTCATAAATTTGTACCCCAATCCACTTACGGACCAGCTACGTTATCAGAGCCCTATCTACGTACTCTCCGTAGACAACTTTCCGTAAGTGGAGTGTAAACTCGCGAATTCACGGGTTTTTCCCGCCCACTAACGTAAAGTTGCTCAACTTTACGTAGTGCGGAACCTCTCTAATTATGCGAATTATTTGCTCCTTGTAGCAAAATATGCTACATTTGGTACAATTATGCTAGATTTGTTACTTTATGCGACACTCTCTTCTCGGGTCAAAATTTTCGCCCCGTGTTTGGATGAGCATTTTCCTTCCGGGCTAAGTTTGGAAGTGTTCCCTGACCGAGCGTGCCGTGGTAAGTTTCCTTGTCCATTTCCGCAATCTGCCTTATAATTATGCGAATTATTTGCTCCTTGTAGCAAAATATGCTACACTTGGTACGATATGCTAGATTTGCTACTTTATGCGACCTTGTGTCAAAAGGACCAAAATATGCGAAAATATGCGCAAGCATATTTGGGCCCTCCCTAGGTGATAAGGTTATCACCACCAGTAAAATTTAGGGCTATCGTCATGGTGATAGGGTTATCAGGAATATTAGGGTTATGGTCATGGTGTTAGGGTTAGGGTAATCAGAAATATTAGGGTTATCGCCATGGTGATAGCCCTAGGGTTAGGGTTATCGTCATGGTGTTAGGGTTAACTTGGGGTTATCATCATCATCAGAAATACTGTAGACGTAAAAAAGCCTAGCGAATTTAGCGATCGGCTCATTTTTGCTAAAGTTTCAAGTCGCTAATCCGTTGAGACTTTAGTAGTGCACTGGTGATCCGTGAGTAAAATCGCTGCAAATCGCTAAACCAGCCGGCAATGGGAGAACGCTAAAATTACCCGTTCTACAGTATTAGGGTTATCGCCATGGTGATAGCCCTAGGGTTAGGGTTATCGTCATGGCAAGAGTACATGAAAACCAGAGTGTGCAGCTTGGGGTCTACTCTGCTATGGGTGTCTGTCACGGCGAAATTCCGTGATTACATCAAATTTGGTGCAGAAGTCTGCAGATCTGATTCGGGAAATGGCGTAGTGCGTACAACTGAGCTGCAGTTGTGCAGAAAGAGACCTGCTTGAATCCTGCTTGTACGCACTCATCGCTAAAATGATGTAATCACGGAATTTCGCCGTGACAGCAACCCATCCGAGCTGCACACTCTGGTTTTCATGTACTCTTGGTCATGGTGATAGGGTTAGGGCTATCGCCATGGTGATACGGTTAGGGTTACCGGGATTATTAGGGTTAATATGACCCGATTTTTAGGGTTAAACACACCAGTTTAGGGCTGAATCACATTTCGTCATAGATGGCGTCATATGTAAACCGCTCCGATTTTAGGTTAAATCGAACAAATTTACCGTAAATCGGAAAATAATTAGGGTTAAATCGCTATGACGTCATCGATGAGTTGGTACACCTCAAAATCCTAGTCGACTCGCGCATTTCGCGTCCAAAGTTTGTCGTCAGAGAACTCCTGTTGCTTCTTGCGCAACACAGAGAATGCCTGGTGCTGCAATCAACACCACAATGAGATGGAGAATTGTCACGGAGTACCAGGAACTCCTGGGCAATCGTTCTCGAGTGCCTCCTGGCGGATTGAAATCGCCGCAGTCGCTGTTTCCTTCGCAGAATTTCAGTGAACTCATCCAGAAACTGGTGCAGAAAGCACCAGCATCGAGTCGTCCAGTTCGCTGATCTCTCTCGCAGTCGTTCACGATATGGCGGTTAACGAAGCAAGATTACAGAATAATCACCATGCTGCGTGGAAGGAAGGTGCGTAAACGCTTCTGAACGATATTATTGCAATCGAACAGGAGGCATGATAGTGCAATAGCATAGTTGAGACTTTTGTACAAACAGGATTTCTTCAGGGAATTTAACGTTTCTTGCAGGGGATGAAGGTTGAAGTGAGCTTAGAGAAAGTCACCAATGTTTGTTTTCTTCAGAAAACTAATCAGATGTCTGTCTACGCCTAGGAGGCGCTGTCGAGATTGATAGCATCTTTTTTCTGGCATGCATCGCTTTGTTTTGAAAATCATGCTCCGGTGCGTAGACGTGCTGATCGATCACGTGCGCACACGACGTGCACACGTAGTGTCCATCTATCACTGCCTCGGTCACGTGATTGCAGCCATCATCACGTGCCGATAAGCCCTTTGGCTGTCGAACGTAATTGATGAGCGCGTCAAATTGATCACACAGGTCCACGATGTTCTGGAAATGGTGTCGATGCACCGTCTGCATCCGTCTATAATGCAAAGCCGGCGAGTGTTCATTGGTCGTAGGAGTCGGTATAAAAAGACTCTGCTTGCTTTCGTCATGCATCATTATGCTCCATTTGTCAACAGGGTTGCATGCAATTTTCATGCTCTCGTCATCATGTCTGCCTCGTGCACCAACATCTCGTGCGGACTTTTGGAGCTCGTGCATAAATTTGAAGGTGCTAACTACGATAAAGTCGTGTACTTCCACCCGAACGTGAATAAAATCGGACAAGATGCGTGGAGAATCGAATGCGCCGATATCAAAACCTATCTCAAGCCCCTGGTAGGTGAAGAGACCATCATCTGGGCGGGCATTTACAAAACTCCCATGTGGTACCTTCAACCGACAGATTTGATTGCTTTCCACGCTTTCGTCGTCTTTCAAACGAGAAACTGGTGGTGGTCGGCGGAAAAAACACCGACGGTGTTAGCATATGCAGAGGCAAGACTCGTTCAAGCGTGACATCTTCCTATCGAAGTACCAATCGAAAAACTTCGATAGAGGAGATTATTGCTGACCAATCACATGTAAATCTGCAGGATATGATAGATTTCCTCTACGACTCTAGTCTCGTCAAGGGCATTTACAACGTGACAACAAACAACTGCCATACGTTTGCCTCCGCTCTGTTCAACGAACTTGCAGCTACCCACTACGTCAATCACATCGAGCTTCAACGTGCCAAACCATCGACTCGGAACATGCAATCGAATGAGTACTCGACCCCCGTCCAGACAAACATTTAACACAGATATGTTGGTTTTAAACCTGTTTAATTAAATTGATGATAATGTTGCATTTGCTTTTATCGTGATGATAATGGACTCCGTGGGGAGCTCCCCATAATAGTGCTGAAGCTTTTGAAGGTAGTTCTCAACATGCTCCTTCGTCTTGAGCTGTTCCTTTGTCTCCGCCATGGTTCTCCATTGATTGTCACTGCATGTAGGAAACAGATAAAAACAACATGTATAAGATCTCTGGTATTTCAAATAAAGAGAATTGCACGACAGATCACTTACCAGCTGCATAGGAACTGAGGCTGAAGACCGGCCTCCAGCTTCTTTCGATGTCCCTTGGACATCAAGTGATCGGCGAACGGCTGGAGGCCAGTCGCCGTTTTGGAGCAGACGGAGCAGCTGAACAACATCTTGCAGCTTGCTGGTTTGTTGAATGGGGCTGATCAAGGTGGATCCAATCACTTTTATCCCCACCCAGTTGTTCGTTGGTTGACGGGTGCGGCGCGCAGTTCAACATTACAACTCTGCGCGATGATCATGGAGTCTGCTACTCAGGGTGTGGAGCGGGTAAATTGGGCAGTACCGTGAATACCACATGGTGAACATCTCTTTGAAACGTGTGGGATTCACATAGTAGATTGTTGAAACTCGCGCGATAAAGATGATGATCATGGTGGCCACCACTCAAAAAGGATGTAAAGCGGTGACGTGAGTGCTAGTAACAGTAACTACATGTCTTTGAAACGTGCGCCATTCATAGAATTGAAAACCGCTAAAGACGATGGTCATAGACCCCGCGTCGCGTTCAAACTTGCCGTCGGTTCTAGTTGATTCCAGAAACTTGCGCCTGATCTGAGTACGCTGTTCGTACTCTGAGCATCGCGAGGAGTGGGAAACTATGGACATTTTGCTTCTCTCCCGTTGATGCAGACAGTATGTAACCTTTTGATCCCGCATACGCGAGGGTTCGGGCGCGCTTTTGATGTGTATCCTGCACTAGACTCCCGTTTTGACTGGCTTTGTGGTTTGATGCGTACGAACTTGAAAATTTCAAACTCGTCGAAGTAAGTGGTGTGCACGTATATTGAAGCGATCTTCAATTCCTCAGATCATTTCGTAGTGACAGTGTTCCTTTCTTTCATGTAGTCCTGGAATTATTTTAGCCTAGTCGTTTAGTCGGACAAGAGATGGACATCCCTCTTCATCTCCTTGCGCCATTGCTTCGTACGAGGTACGTGATCGCCGGCCATTGCATGTCTACCCGATTACGATCGTACACAATTCTTGCTCGTAGTCTGAGTCCATCTAATAGATATATTTATTTTTTTGGTAATTTTTCATCGTTTGCAGCTGCAACACTATCGCCATACAGCTGAGTATGAATGCACATGTGCATCTTACCTGGTGATGAGAATGACCCTCCCCCCAATTGAATTGTTGTATAAATTCGTGCAAGGTAAGTAAAATAGTTTACTAAGTCTTGCTGTTAGGTAAATCGGGGGAGGATTTTTTCAACAACTCTACAGTACCTGTAGACACGTATGGGTTGTGATGGTGATTGAGTTATTACGGTTGTCATCAAAGAGTTGATATGATGGGGGTTGCGATGGTGATTGGGTTAGCATAACGATAGGATCTGTACACATAACAACAAGATTTGCTAATAGGGTATATACATGTAGCACCTGTACACACATACATGTAAGATGCTTATTACAGTCCATTTCAAAACTATAGACGCGTACCTAGGCAAAAACCGTTATGCCAGCATCTATACCACATAAAATCTGTGATCACCTTGTGCATAATTTTTTCCAAATAGGGCATCTGTTATCCAATCGTTTAGAAACTCTATGAGAGTAATTGTGGAGCGGACCTGAGCAATATTCCGAAAACTAATCTCAAAACGTTCCAGCCAAATTTGAAATATTTCAAAAACCCTACGCGTCTATAGTTTTGAAATGGACTGTAGGGTTTTCTGAGTGTTGTTGTGGTGATCTGTACACAAAAAGCAATGATACGAGAACTTATTCAACTGTAGCACCTGCACACATAAAAGAGTAGAGTTGAAATGGTAATAGGATTGTCATGGTGATAGGGTTACGAGGGCTACTAGGGTTATTGTCTGCAGAAAAATTAAAATTAGGGGTTATCGTCATGGTGTTATGTTTATCCTCACCAGAAATATTAGGGTTATCGTCATGGTGATAAGGTTATCACCACCAGTAAAATTTAGGGCTATCGTCATGGTGATAGGGTTATCAGGAATATTAGGGTAATGGTCATGGTGTTAGGGTCAGGGTTATCAGAAATATTAGGGTTATCGCCATGGTGATAGCCCTAGAGTTAGGGTTATCGTCATGGTGTTAGGGTTAACTTGGGGTTATCATCATCAGAAATACTGTAGAACGTGTCATTTTAGCGACGTAAAAACCCTAGCGAATTTAGCGATCGACTCATTTTCGCTAAAGTTTCAAGTCGCCGTTGAGACATTAGTAGTGCACTGGTGATCCGTGAGTAAAATCGCTGGTAAACCAGCTGACAATGGGAAAACGATAATAGTCGCTAAAATTACCCGTTCTACAGTATTAGGGTTATTGCCATGGTGACAGCCCTGGGGTTAGGGTTATCGTGTTGATAGGGTTAGGGTTATCGTCACCAGGAATATTAGGGTTATCGCCATGGTGATTGCACTTGGGTTAGGGTTATCGTCATAGTGATAGGGTTAGGGCTATCGCCATGGTGATAGGGTTAGGGTTACCGGGATTATTAGGGTTAATATGCCCCGACTTTTAGGGTTAAACGCAAATTTTAGGGTTAAAACGCATTACGTCATCGATGACGTCATATGTAAAACGCTCCGATTTTAGGTTAAATCGCAATTTACCGTAAATCGGAAAAATAGGGTTAACTCGCTATTACGTCATTGCTGACATCAGTGAGTTGGTAGGCCTCAAAATCCTAGTCGACTCGCGCATTTCGCGTCCAAAGTTTGTCGTCAGAGAACTCCTGTTGCTTCTTGCGCAACACAGAGAATGCCTGGTGCTGCAATCAACACCACAATGAGATGGAGAATTGTCACGGAGTACCAGCAACTCCTGGGCAATCGTTCTCGAGTGCCTCCTGGCGGATTGAAATCGCCGCAGTCGCTGTTTCCTTCGCAGAATTTCAGTGAACTCATCCAGAGACTGGTGCAGAAAGCACCAGCATCGCGCCGTCCAGTTTGCTGATCTCTCTCGCAATCGTTCACGATTATAGCGGTTCACGAAACAATATTACAGAATAATCACCATGCTGCGTGGAAGGAAGGTGCGTAAACGCTTCTGAACGATATAATTGCAATCGAATAGGAGGCATGATAGTGCAATAGCATAGTTGAGACTTTTGTACAAACAGGATTTCTTCAGGGAATGTAACATTTCTTGCAGGGGATGAAGGTTGAAGTGAGCTGAGAGAAAGTCACCAATGTTTGTTTTCTTCAGAAAACTAATCAGATATCTGTCGACGCCTAGGAGGCGCTGTCGAGATTGATAGCATCTTTTTTCTGGCATGCATGAGGTCCATGATGTTCTAGAAATGGCGTCGGTGCACCGTCTGCATCCGTCTATAATACAGAGCCGACGATTGTTCATTGGTCGCAGGAGCCGGTATAAAAAGACTCTACTTGCTTTCGTCATGCATCATTATGCTCAATTTGTCAACAGGGTTGCGTCATCCTGTCTGCCTCGTGCACGAACATCTCGTCAGGACTTTCGGAGCTCGTGCACAAATTTGGAGGTGCTAACTACGATAAAGCCGTGTACTTCCACCCGAACGTGAATAAAATCGGACAAGATGCGTGGAGAATCGACAGCGCCGATATCAAAACCTATCTCAAGCCCCTGGTAGGTGAAGAGACCATCATCTGGGCGGGCATTTACAAAACTCCCATGTGGTACCTTCAACCGACAGATTTGATTGCTTTCCACGCTTTCGTCGTCTTTCAAACGAGAAACTGGTGGTGGTCGGCGGAAAAAACCACCGACGGTGTCAGCATATGCAGAGGCAAGACTCGTTCAAGCGTGAGATCTTCCTATCGAAGCACCAATCGAAAAACTCCGATAGAGGAGATTATTGCTGACAAATCACATGTAAATCTGCAGGATCTGATAGATTTCCTCTACGACTCTAATCTCGTCAAGGGTATTTACAACGTTGTAACAAACAACTGTCATACGTTTGCCTCCACTCTGTTCAACGAACTTGCAGCTACCCACTACGTCAATCATATTGCACTTCGGCATGCCAAACCCATCGACTCGGAGCATGCAATCGAATGAGTACTCGACCCCCATCCAGACACACACATTTAGCACAGATATGTTGATTTTAAAATGTTTAATTATAATTTCAGTAGATCATTCTCAGCTTGTATGAGTGTAATAACGCTGTTGGCCTGTATTTCTCCGTAGTAGTTTTGGACTTTTTCACAATAGTGCTTTAGATGCCTTGACGTTGATATATGGGGCTTCATGTCCGCCAATGTACGCCATTCGTTGTCGCTGCATGGAAGGAAACACATCAAAACGTGTATAAGATCTCTGGTATTTCAAATAAAGAGAATTGCACGACAGATTACTTACCAAGAACAAAGAAACAGAGGCTGCAGACCGGCCTCCAGCTTCCTCCTGTGGTTTTTAGACTTCAGGTGGTCCACGAACGGCCGGAGGCCGGTCGTGGTCTTTCCACATGCTGAGCAGCTAAACAACATCTTGATGATAGTTGAATGGGACTGATCAAGGTGGATCCAATCACTTTTATCCCCGCCCAGTTGTTCGTTGGTTGAAGTCCACCGCTCAGGATGTGAAGCGGGTAAAGCGGTGACGTGAGTACTACATCTCTTTGAAACGTGCACGATTCATATAAAAACCGCTAAAGATGATGGCCATGGACCCCGCGTCCCGTTCAAACTTGTCGCCGGTTCTAGTTGATTCCAGAAACTTCCACCTGATCCGAGCACACTGTGAGTACTCTGAGCACGCTGTGAGGAGTGGGAAACTATCGACATTTTGGTACTCACCGGTTGATGCAGACAGTGTGTAACCTTTTGACCCGCGTACGTGAGACGCCGCGGTTTAGGGTAAAATCGCTATGACGTCATCGATGACATCAGTTAGTTGGTACACCCATAATACTTTCTACTTGTGTGTGTGTGTGTGTGTGTGTGTGTGTGTGTGTGTGTGTGTGTGTGTGTGTTGTGTTGTGTGTGTGTGCATGTTGTGTGCTCACACGCAGGGTGCATGCGGCTCCAGCTGGGCGTTCAGCACAACCGGCTCCACCGAAGGCCAGCACTTCAAGAAGACTGGCAACCTTGTCTCGCTGTCCGAGCAGAACCTGATTGACTGCAACCAAAAGGAGGCTGATCGTGGCTGTGGCGGAGGTTTCATGGACCATCGCTTCAAGTACATCATCGAGAACCACGGCATTGACACAGAGGAGAGCTACCCTTACACGGCCAAGGCCGGTACATGCCGCTTCAGGGAGTCCCACGTCGGCGCCACCCTCACCAGCTACAAGGACATGCTGCCGCGCAAGTCCGAGAGCGCCCTGCAGGAGGCTGTTGCCTCGGTGAGTACTTTTCTTACACATAACAGAATACTCTCTGCATGGTGGCCCATATTAGAAGCTGTGTCTTAGGAGAACATATCCGGCTAAAGATAAGAAAGCTTTATCATACATGTATATACCACTCTTTGGTTTTAGATATTACAATGAGAGTGCACAATCAATGGCTTGTCCACCAACTGTTTGTTTTACTGCTCGCTGCACCACAGCATAGTGTGTTGTTGGCCGGCCCACTGCGCTTCTACTCTGTTGGACCATCGTGTCTGTTGAACCAGGGAGTCGTAAAATACCGGTATTTTAAGACTCCCTGTGTTCAACCACTGTGTCATCATGGCTGTTGCAGTTTTCCCGGTCAGCTTATTGACTCTTGTTGTCGTTTTAAAAGAAATCTGATGATGTAAAATAGCGGTGTGGATGTTTGGAAAGTGCTACAGTCTGTTTTGGATGTGATATATTTCCCAGCACTTGATTGCATTCGGCGATGTATAGAAACATATACATGTAATTGTAATACTCTTCACTCTCTGTGTGTTCTCTTCTGTTCCTGCCGGCTGTCGTATCGCAGGTTGGCCCAGTGTCGATTGCCATCGACGCCTCATCGACGTATTTCCGCTACTACAAGCACGGAATCCTGATCGACAGCAAGTGCACCAACGCTTACCCGAATCACGCTGCCCTGGTTTTCGGCTACGGTGTTGTTGAGGAAGAGCAGGACTACTGGCTGGTCAAGAACACCTGGGGTACCAGCTGGGGAGACAAGGGATACATCAGGACGGCACGTAACCATGACAACATGTGCGGGATCACCACGGACGCCAGCTATCCGATCGCCTAAGCACACATCGCCGGGACAACGCCGTCTAAAAAAAAACGCTCGCACACGCCTTTGTCGTGTGATGTTGTAACTTATCTACCATCAGTATAGCTCAGAAAATCGGGGCACTCTGGCGCGCACGCCGCTGCCTCCGTGAAGCTGCAAGGGCACGGTACGTGACCTCCGTAGCACTGCCAGACGCCCTATACGCCTCGCCCTCTTTCAGTGGCTCACTGTCGAGTGCTGAGACCAGGAGGCTGCAGGTTCTGCTGAATCGAGCAGTCCGCACTGTCTACGGTGTGCCCACGCGACACTCAGCTGAACCTTTGCTGACCCGGCTGGGAGTCTTCCAGGTGTCAGAGCACTTCCACCAGAACACCTTAGCTCTTGTGTGGAAGAGCCTACGCGGTGAGACATCGCAGTCCGTCACAGAACTAATGACTCCACAAATGACCAGAGAAACCCGCCTTCAGCAGCAGGACGGACTCAGTCTTCCAGTTGCAAGAACAAACGCTGGCAAGTCGAGGTACGCCTTCAACGCTACAGGTAAATGGAACAGATTACCTGAAGACGTCCGCTCCAGCACAACTCTGGAGACCTTCAAAGCTGCAGCAGTACCCTACGCAATTGCTCGTTGACTACATGGAACAGTAGCAAATGCCATGTTTGACAATGGATCCGATATCCAGCTGACTATCATTTCCAGTGCATACACACTTTTTCTTTCCTTCTTTTTCTCTCTCTCTCTCTCTCTCTTTTTTTTTTCTTCCCTCTTAAGATCTTCGCCACCTTGTCATTGGGAGGAAATTCCCGTTTGGATTTTGTGAAGTAAAACAAAGTTAAAAAAATAAAAAAATAGCTGATTGCCACCGCCACAGCTGCTGCTGCTGCTTTTGTGGCGCAATCTTCCTTACACTATCAGCCCGGATCATCCATTCGCGCTATGATCCAAGCTTGCAGCCTATATCAATCCTATCTTCTGAAAATTGTGGTCAGCTTGCTGTCTGATGATCGGTTGAAACCGTGAAACTCAGAGTTACAGAAGAAACGCTTCTCATCCCTCTCAAGTGTGTTTATTTTATATAAGGCCACGCCGTTTTTTTCTATGTTTCGCGTCACCTTATTTGATGAAATCAATGAGCATGAGGGAGGGGGAAAAAAATAAAAAAGCCATCCAAACAAAAAAAACAGTGTACGTGCATTGCATTTGTGTACAGTGAAGCGACGCGGCACTGACTGTCTGTTCATGTACATTAACATGAACATTGACATGTCGGATTTCAGTTGCCAGCACTGTACATGATATACATGAGTGTACATGTATCCCCTCTAGGCCTCTGCCATGCTTGTGCCAGTTCATGTGGCGTGTGGTCCAAACACAGGCAGCATGATTGTGTGACTTGTGGCCCAGCTTATTGCACACACAATGTACAAATGACATGTACATGTGTGTGAGCTGAGTCACACGGAAAACTGAGCCTCTTGTACGGGCAAAATAACACATTTTGTGAAGAATCAACACATATATAAAAACGAATCATCATATACAGTATTTACAGAGTCTGTCACTCAGTAGGATCACTGCACTGTGCAGGTTCACTGGATGCGTGCCTCCGCCGCCACTAGCACAGCAGGGGACTCGGGCTGCGTTTACACGACAACGATTGAAAACGATTTGCGTTTACACGACAACGAAGTAGGACCTAAACGGAACGAAATCATTGCGTTTACTACTATCGTTTACACGACAACGCCCGAAAACGATACCTAAACGGAACGAAATGGAAACGCACTTCAAAGTGTTTTGAAACGTTTTCAAAACGTTTTCAAAACGTTTTCGTTCTCGTGTAAACGGTGAAAACAGTGAAAACGATTGGAAACGGAGCGCGGTCATGGAAACCATTCCGCGCGGGACTATATTTCGCGGGAAATACCTGACCTTTAAAAAGCTTTGCGACCACCAGCGCGTACCAACTCCAACTAACGTGTTACTTCCCGCCCTTGCGCCAAGCCAGCACGTACTAACTCCAGCCTGCTCGCCCGTTTTCCGTTTTCGTGTGAACGGTTCAAAACGATTTGCCGTTCTCGTGTAAACGGTTTGAAAACGATTCGAGGCCAGCCCGTTTTCGTTCCGTTTCGTTTCGTTTCGTCTCCGTGTAAACGCAGCCTCAGGCATGGCAGGAGCAAACATGCTCCTTGAGCCACGCAGGCACATAGCACCACAACGCACCAGGGCAAACCCAAGGCGGCAGCACAGCAAGGAGATAACCTGCCCGTATGGCTCCTTACTCTTCTCAGCCAGGAGAGAGGCGATCCGCGTGAAAAGAGCATTGGCATGCTTGCCATAGCCACCAGAGGCAGAGAGCACAACGGGCACGAAGGAGGCATGCTCAACTTCACGTACTCACTCCTCGTACTTCCGGCGCTTTTCCTGTTCATGGCGTCTGTAGCTAGCAGCGAGGGAGGTGGCACGATTCGAAGACGCAAAAGGGTTGAACACCCGTACATCAATAAAGATGCGCTCGAATCGGCCACCCCACACACCACTAGCCGCAACGTCCAGCCGAGCTTGCTCCTCCGTGACAGCTGTGCGATGGCGGAAGGCCTCTCCGGTGACGGGCTGGAGGTGGGGTTCCACTGTAACGTTGTGAGCGACCTGCCTCAGAGCTCTGGCAGTGATGTCCCTCACCTCGTTGTGTCGCAGCGTCGGGAAGCCACCAAACGGGCACGACAGGGCGTGACTCACATTCAGCGGCTTACTGCACACGCAGGGGCTTGGGAGCCGAGGAGGTGTCCAGCCGTACCGGAGGCACAGGCCATCCCGGAAATCTCCCTTGCTGAGTGTGAAACCATGGCGGCTGAGGGGGCGGCAGGTCAGCCAGCTGGATGCACCCTTTTCTGAGGCCAGGTCGAGAACAGGGGCCAGCTCCCGGTGATCCGAGCGAAGAGCGTCAGCCATAGACTTGAACGCGCTCCGCTTCTCGGCCCGAACCGTCGCCTTGACCGTCCGGAGCTGAGTCAGAGAGTCGCCAAGGGACGACTCCTGCTCCAGCAGGCGAGACACGAGGCTAGCCGTGATCCTTCGGGATGAGGTGTACTGTTCAGCCACTGAACAAGGGTCTGCCATACCCAGTCCCCCAAGCCGGCAAGGCAGAGAGAGTAGGGAGTGAACAGTTGTCCCAGGTGGAGCCTGACCCGTGATGGCCGGGATGAGCCGACCGCTGATTGCGTGTTCCAGCGGTTCAAGCAAGGATGGCGGGATGGAGGAGGTCCGGCAGAGGAAGGACCACTTGTTTTGCAGGCCCTGTGTGAAGGCGGAGTAGGCGGCCTGTGGCTGCGATGCAGCGATGGTCGTGAGCTGCGCAACTTCCTCACACCAGGTGGCGACTGCTGAGTACAATCATGCGATAAATAGAACAAATATTTAATTGATGCCAACATAATATTTACGTGTAACAATCATGTTCCGTTTTTCTGGGTTTGCATTAAATTTGTATTGCATTTTCAAAAAAAATTGTTCCGTTTTTTGTTTTTTTTAACTCCGGCTGTGAAAATACATGCGCGCGGGGGACGCGAAACACAGATAAAAAACGGTGTGGCCTAATATAATATTATTTCACCGTCCAATGGCAGAAGCCAATGTAAAGGAGGGGGCGTTAGCCCTCCATGGCAAGAGAAGGAAAAAAAGAAAAGAAAAAGAAAAGAACTTATTATGTGACTCCCGTCCTGAATCCGACAACTGGCATACCAGTCTAACTGTACACTGTAGCTAGTGTGTTCAGCAGTAGCAGCAGTCGTCCCCTTTATTCTCATTCTCCTGTTCTTCTCTGCTGTACTGGCATTGTCAAGGTTTACTAGGGAGGTTCCGGGGTACGATTTTCCGTGCGAAAATCCGTGTGGGCGCTACGGATTTTTTCCAGGCGTGCTCCATACGATTTTTCGGCACGGAGAATCCGTGTGGACTGGCTTTCATACGAACCATGTTTCGTATGGAGATTTTGCGTCATCGGGTGCAGAAAGATTTTTCGAGTACAAATTTGGTACGAGAAACATGGATTTTCCGCGGAAAGTTTTGATTTCGGTACAAATTTTCAAAATAAAAAGGCATAGCGCGGGAATGTGACGTGTTTGGGATCGTAACCTAGGCAATGACGGCAAACACAGAAGCTCCGTACTCCGGAACATTTCACTGCTCGAAAACGACGCATGAAAAATCCGTAGCGCCTCTACGGATTTTGGCACGAAAAATCGTAGACCCGGGTGCTCGAATCAGAAACGATTTGACAGGTGTGGAATTTCTCATCTGTAAATCTCAACAATGTCAGAATATACTTTTGGAGAGGCGATGGAACAGGGAAGAGAGTCTGGCTTGACCCACCCAGCAGGAATTCAGAACCTGGGTGCGCTACAACACAAGCTACAGTACGCAGTAAAATGGTCGGATTTCCTTCGGATTTTTTATTTGAAAATTGGGTGCTCGAATCAGAAACAGCAAACTCGTCAGATCGTCTCCGATTCAAGCACACGGGTCTACCATCGTCTACGCTTGGTGTGGCAGTTGAGGGCAGGTAGTAGTAACTTACTACTTCGTTTTTGAGAGCAAGATGATCAGTGGAGCCGCAGATTCAGCAGGTCTTTGGCAGAACCGTACAGGAGACCCACATCCTCGAATCAAGGACCCAGCAAAAAGTGGGTCGCGAGTATTTCAAAAACCGTTTACCGGGCAGCTCTGAAATTTGGCATACCGTTAGCGGGCCGTATGTTGATGGTATTTGTGAAAACTAAACGAAATCGGAACAAGTTTAGGTACAATTTCAGGCTGTTTCTGTTTTGGTACCTTGTGTCTCATTCGAGCACCCGGGTCTACTCCGGAATCTCCCTACTGTCTCGCTCTGCCAACGTCACTGTGCGTGATCATGTACATGTATGTCTCTGTGTTCGACAGTTTTGACTTTTCTCCGAGTTTATGTGGGCCTTTGGCCGAGTCTCACGCGAACCGTGAAATTTTTTTTTTTTTTTTTTTTTATGTGGGCCAGTTCTGGGATGCTGTTTGCCGCTGTGAGCGTTTTGTTCTCTTTCGTGAAATCGATACTGGACTCTGTGCGCGTTGTTGTTGCACTTGCTTGCGCGAGCACGCACCCGGCAGGCGTGCGTGCATCAGATTATTCCGTTCTTGGGGGTGCATTGCTACCAGGGAGTAGTATATTTTAATACCATATCTACTACTGCCTGGTTGTTACGGACAAATCTGAGCACGGGGGTATTACACCAATGAGGACGCCGAAATACTACAATAATTATTGATTTGAAACTCGGATGTTGAGCCATAAATAAAATTAATGTAGAAGAGAAAAGGACATATGGATACGAGTTTAAAAGAAAGAAAGTGCAATAATATTGCACTTTCTGACTGTATATAGTATCATGTTACAGTGATGGAGAGTTACTCTTAACTCATATCCATATGTCCTTTTCTCTTATAATTATTGATCATAATGATTTCGAAGAAAGTAAAATGAGCGCACACATACCACGAGAACACTGTAACAATAATTATGACAATTCATTCTATTGATTATCACATGAGAACGACGTTCAAATCAGAACATTGTTTGTATGATTTGAACGTCGTTCACGTGATAATCATCAGAAATCTTCATCCCAATGATAGTTTTGTAACATGGGAAATTGTGGGCACAAGTTATGCGATGTTACAATTTTTCCTTGGCTCACCATCTGAGTTCTTACAAGTTACAATGATAATTGGACAACAAAGGAAAGGATATTTATGGTACTATAAAGGTGAACTCGGGTATTGAGCCAATAATAAAAGTAGAAAGGAAAGGGACATAATGGAAACGAAGGTGAACATTATTAGATCTAAAACTAATACAAGAAACACTGATATTCTAAAGCTAGCACTATTGGAGGCGAGATTACAAGTCATGAGCCTGGCAACCATTTACCAAAGCTGCAGCCAGGGCACCCTGCGATCGTGTATCATTCGCCTATGTATGGAAACTGCGCACCCTCTCGTGATCATCGCGTGAGTGACCGCTCAAAATGTTGCATTCGGCGCTCGGCATTGCATTCTTGTCGTGGCTTGCTCTTGGGAGAAATAGACTTCAAAAACACAATTGGAAGAGAATTCTGGCATGGCCATATGGGGGTCCGGGGATTGCCAAAACAATTGTGACAAAACTCAAAATTGACCCATTTGTGGCCAAAAGCTAGGATACTTTAACCTAGCTTTTGATACTTTGTCAAAAGCTAGGATATCATCTCTTTCTGAATGGACTGATAGCGTCAAAGCCTACTAAAAAAACTGCAAGCTACGCATACGCTCACTGAGGGTTCTACTGTAGTAACATCAACAGAGCCGCCGTCAGGATTTTGCTCCTTCTATTTTGTTGTTGTTCGCCAAATTTCATCTCTCTCGCTTCCGTTCGCTCGTTCGCAAAGATGAAGTGCTTGATCTTTCTGGCGCTGGTCGCCGCCGTATCGGCCAAGTCCGTACTGGAGGAGCTAAAGATCTCCGAGGAGTGGGATACCTTCAAGACCCAGTTCGAGAAGATGTACGGTACCGAAGAAGAGGAGGTCCGCCGCTACACCATCTTCAAGGGCGAGGTAAGCCTGAGCCTGCTAGCCTTGAGAACAGACGCCGTCAGCTCACGGCAAAAACCTCGGGCTGAGGCCAACTAAAGCTTGACCATGTTTACTGCCTTGCCGTAGACCCTATGCCTATGCCATAGCCATGGGTACATGGGGAATTCTACTTTGCGAAGTGGTCAAAATAAATAATTCGACTTTTTGACTATTGTTTTGGTTGCATTCGTTTGTGGTTTGGAGTAGAGTTCTAGTGTTCTGGTGGTCGTAGTGCAGTAAAATCGAACGTTCGTTTTTACGGGCGGGGGGGGGGGGGCAGGGTTGGAAAAAGTGCTAAAAAAGTTTCGTTCCGACTTTTAAAGGGGAAGTTAAGGGGCAAAAATCAAAATTTCACCAGTTGTAGTCTTCGGGGTGCTGTAGGCCTTGACAGATTATGCTAATATTTTCGTTAAAATATGCTTTTCACATTGCTGAAAAAATTGCGGAATTATGCCAATTTTATGCTAAAAGTTATCATAATAATTATATTATGCCGCATTATGCTCACATATGCTGCTAATGTATATGATGGTTCTGTGCAAAATAACAGGGGAATTTTGTAGAGGGCGTTGTACTGTAGTAGCAAAAGTTCAACGGGGTCAACGCACCGTCCGACCTAGCTACGACCGTCACTGATTGTAGTGGACTGGACATGTTATTATTATTATTATTATTATTATTATACTCATAAAAAGGACACACTTCAGGCTCATTACAAACATCTTGAAAGTTTTTGTCTTCACAAGTATACTTTCAAGCCTTCTCATCAGGTGAAATACAGGCAAGGGAAAAGGAACAGGAACAGTGGATTAAATACAGTAAGAAGGTGGTAAAACAGCGCAAAAAGAAAGAAAGAAAGAAAGAAGATAGCTAAAGTAAACAGCGAAAATTGCAATAATGACACAAAGGTGCAAATGCGAGAAAACTCAATAAGCGCGACATGTAGTGCGACAACAAGAGACAACCACTGGACATACATGTAACTAACGAGGTTTTGACGACCTACCTAACAGCCTAAGTGTCGTCAAAACCTCGTTAGTTACATGTATGTCCAGTGGTTGTCTCTTGTTGTCGCACTACATGTCGCGCTTATTGAGTTTTCTCGCATTTGCACCTTTGTGTCATTATTGCAATTTTCGCTGTTTACTTTAGCTATCTTCTTTCTTTCTTTCTTTCTTTTTGCGCTGTTTTACCACCTTCTTACTGTATTTAATCCACTGTTCCTGTTCCTTTTCCCTTGCCTGTATTTCACCTGATGAGAAGGCTTGAAAGTATACTTGTGAAGACAAAAACTTTCAAGATGTTTGTAATGAGCCTGAAGTGTGTCCTTTTTATGAGTATTATCGCATTTTTGTCTCAGAGGAAACTGTCTCAGAGGAAACTGATTATTATTATTATTATTCTTTTATTCCACGATGGCGTGACGCCAACAAGTATAGGATATTACCAAGAGTACATAACCAAGAAGTTGAAGTTCTGCCGTCGCAGACCCCATAGCTGGAGTTGCACACTCTTGGGTTATGTGGCAACGTCTGTAGGGCCTTCCCTATCAAAATAATAAATTCTACTACTACTACTACTACTACTACTACTACTACTACTACTACTACTACTACTACTACTACTACTACTGACCAAACCACTTTTACGGGCAAAAAAATACCATGGTAAGCACACAAGTGATGGAAAAGAGTGAGTAAGAACGAAAGAGAGAAAGAAAGAGAGAATGCACTAGTATGTCAAGAGAAGTAATCAATTGTTAAGGTCTTTCAGCTATTGTTATATTGTCCAGATTGACGCATGGACACTGAATCTCAGCCGGCAGCCTGTCGACACTGCACCAACAGCGACGAGCGGACGCGACGCTGGTAGGATGATCGGCAACCGCGAAAGCAGGTTATTGCCCACCGTACGAGGCAGAATGCCAGCCGAACACGCAATGCACTGACGATGCTTGAATACCGGATGTCTTTATTGCGCTCCGCGAGCCGACCGGCAAGTGTCGCCAGGAATCGTGAGCACTCCGGCCCCGCCATCCCATTCGTGGCGAACACAAGAGGGGTGAAAGAGCCTCTCTCGACTTCAGTGACCCTGGCACCGTACTGCTGCTTCTTTTGCCGTTCATGGGCCCTGAGTTGGTTAAGGACTTCCGGACCAGACAGCACAGACGCCTTAGGGTGGGTTACCCTAACATCAAAATAAGCGTCTTGCTGCCTTGTCCAGAAGCCCCGGGCACGAATGTCCAGCCGAGCCTCATCAGTCCGGTTAGCCGTCGCATAGGGCAGATCCTCGCCAGACAGCGGCCGGAGACGTGGCTCTGTCTCGACATCGCGAACAGCTTCGGAGAGCGTCTCCGCCAGGATGTCACGCACATTATCGTGCCGGGCAGATGGATACCCGCCGGCGGGGCAGGTTAGCAAATGGTCCATCGTGGAGGCATCACCACAGACACAAGTGGACGGTAGCCCAGGGAGCTGCAAACCATACCGTAGAGCAAGTGCATCACGGAAGTCACTGGCATTCAAGACGGTGCCGTGCGCCAGACGAGGCTCCGCCGTAAGCCAGGAAGACACACCGGCAGTGCCGGCAACGTCCATCAAAAGCTGCTGTGTGGCGGATAGATGATCCTGCAGACCGGCCAAAGATGCTTTGCCAGCCCGACGCCTTGATTGTGCAGCAGCCCGCCGTGCGCCTTCCGCCTCCTGGAGCGCCTCCGCCATCTCCCGTAGGCCAGACGAACCACCACCATCCGCCCCGCCATCAGCAGCTGATCCCACACGACCAGTCTCAGGCACGTCCGGGAACCTGTATAGCCCCCGCACTGGCCGAGTCGTCTTAACTGTATCGTTGTACATTAACGTGGCAGTGTCCGCCAACATCGGGATGGCTATGCCGCCACACTTGGAAGGTGCCGACATCAATCTGCGCAAGGCACTCCCGGAGGCAATTGGCTGACCCAACAGCGGAGGCAAAAGATGATTATCCACTGCACTGTCGAGAGGCGCCATGGTTTCGCCGGAGCAGAGCGAAGCACGCATGAGATATCTCCACTTGGGGACCAGCCCTCTCACTGCGGCTGTATACGCAGCATGTGGCTGGGTCTCCGCAAAATCACCACACCGGCGGACCTGGCGGGAAAAGCGACCGACCTCCGCAGCCAGGTGTTGGCTGCAGTACTCAGGTGTCCCGATCGGTGCACCCAGGTACTTGGACCCCTCACCAGTGATTATGACACCCGTGCCATCAAACACGGTATTGGCTTGCTCCAACAGATGATTCTTGACCACCAGCACAGTCTTTTGAGCATTTGGATTGTAGCCATAGCGTGGTCCGAGAGCTGCGATCGTGTCCCAGTAGCCGCGAAGACGAAGCAGCCTCCCAAGGGCAGCATCATCATCTGCATACCACAACTGGAAGGTGTCTGGGTGCAGATGAGCCAGGCGGCGGACAAGCGGGGTAATGGCCAGGGCGTAAATGGCCATGGCGAGAGGGTCACCCTGACATGTGCCCTCTGTTGAATGTAGTTCGCCAGAGCCGGTCACGAACAAACGCACGCGATCTGTATGGGTATTGCTAGCGAACGTTGCCAGTGCTGGGCAAAGATGCCGAATGTTGTGGAGTGCAGCCTTACGATTGACGGAATTGAACGCATTTGATGCGTCAACTAACAGGATTCCTTCCGTGCTGGGGTTATTGAACCCTTCACGCATAGCGTGGACACAAGTCTCGCAGGCGGATGGGATTCCAACGCATAATTGGGAAGGTGCAACAACGTCCATAACATCGCTCTCCACCACTCGCATGACTGCCCTGGCGATGATGCGGCGATGGACCTCGCCGACCGCAATGGGACGCACACCAGGACGCTTGTCGAGGGCAATCAACCGGGCTGCAGTGAACGCCTCGAGATCCCTCCCGCCGACACTGTCCGTGCATATCCTGCGTGCGGCTTCTGCAAGTACACTACACAGCTGGTCAGAGGCAGCCGCGTAGCAGGTCAGCATCGCTCGCCATCCATCAGCGTCCACCCCGGATGGACCTGACGAGCCCTTGATCGAGCGAGCAATCTTCTTGATTAAATCAGCGGTGACGGCCGCGAATAGCACGGTACGGACGGGCTCGGGCTCGCCTTCCAGGAGCACATCAGGGTCTGGATCTGCCCCAGCTGGATGTTTCTGCCGCAGGATATCGTCGACCGTTTCCCCCGTGGCCGGATCGGCGATGTCGTCAAGTCTCAAAACACCCGGACTCTTAGATTCCGACAGGCAGCGGATGGCGGAGTTGATGTTGCCGCTGAACACGTGTCGGCTGAAGTCAGTGTCGGTATGACCCCGCTCGGAGCGTGCGCTGGTGACCCGTCGTGGCCGGAGATGAGCCTGGATACACCTGGCGTCAAGGAGTAGGTCCTCCAATTTCCCTGCTTTCCACAACTCGAGCCTGGATCGCAGGATGGTAGCGTTCTCCCCACCTCGAGACGATCCGAGAGGCTTTTGGAGGAGCAAATGGCAGGCAATAGTGAGTACTGTCCAGGCTATGCCACTCAAGGGTGTATCCAAGTTGAAGAATGATATAATATTGGCTATCTCCATGACAAACTCGCGCCCTGCAGATCCAAGTGGAAGCATAAATATGTTTCGTTTCCAGTGAACAACTTCGTCAAACAATGTCCTGACAATGTCGTACTCCCGCTCGTCCCCGACAGACCAGGGCCCGCAACTACTCCGACCACCAGAACGATTGCTGCCAGGTCCCGACTCCGACCGCCCCACCTGGGGAACATGGCTAGATTGATTATCCAGTTGACTACTACTACTAGTTATCCAGTTGACTACTACTACTAGTTGACTACTACTACTACTACTACTACTACTACTACTACTACTACTACTACTACTACTACTACTACTACTACTACTACTACTACTACTACTACTACTACTACTACTACTACTACTACTACTACTACTACTACTACTACTACTACTACTACTACTACTACTACTACTACTACTACTACTACTACTACTACTACTACTACTACTACTACTACTACTACTACTACTACTACTACTACTACTACTACTACTACTACTACTACTACTACTACTACTACTACTACTACTACTACTACTACTACTACTACTACTACTACTACTACTACTACTACTACTACTACTACTACTACTACTACTACTACTACTACTACTACTACTACTACTACTACTACTACTACTACTACTACTACTACTACTACTACTACTACTACTACTACTACTACTACTACTACTACTACTACTACTACTACTACTACTACTACTACTACTACTACTACTACTACTACTACTACTACTACTACTACTACTACTACTACTACTACTACTACTACTACTACTACTACTACTACTACTACTACTACTACTACTACTACTACTACTACTACTACTACTACTACTACTACTACTACTACTACTACTACTACTACTACTACTACTACTACTACTACTACTACTACTACTACTACTACTACTACTACTACTACTACTACTACTACTACTACTACTACTACTACTACTACTACTACTACTACTACTACTACTACTACTACTACTACTACTACTACTACTACTACTACTACTACTACTACTACTACTACTACTACTACTACTACTACTACTACTACTACTACTACTACTACTACTACTACTACTACTACTACTACTGCTACTGCTACTGCTACTGCTACTGCTACTGCTACTGCTACTGCTACTGCTACTGCTACTGCTACTGCTACTGCTACTGCTACTGCTACTGCTACTGCTACTGCTACTGCTACTGCTACTGCTACTGCTACTGCTACTGCTACTGCTACTGCTACTGCTACTGCTACTGCTACTACTACTACTACTACTACTACTACTACTACTACTACTACTACTACTACTACTACTACTACTACTACTACTACTACTACTACTACTACTACTACTACTACTACTACTACTACTACTACTACTACTACTACTACTACTACTACTACTACTACTACTACTACTACTACTACTACTACTACTACTACTACTACTACTACTACTACTACTACTACTACTACTACTACTACTACTACTACTACTACTACTACTACTACTACTACTACTACTACTACTACTAAGTACGAGGGTGTTACCTACCGAATATATATATATATATATTTTTACCATCAGTGAGCATGTCATGAAAATAAATCCGAGAAGAAAGAAAAAGGCCCAACCCTGCCCTGCCAGTTATTTGGCCTTACGGGGGTCGCCATGGCAAATAATAAACATAAAACTGCACACGTTCGGGCTCTCCGCCTTCTCCGTGAACTTATAATTCCGTAAAAGAAAACTAGAGGGGAAAAAAGAAGCAACAATGAGGAATAGGAACTGATTTAGGAACCACTTGCAGTCAGTTATACAGGGCAGCGGGCCTCGGCAACGACCAAGGTAGCAGATGCATCCGCCACATTGCTGACGCGCATGGGGCGTCGCCGAGCACCACGTAAACAAACCATGCTGGAGCGAACCAGAGCAAAGCCAAGTCGGCAGCGAATCCACGCCATTACACGGTTGTACGTACCCATATGCCGGTCCTTTCTGTCGCAGAATATCCCACCAAGCGCGTAGTCGTTGGACTCTGCCGCCCGCGGAGGAGTCGTCTGCAAACCACATCTGGATCGTTCCCTCAGCCGAGAGAGCACGAATGAGGGGTAGAATGCCCAGCGCATACATCGGCATCGCGATAGGATCACCTTGGGTGGTGCCCTCTGCCGACATGATGACGCTGCCCCCAACAAACAGCTTTGCGGGTTGTCGGTAGCTGTTAATAACGACTGTCGCCAGGGATGGGCATAGGTGACGCATGTTGCGCAGGCATGCTTCCCTGTTCAGCGTGTTAAACGCATTCGTGGCATCTGCCATTAAGACCGTATCCTCCTGGTCGAACGCCTGCTGCATGGCATGTATCGCCGCCTCGATCCCGCAGTCCTGGCCTGCACAGAGTTGAAGGGTGCCAGCTGCCTCTTTAATATCCTGACCAATTACGTACAGGATGGCCTTGCCCACCACTCTCCGCATCACCTCGCCAATCCCAATGGGTCTAACCCCCGGGTTCTTGTTGAGGGGGATGAGTCGGGATGCCAGGTACGCTTCCAGCGATCGGGGGTCGACAAATTCGGTCGCTTCACGTCGAGCAGAGCTTGCCAGCGCATCGCACAGCGAGTCAGACGCATCGGAGAACATTGTGCACATCCACCTCCATGCCTCAGCGTCTACACCTGACGGGCCGGCTGCGCCATGAGTGTTGAGTACCGCAGTGTTACCAACCGCCCGTATTTGTCCGTATTTTTACGGAAATACAGCCATTTGTCCGCAGCACGGAAATAATCCAGATTCTCCCGGAAAATCCAAAAAAATCGGTAGCACCAAGCAAGAACGGCAGATTCGGTAGTATACAGAGTAGAATCTGGTCCCTGGATCTACGTAACTCTCCAGAGTGCGCCGCGACTTTATCAGATCTGGGACGCGTCGATCGACGGCGCAATCCGTGATACACGTTTGACATTTTCATGATTATTTTTTGTTTTGTTTCCTCGTGGTGCGCAGGTCGATTTTCACAACATGTAATAGATGACTTGCACAAAGATTGTCTGGGTTCGAGACGGGGCAAGTGGACCTTCTGGACTGGACTTCTGACTCTGACTTCCCCACCTTTTGAGTTCGTGACTTTCGAAGTTTCGCTTTTTGCCTGACGAACACTGAGCTATTTTTTTTGGCTAGAGAGTAGAGTTGTTTTGATTCGGCTTGTATCGTCATGCCGAAGCGCTGCTACGCTCCTGAATACACTAGCAGACGAGAGATGGAACTGAGGCTCCCATTCCATACGTTCCTTTCCGAGCCGGCCGGCCGGGAGGCAGAAAAAATGAGGGAATATTATTTTAGTATCATTGGTGTAGGCTGCAACAAGCACGTCGTGGTCCTGAAGTGTGACAACTTTCCCGCAGTGGAAGCGAAGTCAAGCACAACGAAAGTTTGTGGACGTCTGAGAAAGAACTCGATTCCCTTCGATTCGGCTGCACTAGCTCCAGAGCGACCCTCTCCTGAGGACAGACTGCGGAGAGGCCAGGAACCTGCCGAGTCAAGAGTGGAAGCCCGAATCACGAAAATGAGGGGTGGAAGGACTGAGTGTGAGAGCCAGATGGCCTTTAGTAGTACTTCAAGTAGTATCTGAGTTGAAGGAGAGAACAAGTGTGCTGGAGAAACGCTGCGAAGTCCTCAGGCCTGATGTGTACTAGCTACTGTTGAAGTCTCACTTGTTCCGATATGAACACTTCATCAGCCCTGACTCTGAGCAGCTGTATCTAGACTTGGACTTAGGCCAGATACATAGCATTGTTAACCTTACTGAAGCCATATGTATCCAATGCCTGGCTCTAGTGAGAAAGCAGTTTGGCGCAAGCTCGCAAACTATGATTGAATCAGGGAGTGGTGGAAAGTCACATTATACCTCCCCATGATTAGCTGCTAATGACGACGATGCGGCTCCGGCTGGGTCTCAGTCTCAGAAAGGATTTGTTGGAGCATCATCAAACAGTGCATTCGCCTTCATCATACACTGGCTCCGTTGCCTACAGTAATTCACATTTTGACGGGGCGCGCTGGGACGATACGGAAGGAGCGGCGGGAACCATTGGAGTGCTCATGATGCTGGTTAGCGAAGACCAATGCGTCAGGAACGGGAACGCAACCGCACTACTGTACAGATCAGGAAGCGATGGAAGAGTTGAATCTGCTCAGCCTTCCATGCCGTGTACAGGGACACAAACGTAAAAATAGCTACATTTCAAATGTGAACTGGCGATGGCATTATGTGGCGACGAACACAACTGCAACTGTTCAAATTTCAGCATTTCGAACATTATGCTTCCCATGATAACTCACCGAATGGCTCACATGACGGAGTTGGACATTACCAGGCTAGGATAATCATTTGCTGTATTTATGGATAGTCCTTGAGTTTTCAGATGAAGTGCTTTATCTTTTACCTGTCGTTACTTTAGTATGGCACAATGTCCATGGCTGCTTCCTTGTCTTCATAACAGACTGGTATAATCAGCATGATTCTGCTTTTTTGAGAAGAAATAAAACTTTCCTTTCGGAAAGGAAGCCCAGAAACGTCAACCCCCATGGACTGTGCTTTATGACTCTCGTCCATCGACGTTAACCGTCGCAATAACTGCTGCATGTATGTTGTGCTGTGCGAACCGTACAAGATTTTACAGCTCACCCACGCCTTCCCAACAGGCTCCTATATCCCGTACCGTTAGCGTTACATTGAATATGAACTAGGCTAGCACAGTTATCCTTCGTTCTTTTGATGGCGGCGGGTAGCATGGAACTTGACGTGTTCTTGGGATCCTCGTGCAACACTTGCTGTTCCCGGATGCCATATTATTGGGTGCATCGAGGTTGTTTCTATGCTCACTGTTGTTTAGTAAGACAATTTTTTATAACTATTTCACCAAAGAATAAGGCAAGAGTATTTTGGGTTGGTTTGGACGCCTGGCTTCTCTTCACATAATAATACAGTCATGTACTTCCACTCAGGGAGTAGTACAATACCTACTTCCACTAACCCTACAAGTGCACATGCATGACTCATGAGCTGCTGAAGACAGTGACGGTACTGATCATGTACATGTACATGCCGTGCACCGTTCATTCATGCTGACAAAAAAAGTACACTACAAATTATACACTACTCGTCTACAGACGGTGTACAGTGGTGTAGGGTGCCCGCAGTGTAGCCTGGGTGCACAGGGTGCACTTGCCCCGTCTCACTCGCGGCTCGGATCTTTGTGCAAGTCATCTATTTTAGCAAGAGTCCATAACCCCGGACTCTTGATTTTAGTTGACTCCCTGCATAGCACCACAACAGCACCACATCTGCACATCCCTTTAGGCATACCCATTCATGCACTCCCGGCTGACCTTTGCCCTGCTGACCCTTTGACTCCCTTGCATCAAGAGTACATGAAAACGCACTACGCCATTTCCCGCCGGCGCGCGCCTCAGATCGATCTGCACCAAATATGATGTAATCACGGAATTTCGCCGTGACAGACACCCATACATGGGCCATAGCAGAGCTAGACCCCAAGCTGCACACTCTGGTTTTCATGTATAGTACTCTTGCTTGCATGCACTACACTGCATGCACCCCTTTTCCCGCTCACCCTGTCTCACTAACTGCGTGCACCCCTTTTCCCGCTCACCTTATTTCCCACTGCATGCATGCACCTCTTTCCCTCTTGATCTTTAGCAGGGAGTCGTAAAATACTTTTTTTTAACTTTTTTTTTACGACTCCCTGCTCTTTAGTTATACCCGGAAGGCTGCGCTTGCGCAGTGTTGTTCTCCCAGTGCTTCTCCTTGTGCCTTTATTGTGGTTCTCCTTGTTGTTCTCCGAGTCTTCTCCTTGTAATTATCCCAGTCCTCTTTGTGCTTCTCTGAGTCCGACAATATAACTATCATAACAACCCATAATTGCGTGCAGTCTGAGATAGAGTGTTATAAAGTACAGTAGTATAGTATAGTATTATAGTAGAGTAGTCTCCAGTCCAGCCAGATCCCATATGACTCCACTTTGTGGTTTGCTGCAAAATTTCAAACTCATCGGAGCCGTGAATTGGTGTGCACGTATTTTGAAGCGATCTTCAATTCCTCAAATCATTTCGTAGTGACAGTGTTCCTTTCTTTCATGTAGTCCTGGAATTATTTTAGCCTAGTCGTTTAGTCGGACAAGAGATGGACATCCCTCTTCATCTCCTTGCACCATTGCTTCGTACGAGGTATGTGATCGTCGGCCATTGCATGTCTACCCGATTACGATCGTACACAATTCTTGCTCGTAGTCTGAGTCCATCTAATAGATATATTTATTTGTTTGGTAATTTTTCATCGTTTGCAGCTGCAACACTATCGTCATACATCTGCGCGTGAATGCACATGTGCATCTTACCTGGCGATGAGCATGACCCTCCCCTCGATTGAATTGTTGTATAAATTCGTGCAAGGTAAGTAAAATAGTTTACTAAGTCTTGCTGTTAGGTAAATCGGGGGGAGGATTTTTTTCAACAACTCTACAGTACCTGTAGACACGTATGGGTTGTGATGGTGATTGAGTTATTACGGGTGTCATCAAACTTGAAGAGTAGATATGATGGGGGCTGCGATGGTGATTGGGTTAGCATAACGATAGGATCTGTGCACATAACAACAAGATTTGCTAATAGGGTATATACATGTAGGACCTGTACACACATACATGTAAGATGCTTATTAACGTCCATTTCAAAACTATAGACGCGTACCTAGGCAAAAACCGTTATGCCAGCATCTATACCACATAAAATCTGTGATCACTCTGTGCATAATTTTTTCCAAATAGGGCATCTGTTATCCAATCGTTTGGAAACTATATGAGAGTAATTGTGGAGCGGACCTGAGCAATATTCCGAAAACTAATCTCAAAACGTTCCAGCCAAATTTGAAATATTTCAAAAACCCTACGCGTCTATAGTTTTGAAATGGACTGTAGGGTTTGCTGAGTGTTGTGGTGATCTGTACACAAAAAGCAATGGTACGAGGACTTCTTCAACTGTAGCACCTGCACACATAAAAGAGTAGAGTTGGCATGGTAATAGGATTGTCATGGTGATAGGGTTACGAGGGCTACTAGGGTTATTGTCTCCAGAAAAATTAAAATTAGGGGTTATCGTCATGGTGTTATGTTTATCCTCACCAGAAATATTAGGGTTATCGTCATGGTGATAAGGTTATCACCACCAGTAAAATTTAGGGCTATCGTCATGGTGATAGGGTTATCAGGAATATTAGGGTTATGGTCATGGTGTTAGGGTCAGGGTTATCAGAAATATTCAGATTATCGCCATTGTGATAGCCCTAGAGTTAGGGTTATCGTCATGGTTTTAGGGTTAACTTGGGGTTATCGTCAGCAGAAACACTGTAGAACGTGTCATATTAGCGACGTAAAAACCCTAGCGAATTTAGCGATCGACTCATTTTCGCTAAAGTTTCAAGTCGCCGTTGAGACATTAGTAATGCACTGGTGATCCGTGAGTAAAATCGCTAAACCAGCTGACAATGGGAAAACGCTAATAGTCGCTAAAATTACCCGTTCTACAGTATTAGGGTTATTGCCATGGTGACAGCCCTGGGGTTAGGGTTATCGTGTTGATAGGGTTAGGGTTATCGTCACCAGGAATATTAGGGTTATCGCCATGGTGATTGCACTAGGGTTAGGGTTATCGTCATAGTGATAGGGTTAGGGCTATCGCCATGGTGATAGGGTTAGGGTTACCGGGATTATTAGGGTTAATATGGCCCGACTTTTAGGGTTAAACGCAAATTTTAGGGTTAAAACGCATTACGTCATCGATGACGTCATATGTAAAACGCTCCGGTTTTAGGTTAAATCGCACAAATTTACCGTAAATCGGAAAAAATAGGGTTAAACGCCCTGGTTTTATGGTTAACTCGCTATGACGTCATTGCTGACATCAGTGAGTTGGTACGCTTCAAAATCCTAGTCGACTCGCGCATTTCGCGTCCAAAGTTTGTCGTCAGAGAACTCCTGTTGCTTCTTGCGCAACACAGAGAAGGCCTGGTGCTGCAATCAACACCAAAATGCGATGGAGAATTGTCACGGAGTACCAGCAACTCCTGGGCAATCGTTCTCGAGTGCCTCCTGGCGGATTGAAATCGCCGTAGTCGCTGTTTCCTTCGCAGAATGTCAGTGAACTCATCCAGAGACTGGTGCAGAAAGCACCAGCATCGCGCCGTCCAGTTTGCTGATCTCTCTCGCAATCGTTCACGATTATAGCGTTTCACGAAACAATATTACAGAATAATCACCATGCTGCGTGGAAGGAAGGTGCGTAAACGCTTCTGAACGATATAATTGCAATCGAATAGGAGGCATGATAGTGCAATAGCATGGTTGAGACTTTTGTACAAACAGGATTTCTTCAGGGAATGCAACGTTTCTTGCAGGGGATGAAGGTTGAAGTGAGCTGAGAGAAAGTCACCAATGTTTGTTTTCTTCAGAAAACTAATCAGATGTCTGTCGACGCCTAGGAGGCGCTGTCGAGATTGATAGCATCTTTTTTCTGGCATGCATCAGGTCCATGATGTTCTAGAAAGGGCGTCGGTGCACCGTCTGCATCCGTCTATAATACAGAGCCGACGAGTGTTCATTGGTCGTAGGAGCCGGTATAAAAAGACTCTACTTGCTTTCGTCATGCATCATTATGCTCAATTTGTCAACAGGGTTGCGTCATCCTGTCTGCCTCGTGCACGAACATCTCGTCCGGACTTTCGGAGCTCGTGCACAAATTTGGAGGTGCTAACTACGATAAAGCCGTGTACTTCCACCCGAACGTGAATAAAATTGGACAAGATGCGTGGAGAATCGACAGCGCCGATATCAAAACCTATCTCAAGCCCCTGGTAGGTGAAGAGACCATCATCTGGGCGGGCATTTACAAAACTCCCATGTGGTACCTTCAACCGACAGATTTTATTGCTTTCCACGCTTTCGTCGTCTTTCAAACGAGAAACTGGTGGTGGTCGGCGGAAAAAAACCACCGACGGTGTCAGCATATGCAGAGGCAAGACTCGTTCAAGCGTGAGATCTTCCTATCGAAGCACCAATCGAAAAACTCCGATAGAGGAGATTATTGCTGACAAATCACATGTTAATCTGCAGGATCTGATAGATTTCCTCTACGACTCCAATCTCGTCAAGGGTATTTACAACGTTGTAACAAACAACTGTCATACGTTTGCCTCCACTCTGTTCAACGAACTTGCAGCTACCCACTACGTCAATCATATTGCACTTCGACATGCCAAACCCATCGACTCGGAGCATGCAATCGAATGAGTGCTCGACCCCCATCCAGACACACACATTTAGCACAGATATGTTGGTTTTAAAATGTTTAATTATAATTTCAGTAGATCATTTTCAGCTTGTATCAGCGTAATAACGCTGTTGGCCGGTATTTCCCCGTAGTATGAGGTCAGCTTCTCCGTATAATGTTGAAGATGTCTTGACGTTGATATATGGGGCTTCATGTCCGCCAATGTACGCCATTCGTTGTCGCTGCATGGAAGGAAACAGATTAAAACATGTATAAGATCTCTGGTATTTCAAATAAAGGGAATTGCACGACAGATTACTTACCAAGAACACAGAAACAGAGGCTGCAGACCGGCCTCCAGCTTCCTCCTGTGGTTTTTAGACTTCAGGTGGTCCAGGAACGACCGGAGGCCGGTCGTGGTCTTTCCGCATGTAGAGCAAGAAAAAAGCATCTTGATGATAGTTGAATGGGACTGATCAAGGTGGATCCAATCACTTTTATCCCCGCCCAGTTGTTCGTTGGTTGAAGGGTGCGGCGCGCATGCGTGCAGTTCAACATTAAAACTCTGCGCGATGATCATGGAGTCCGCCGCTCAGGATGTGAAGCGGGTAAAGCGGTGACGTGACTACTACATCTCTTTGAAACGTGTGCGATTCATATGAAAACCGCTAAAGATGATGGCCATGGACCCCGCGTCCCGTTCAAACTTGTCGCCGGTTCTAGTTGATTCCAGAAACTTCCACCTGATCCGAGCACACTGTGAGTACTCTGAGCATCGCGAGGAGTGGAAAACTATCGACATTTTGGTACTCATCGGTTGATGCAGACAGTGTGTAACCTTTTGACCCGCGTACGTGAGACGCCCCGGTTTAGGGTAAAATCGCTATGACGTCATCGATGGCGTCAGTTAGCTGGTACACCCATAATACTTTCTACTTGTGTGTGTGTGTGTGTGTGTGTTGTGTGTGTGTGCATGTTGTGTGCATGTTGTGTGCTCACACGCAGGGTGCATGCGGCTCCAGCTGGGCGTTCAGCACAACCGGCTCCACCGAAGGCCAGCACTTCAAGAAGACTGGCAACCTTGTATCGCTGTCCGAGCAGAACCTGATTGACTGCAACCAAAAGGAGGCTGATCGTGGCTGTGGCGGAGGTTTCATGGACCATGGCTTCAAGTACATCATCGAGAACCACGGCATTGACACATAGGAGAGCAACCCTTACACGGCCAAGGCCGGTACATGCCGCTTCAGGGAGTCCCACGTCGGCGCCACCCTCACCAGCTACAAGGACATGCTGCCGCGCAAGTCCGAGAGCGCCCTGCAGGAGGCTGTTGCCTCGGTGAGTACTTTTCTTACACATAACAGAATACTCTCTGCATGGTGGCCCATATTAGAAGCTGTGTCTTAGGAGAACATATCCGGCTAAAGATAAGAAAGCTTTATCATACATGTATATACCACTCTTTGGTTTTAGATATTACAATGAGAGTGCACAATCAATGGCTTGTCCACCAACTGTCTGTTTTACTGCTCGCTGCACCACAGCATAGTGTGTTGTTGGCCGGCCCACTGCGCTTCTACTCTGTTGGACCATCGTGTCTGTTGAACCAGGGAGTCGTAAAATACCGGTATTTTAAGACTCCCTGTGTTCAACCACTGTGTCATCATGGCTGTTGCAGTTTTCCCGGTCAGCTTATTGACTCTTGTTGTCGTTTTAAAAGAAATCTGATGATGTAAAATAGCGGTGTGGATGTTTGGAAAGTGCTACAGTCTGTTTTGGATGTGATATATTTCCCAGCACTTGATTGCATTCGGTGATGTATAGAAACATATACATGTAATTGTAATACTCTTCACTCTCTGTGTGTTCTCTTCTGTTCCTGCCGGCTGTCGTATCGCAGGTTGGCCCAGTGTCGATTGCCATCGACGCCTCATCGACGTATTTCCGCTAGTACAGGCACGGAGTCCTGATCGACAGCAAGTGCACCAACGCTTACCCGAATCACGCTGCCCTGGTTTTCGGCTACGGTGTTGTTGAGGAAGAGCAGGACTACTGGCTGGTCAAGAACACCTGGGGTACCAGCTGGAGAGACAAGGGATACATCAGGACGGCACGTAACCATGACAACATGTGCGGGATCACCACGGACGCCAGCTATCCGATCGCCTAAGCACACATCGCCGGGACAACGCCGTCAAAGAAAAAGCGCTCGCACACGCCTTTGTCGTGTGATGTTGTAACTTATCTACCATCAGTATAGCTCAGAAAATCGGGGCACTCTGGCGCGCACGCCGCTGCCTCAGTGAAGCTGCAAGGGCACGGTACGTGACCTCCGTAGTACTGCCAGACGCCCTATACGCCTCGCCCTCTTTCAGTGGCTCACTGTCGAGTGCTGAGACCAGGAGGCTGCAGGTTCTGCTGAATCGAGCAGTCCGCACTGTCTACGGTGTGCCCACGCGACACTCAGCTGAACCTTTGCTGACCCGGCTGGGAGTCTTCCAGGTGTCAGAGCACTTCCACCAGAACACCTTAGCTCTTGTGTGGAAGAGCCTACGCGGTGAGACATCGCAGTCCGTCACAGAACTAATGACTCCACAAATGACCAGAGAAACCCGCCTTCAGCAGCAGGACGGACTCAGTCTTCCAGTTGCAAGAACAAACGCTGGCAAGTCGAGGTACGCCTTCAACGCTACAGGTAAATGGAACAGATTACCTGGAGACGTCCGCTCCAGCACAACTCTGGAGACCTTCAAAGCTGCAGCAGTACCCTACGCAATTGCTCGTTGACTACATGGAACAGTAGCAAATGCCATGTTTGACAATGGATCCGATTTCCAGCTGACTATCATTTCCAGTGCATACACACTTTTTCTTTCCTTCTTTTTCTCTCTCTCTCTCTCTCTCTCTCTCTTTTTTTTCTTCCCTCTTAAGATCTTCGCTACCTTGTCATTGGGAAGACATTCCCGTTTGGATTTTGTGAAGTAAAACAAAGTTAAAAAAATAAAAAAAATAGCTGATTGCCACCGCCACAGCTGCTGCTGCTGCTTTTGTGGCGCAATCTTCCTTACACTATCAGCCCGGATCATCCATTCGCGCTATGATCCAAGCTTGCAGCCTATATCAATCCTATCTTCTCAAAATTGTGGTCAGCTTGCTGTTTGATGATCGGTTAAAACCGTGAAACTCAGAGTTACAGAAGAAACGCTTCTCATCCCTCTCAAGTGTGTTTATTTTCTATAAGGCCACGCCGTTTTTTTCTATGTTTCGCGTCACCTTATTTGATGAAATCAATGAGCATGAGGGAGGGGGAAAAATTAAAAAAGCCATCCAAACAAAAAAACCGTGTACGTGCATTGCATTTGTGTACAGTGAAGCGACGCGGCACTGACTGTCTGTTCATGTACATTAACATGAACATTGACATGTCGGATTTCAGTTGCCAGCGCTGTACATGATATACATGAGTGTACATGTATCCCCTCTAGGCCTCTGCCATGCTTGTGCCAGTTCATGTGGCGTGTGGTCCAAACACAGGCAGCATGATTGTGTGACTTGCGGCCCAGCGTATTACACACACAATGTACAAATGCCATGTACATGTACCGTACATGTGTGTGAGCTGAGTCACACGGAAAACTGAGCCTCTTGTACGGGCAAAATAACACATTTTGTGAAGAATCAACACATTATATAAAAACGAATCATCATACAGTATTTACAGAGTCTGTCACTCAGTAGGATCACTGCACTGTGCAGGTTCACTGGATGCGTGCCTCCGCCGCCACTAGCACAGCAGGGGACTCAGGCTGCGTTTAGGCTGTCATCACACCATGGTACAAAGCGCTGCGTCTACGTCCACGTAAGGAGTTTTTGGTCGGTTGTCATGATGATCCGTATACGGGGTGAAAACGGGAGCAGAGGAAACGGGAGACGTAGACGTGGTATGGAGAGGGGGGGTATACGACTTTTTGTATGAACGTGCGTATCTACCCCAGCCTTTTTCCGAGCGACCCTGTACTTCGATGTACGTGGGTTCAAATTTCTCCAAAAACCTGACTGCGTGTACGCGTCAAGAACTGTGCCTGTCTGATGACACGACCACCCGTTTTGGTTTTTTCACCATAGACGTAGACGTAAACGGGAGTCGGAGAACGTGGTGTGATGACGGCCTTACACGACAACGATTGAAAACGATTTGCGTTTACACGACAACGAAGTAGGACCTAAACGGAACGAAATCGTTGCGTTTACTACTATCGTTTACACGACAACGCCCGAAAACGATACCTAAACGGAACGAAATGGAAACGCACTTCAAAGTGTTTTGAAACGTTTTCAAAACGTTTTCGTTCTCGTGTAAACGGTGAAAACAGTGAAAACGATTGGAAACGGAGCGCGGTCATGGAAACCATTCCGCGCGGGACTATATTTCGCGGGAAATACCTGACCTTTAAAAAGCTTTGCGACCACCAGCGCGTACCAACTCCAACTAACGTGTTACTTCCCGCCCTTGCGCCAAGCCAGCACGTACTAACTCCAGCCTGCTCGCCCGTTTTCCGTTTTCGTGTGAACGGTTCAAAACGATTTGCCGTTCTCGTGTAAACGGTTTGAAAACGATTCGAGGCCAGCCCGTTTTCGTTCCGTTTCGTTTCGTTTCGTCTCCGTGTAAACGCAGCCTCAGGCATGGCAGGAGCAAACATGCTCCTTGAGCCACGCAGGCACATAGCACCACAACGCACCAGGGCAAACCCAAGGCGGCAGCGCAGCAAGGAGATAACCTGCCCGTATGGCTCCTTACTCTTCTCAGCCAGGAGAGAGGCGATCCGCGTGAAAAGAGCATTGGCATGCTTGCCATAGCCACCAGAGGCAGAGAGCACAACGGGCACGAAGGAGGCATGCTCAACTTCACGTACTCACTCCTCGTACTTCCGGCGCTTTTCCTGTTCATGGCGTCTGTAGCTAGCAGCGAGGGAGGTGGCACGATTCGAAGACGCAAAAGGGTTGAACACCCGTACATCAATAAAGATGCGCTCGAATCGGCCACCCCACACACCACTAGCCGCAACGTCCAGCCGAGCTTGCTCCTCCGTGACAGCTGTGCGATGGCGGAAGGCCTCTCCGGTGACGGGCTGGAGGTGGGGTTCCACTGTAACGTTGTGAGCGACCTGCCTCAGAGCTCTGGCGGTGATGTCCCTCACCTCGTTGTGTCGCAGCGTCGGGAAGCCACCAAACGGGCACGACAGGGCGTGACTCACATTCAGTGGCTTACTGCACACGCAGAGGCTTGGGAGCCGAGGAGGTGTCCAGCCGTACCGGAGGCACAGGCCATCCCGGAAATCTCCCTTGCTGAGTGTGAAACCATGGCGGCTGAGGGGGCGGCAGGTCAGCCAGCTGGATGCACCCTTTTCTGAGGCCAGGTCGAGAACAGGGGCCAGCTCCCGGTGATCCGAGCGAAGAGCGTCAGCCATAGACTTGAACGCGCTCCGCTTCTCGGCCCGAACCGTCGCCTTGACCGTCCGGAGCTGAGTCAGAGAGTCGCCAAGAGACGACTCCTGCTCCAGCAGGCGAGACACGAGGCTAGCCGTGATCCTTCGGGATGAGGTGTACTGTTCAGCCACTGAACAAGGGTCTGCCATACCCAGTCCCCCAAGCCGGCAAGGCAGAGAGAGTAGGGAGTGAACAGTTGTCCCAGGTGGAGCCTGACCCGTGATGGCCGGGATGAGCCGACCGCTGATTGCGTGTTCCAGCGGTTCAAGCAAGGATGGCGGGATGGAGGAGGTCCGGCAGAGGAAGGACCACTTGTTTTGCAGGCCCTGTGTGAAGGCGGAGTAGGCGGCCTGTGGCTGCGATGCAGCGATGGTCGTGAGCTGCGCAACTTCCTCACACCAGGTGGCGACTGCTGAGTACAATCATGCGATAAATAGAACAAATATTTAATTGATGCCAACATAATATTTACGTGTAACAATCATGTTCCGTTTTTCTGGGTTTGCATTAAATTTGTATTGCATTTTCAAAAAACATTGTTCCGTTTTTTGTTTATTTTAACTCCGGCTGTGAAAATACATGCGCGCGGGGGACGCGAAACACAGATAAAAAACGGTGTGGCCTAATATATTATATTATTTCACCGTCCAATGGCAGAAGCCAATGTAAAGGAGGGGGCGTTAGCCCTCCATGGCAAGAGAAGGAAAAAAAGAAAAGAAAAAGAAAAGAACTTATTATGTGACTCCCGTCCTGAATCCGACAACTGGCATACCAGTATAACTGTACACTGTAGCTAGTGTGTTCAGCAGTAGCAGCAGTCGTCCCCTTTATTCTCATTCTCCTGTTCTTCTCTGCTGTACTGGCATTGTCAAGGTTTACTAGAGAGGTTCCGGGGTACGATTTTCCGTGCGAAAATCCGTGTGGGCGCTACGGATTTTTTCCAGGCGTGCTCCATACGATTTTTCGGCACGGAGAATCCGTGTGGACTGGCTTTCATACGAACCATGTTTCGTATGGAGATTTTGCGTCATCGGGTGCAGAAAGATTTTTCGAGTACAAATTTGGTACGAGAAACATGGATTTTCCGCGGGAAGTTTTGATTTCGGTACAAATTTTCAAAATAAAAAGGCATAGCGCGGAAATGTGACGTGTTTGGGATCGTAACCTAGGCAATGACGGCAAACACAGAAGTTCCGTACTCCGGAACATTTCACTGCTCGAAAACGACGCATGAAAAATCCGTAGCGCCTCTACGGATTTTGGCACGAAAAATCGTACTCCGGAACCTCCCTACTGTCTCGCTCTGCCAACGTCACTGTGCGTGATCATGTACATGTATGTCTCTGTGTTCGACAGTTTTGACTTTTCTCCGAGTTTATGTGGGCCTTTGGCCGAGTCTCACGCGAACCGTGAAATTTTTTATTTTATTTTTTTTTTTATGTGGGCCAGTTCTGGGATGCTGTTTGCCGCTGTGAGCGTTTTGTTCTCTTTCGTGAAATCGATACTGGACTCTGTGCGCGTTGTTGTTGCACTTGCTTGCGCGAGCACGCACCCGGCAGGCGTGCGTGCATCAGATTATTCCGTTCTTGGGGGTGCATTGCTACCAGGGAGTAGTATATTTTAATACCATATCTACTACTGCCTGGTTGTTACGGACAAATCTGAGCACGGGGGTATTACACCAATGAGGACGCCGAAATACTACAATAATTATTGATTTGAAACTCGGATGTTGAGCCATAAATAAAATTAATGTAGAAGAGAAAAGGACATATGGATACGAGTTAAGAAAGAAAGTGCAATAATATTGCACTTTCTGACTGTATATAGCAGGGATGAATTTATCCTGTATCGCATCGCAGTTTGCGATGCAAAATCGATCTACTGCTACTCAAAAGTCACCGTGACTCGCAGAAAAAATCGATACATACAGGCTATCTATGCCAAGCCTGTGCTGTCAAGTAACATGCATACTGTGCCGTGTATGTGGTGCAGGTACTCCCAATCTGGGTGCACATGTATGCTCCAGTCGTTTTTCTGCAAATAGGCTTTCAGGCATCACTCTCAAGAAGGACAATGTGGTAAACACCCAACCTTCAAAGAAAAATGCTAATCAAAATCAAAGACTGCTACACAATTGTGATTTCGTATAGCAGAAACTGCTACCCAAAAATATGACAGTAAATTCATCCCTGTATAGTATCATGTTACAGTGATGGAGAGTTACTCTTAACTCATATCCATATGTCCTTTTCTCTTATAATTATTGATCATAATGATTTCGAAGAAAGTAAAATGAGCGCACACATACCACGAGAACACTGTAACAATAATTATGACAATTCATTCTATTGATTATCACATGAGAACGACGTTCAAATCAGAACATTGTTTGTATGATTTGAACGTCGTTCACGTGATAATCATCAGAAATCTTCATCCCAATGATAGTTTTGTAACATGGGAAATTGTGGGCACAAGTTATGCGATGTTACAATTTTTTCCTTGGCTCACCATCTGAGTTCTTACAAGTTACAATGATAATTGGACAACAAAGGAAAGGATATTTATGGTACTATAAAGGTGAACTCGGGTATTGAGCCAATAATAAAAGTAGAAAGGAAAGGGACATAATGGAAACGAAGGTGAACATTATTAGATCTAAAACTAATACAAGAAACACTGATATTAGGCGAGATTACAAGTCATGAGCCTGGCAACCATTTACCAAAGCTGCAGCCAGGGCACCCTGCGATCGTGTATCATTCGCCTATGTATGGAAACTGCGCACCCTCTCGTGATCATCGCGTGAGTGACCGCTCAAAATGTTGCATTCGGCGCTCGGCATTGCATTCTTGTCGTGGCTTGCTCTTGGGAGAAATAGACTTCAAAAACACAATTGGAAGAGAATTCTGGCATGGCCATATGGGGGTCCGGGGATTGCCAAAACAATTGTGACAAAACTCAAAATTGACCCATTTGTGGCCAAAAGCTAGGATACTTTAACCTAGCTTTTGATACTTTGTCAAAAGCTAGGATATTATCTCTTTCTGAATGGACTGATAGCGTCAAAGCCTACTAAAAAAAACTGCAAGCTACGCATACGCTCACTGAGGGTTCTACTGTAGTAACATCAACAGAGCCGCCGTCAGGATTTTGCTCCTTCTATTTTGTTGTTGTTCGCCAAATTTCATCTCTCTCGCTTCCGTTCGCTCGTTCGCAAAGATGAAGTGCTTGATCTTTCTGGCGCTGGTCGCCGCCGTATCGGCCAAGTCCGTACTGGAGGAGCTAAAGATCTCCGAGGAGTGGGATACCTTCAAGACCCAGTTCGAGAAGATGTACGGTACCGAAGAAGAGGAGGTCCGCCGCTACACCATCTTCAAGGGCGAGGTAAGCCTGAGCCTGCTAGCCTTGAGAACAGACGCCGTCAGCTCACGGCAAAAACCTCGGGCTGAGGCCAACTAAAGCTTGACCATGTTTACTGCCTTGCCGTAGATCCTATGCCTATGCCATAGCCATGGGTACATGGGGAATTCTACTTTGCGAAGTGGTCAAAATAAATAATTCGACTTTTTGACTATTGTTTTGGTTGCATTCGTTTGTGGTTTGGAGTAGAGTTCTAGTGTTCTGGTGGTCGTAGTGCAGTAAAATCGAACGTTCGTTTTTACGGGCGGGGGGGGGGGGCAGGGTTGGAAAAAGTGCTAAAAAAGTTTCGTTCCGACTTTTAAAGGGGAAGTTAAGGGGCAAAAATCAAAATTTCACCAGTTGTAGTCTTCGGGGTGCTGTAGGCCTTGACAGATTATGCTAATATTTTCGTTAAATTATGCTTTTCACATTGCTGAAAAAATTGCGGAATTATGCCAATTTTATGCTAAAAGTTATCATAATATATTATGCCGCATTATGCTCACATATGCTGCTAATGTATATGATGGTTCTGTGCAAAATAACAGGGGAATTTTGTAGAGGGCGTTGTACTGTAGTAGCAAAAGTTCAACGGGGTCAACGCACCGTCCGACCTAGCTACGACCGTCACTGATTGTAGTGGACTGGACATGTTATTATTATTATTATTATTATTATTATTATTATTATTATTATTATTATTATTATTGTAGAAGAGAAAAGGACATATGGATACGAGTTAAGAGTAACTCTCCATCACTGTAACATGATACTTTATACAGTCAGAAAGTGCAATAACTAGGCACAAAACTGACAGAGTACTGAAACATTCGACGTCCTGACACCTATGAGCCGTCACGAACCATACGGCGAAACGTACGTCGTGTGAAACAACTTGTTTTGTAGTCAACTAGTCCATCACAATGTCATGCATGAGGAGTACTGTAGGAGTTTGGCTTTCGGCTTGTACAATTCGTTTTCGCAAAGCTTCCCTTTCTTTACTTATCTTTGATATTTATGACCCACCCAAGTTGGGTGGTGTGCTGCTTTGCTGCTTCGAATTGTAGTTAGACCGCTTTGTCAAATATCGTACTGGTCTCGTCATCGTCCAGTAACAATCGACATTCTTTGTTCCGTTGGGACTGTAGCTTTTGCTCGTTTTCGTTGCGCTTGCCTTCCCCTCTTTGGTCTTTCCATAACCTTGAACCTTCCAAGTTGGAAGGCTGTCGGTTAGCGCTACGGAGATGTGTTGAAGCTAGGTGTCAGGACGTCGAATGTTTCAGTACTCTGTCAGTTTTGTGCCTAGTTATTGCACTTTCTGACTGTATAAAGTATCATGTTACAGTGATGGAGAGTTACTCTTAACTCGTATCCATATGTCCTTTTCTCTTCTACATTTATTTATGGCTCAACATCCGAGTTTCATATTATTATTATTATTCTTTTATTCCACGATGGCGTGACGCCAATAAGTATAGGATATTACCAAGAGTACATAACCAAGAAGTTGAAGTTCTGCCGTCGCAGACCCCATAGCTGGAGTTGCACACTCTTGGGTTATGTGGCAACGTCTGTAGGGCCTTCCCTATCAAAATAATAAATTCTACTACTACTACTACTACTACTACTACTACTACTACTACTACTACTACTACTACTACTACTACTACTACTACTACTACTACTACTACTACTACTACTACTACTACTACTACTACTACTACTACTACTACTACTACTACTACTACTACTACTACTACTACTACTACTACTACTACTACTACTACTACTACTACTACTACTACTACTACTACTACTACTACTACTACTACTACTACTACTACTACTACTACTACTACTACTACTACTACTACTACTACTACTACTACTACTACTACTACTACTACTACTACTACTACTACTACTACTACTACTACTACTACTACTACTACTACTACTACTACTACTACTACTACTACTACTACTACTACTACTACTACTACTACTACTACTACTACTACTACTACTACTACTACTACTACTACTACTACTACTACTACTACTACTACTACTACTACTACTACTACTACTACTACTACTACTACTACTACTACTACTACTACTACTACTACTACTACTACTACTACTACTACTACTACTACTACTACTACTACTACTACTACTACTACTACTACTACTACTACTACTACTACTACTACTACTACTACTACTACTACTACTACTACTACTACTACTACTACTACTACTACTACTACTACTACTACTACTACTACTACTACTACTACTACTACTACTACTACTACTACTACTACTACTACTACTACTACTACTACTACTACTACTACTACTACTACTACTACTACTACTACTACTACTACTACTACTACTACTACTACTACTACTACTACTACTACTACTACTACTACTACTACTACTACTACTACTACTACTACTACTACTACTACTACTACTACTACTACTACTACTACTACTACTACTACTACTACTACTACTACTACTACTACTACTACTACTACTACTACTACTACTACTACTACTACTACTACTACTACTACTACTACTACTACTACTACTACTACTACTACTACTACTACTACTACTACTACTACTACTACTACTACTACTACTACTACTACTACTACTACTACTACTACTACTACTACTACTACTACTACTACTACTACTACTACTACTACTACTACTACTACTACTACTACTACTACTACTACTACTACTACTACTACTACTACTACTACTACTACTACTACTACTACTACTACTACTACTACTACTACTACTACTACTACTACTACTACTACTACTACTACTACTACTACTACTACTACTACTACTACTACTACTACTACTACTACTACTACTACTACTACTACTACTACTACTACTACTACTACTACTACTACTACTACTACTACTACTACTACTACTACTACTACTACTACTACTACTACTACTACTACTACTACTACTACTACTACTACTACTAAGTACGAGGGTGTTACCTACCGAATATATATATATACTCAATCTGCGGACAGCATGCTGTTTCGTTCTTTTTGAACTCATCAGAATATATATATATATATATTTTTACCATCAGTGAGCATGTCATGAAAATAAATCCGAGAAGAAAGAAAAAGGCCCAACCCTGCCCTGCCAGTTATTTGGACTTACGGGGGGTCGCCATGGCAAATAATAAACATAAAACTGCACACGTTTGGGCTCTCCGCCTTCTCCGTGAAATTATAATACCGTAAAAGAAAACTAGAGGGGAAAAAAGAAGCAACAATGAGGAATAGGAACTGATTTAGGAACCACTTGCAGTCAGTTATACAGGGCAGCGGGCCTCGGCAACGACCAAGGTAGCAGATGCATCCGCCACATTGCTGACGCGCATGGGGCGTCGCCGAGCACCACGTAAACAAACCATGCTGGAGCGAACCAGAGCAAAGCCAAGTCGGCAGCGAATCCACGCCATTACACGGTTGTACGTACCCATATGCCGGTCCTTTCTGTCGCAGAATATCCCACCAAGCGCGTAGTCGTTGGACTCTGCCGCCCGCGGAGGAGTCGTCTGCAAACCACATCTGGATCGTTCCCTCAGCCGAGAGAGCACGAATGAGGGGTAGAATGCCCAGCGCATACATCGGCATCGCGATAGGATCACCTTGGGTGGTGCCCTCTGCCGACATGATGACGCTGCCCCCAACAAACAGCTTTGCGGGTTGTCGGTAGCTGTTAATAACGACTGTCGCCAGGGATGGGCATAGGTGACGCATGTTGCGCAGGCATGCTTCCCTGTTCAGCGTGTTAAACGCATTCGTGGCATCTGCCATTAAGACCGTATCCTCCTGGTCGAACGCCTGCTGCATGGCATGTATCGCCGCCTCGATCCCGCAGTCCTGGCCTGCACAGAGTTGAAGGGTGCCAGCTGCCTCTTTAATATCCTGACCAATTACGTACAGGATGGCCTTGCCCACCACTCTCCGCATCACCTCGCCAATCCCAATGGGTCTAACCCCCGGGTTCTTGTTGAGGGGGATGAGTCGGGATGCCAGGTACGCTTCCAGCGATCGGGGGTCGACAAATTCGGTCGCTTCACGTCGAGCAGAGCTTGCCAGCGCATCGCATAGCGAGTCAGACGCATCGGAGAACATTGTGCACATCCACCTCCATGCCTCAGCGTCTACACCTGACGGGCCGGCTGCGCCATGAGTGTTGAGTACCGCAGTGTTACCAACCGCCCGTATTTGTCCGTATTTTTACGGAAATACAGCCATTTGTCCGCAGCACGGAAATAATCCAGATTCTCCCGGAAAATCCAAAAAAATCGGTAGCACCAAGCAAGAACGGCAGATTCGGTAGTATACAGAGTAGAATCTGGTCCCTGGATCTACGTAACTCTCCAGAGTGCGCCGCGACTTTATCAGATCTGGGACGCGTCGATCGACGGCGCAATCCGTGATACACGTTTAGTCCGGGATCCGGATTCTGAGAAATCAATTTTTCGCAGTAGGTGTGCCACTTTGGAAGGAGGATTTGGGCATGGTCCAGTTAGATAGGGAAGGGGTTTGGTAGCATGGATTCACTTGTCGGACTCCTGAAAGCTGTGCCATAAGCTTGCTACGAGGGGGTTTCATGCCAATTTCTCCTCGCCGATTTCAAGATCTTCGTGCGCCTGAGCATTGATTGGGCACGCTCACATGAAGCATTTTACGCGCAGTGAGGGAAATGCATCAGTACAGTACAGTATTTTTGAATTATTTCAAAAACGTTGTCAACACTAGTAATAGCACTCGACTCGTCTCGACTCGATTGAAGGATTACTTATTAGTGGTGTCGAGTCTGAAGCCCGAGCCATAGCTGTACTAGCCTGTAGTTGCTGAAGCCCCATCCTATGGAATACTACCAACTCCCCGGCACAAGGTGAGCCAGTATTTTGTCTTGAATCACGAACTTGAAAAATAAATTTCCCAAAAAAGACTGAGACACATTGTGAGTTTGATATCAATATTCAATGTTCAATAACAATGCACTTCTGTGTTGGTACACTGATTCTGGTATCCAATGAAAAGAACAAAATAACGTGTCAGTATGTGTCCTCGCTGCATCTCTCTCAAGAAATATTTCTCAAGAAATATTCGTTCAGTTCATCACTTGAATAATTGTCAGTAGATTAATTATCAGTACATGATGATATGTTGCAATGATGCGCACCTCCAGGTAAAATATATTAAAATAGATCATCATGTACTGATAATTAATCTACTGACAACAACAAAAAGTAATACAATAGTATCTCACACACACAATGTTTATCAATATACAAAAGGAATATGCTGCAATGATTCGCGCATCCTGGTAAAATAGTTAAAAGTACCGTAAAATCCCGCCAGAGCGCCCCGTCTCTCCCATCCGCCCCTCCCTGACTTCTTGTCAGGGACGTGATTGATTGTATCCTCGTATGACTCTGTTGCAGTCTGTGATGCCGTACTGCACTGCAGACGCGTGCTCGACCCCGTTGGAAATGTACGCAACAGTGCCCACCCTCCTGACCAGGGATCGCACAAACCCTGCGTTTTGTCGGGTCTGTTCGACTCCTGGCTCTTGACCTTTGGTCGGTGTACGAGATGCACGAACAGTTTTCGTAGGGTGAGTACTTTTTCATGTAGCACTGAATGCGGCAAGCAGGACTCGCCCATCCGCCCCTCCCCACCTGAAGCGGAGGAGGTAGGGGCGCTCTGGCGGGATTTTACGGTAGTACAATTTTACACTGTATATTACACAAACTGTTTCTCAATATGATGATATGCTGCAATGATGCCGTGCACGTGCGCACATCCAGCCCACAGTGTCTGTGTAGCACTGTCCGTGCATGGAAAAACGGTCGTAGGTGGTCGGTAAAACGAGAGGTCGCTTACACCAGGTTTTACTGTAGTACAATAGTACACACAATGTTTATCCATATACAAAATCTAGGAATATTGCCACATGGCATGTATGTTAGTTTTAGAGCCTTGCTGTCACTGTTAGTTTTCTAACTTGATTCATTCTTGTATGTCTAATTTCTCCCTTTACAATATGGCAGCTGCGCAAGGAATTCAAACTGACGCACTGTCACTATCAACGTTATCATTGCTGAGATCATCACTCGTACACGCAGCTGATCAATCACTATCGGACACACGAGTCGTCACAATCTGAGTTTGGCTGGGCATGATTGGACTCAGTTTCCAGTTGCGATACGTCACCGGACGTACTTTGCTGTGGTGGTTGCTCTGGCCTACTGTTGAGCGGACTTGCGCATGTACCTTCGCAGCGGCAGATGTCAGTGCACGCAAGAGATGACTTCTTGCATGAGCAGCGTTGAGTGTCACACACTCCTCGGCACCCGCAGCTGATGAGGCTCTGAAGTTCTTTTGGCACTGCCTGCTGTTCTGTCCAATTCACAGCAACTCTGCCTGAAGGAAGAAACAAACATTGTCACAGACAGTTAATTTATTCATCGCGTATATTTTTGCAGTAGACAGTCATAGATATCTGGTTAAATGGGAAGGGCAGCACTGTATCCTTTATCCTTTTATCTGCTAATTACAATTCTTTCAACCTTGCAGTATGTTTCTCAATATCCGCAGACTCCACTGTAGCCTTTGTAGACGCGTACCATACCATAATAATTACACAAGTGTAAATTTCCTCACGCATAACTTGATCCAAAGTTGGGTACATTATCGGTGCTAATTATTTATCGGAACAACTTACCGTCGCTGTCTTGAATCCATCCTCTGCCGATGGGCGTAGGCACATCGGGCTTCGGTTGCAAAGCCAGTCGCCACACAGTAGCCTGGTAATTAGCGCGTGCTGTGTGGACATTATGTAGCTCTAACACATCTCCAGTGCGTAAGCCAACAGCCTTCCAGCTCGGAAGGTACCATAACCTTGAACCTTCCAAGCTGGAAGGTCCAATCAGTGGACAGAGCCAGTACTACTACCAGGTAGTATCATCAGGCGATGTTTTATGGCTCTACCATCAGGGGAAATGGAAAGAGGAAAGCACACGGCAGAGACTTATCTGGAGCTGAATGACCTGAACTACTTTCGGAAGGGACAGCGACGAACGAAAAACCAGGACGTTGCATAGAAGCAAGTAATTCCTTCAAAGAAATCCACGCCGAGCATCGCTTTTTGAAAAGTGTTTGAATTGTGGCATCGTTTTCTTCTTCCTTTCCTAGTCAGAGGTGTTTCACATTTTTGGGCGCGCTCTCTTTTCTCTCAATGGTTGCATTCATGATTTTTCGCCCAGTGAGCCAAAAATATTACGATATCTCCTGCCTGAAATTGTCGATTTGTCGTCGGATATATTCCCTTCTCCTGAGGCTATGGCACAGCTTTGAGATGTCCGACAACTTCAGACATACTCACTGTTAGGTACTTGAAGGGTTGGCGAAGAGTTTTTGTGCTCCCTACGAAGTGGTACCCAAATTTTCGATTTCGAGATCGGGATCCCGGACTAGTTTGACATTTTCATGATTATTTTTTGTTTTGTTTCCTCGTGGTGCGCAGGTCGATTTTCACAACATGTAATAGATGACTTGCACAAAGATTGTCTGGGTTCGAGACGGGGCAAGTGGACCTTCTGGACTGTACTTCTGACTCTGACTTCCCCACCTTTTGAGTTCGTGACTTTCGAAGTTTCGCTTTTTGCCTGACGAACACTGAGCTATTTTTTTTGGCTAGAGAGTAGAGTTGTTTTGATTCGGCTTGTATCGTCATGCCGAAGCGCTGCTACGCTCCTGAATACACTAGCAGACGAGAGATGGAACTGAGGCTCCCATTCCATACGTTCCTTTCCGAGCCGGCCGACCGGGAGGCAGAAAAAATGAGGGAATATTATTTTAGTATCATTGGTGTAGGCTGCAACAAGCACGTCGTGGTCCTGAAGTGTGACAACTTTCCCGCAGTGGAAGCGAAGTCAAGCACAACGAAAGTTTGTGGACGTCTGAGAAAGAACTCGATTCCCTTCGATTCGGCTGCACTAGCTCCAGAGCGACCCTCTCCTGAGGACAGACTGCGGAGAGGCCAGGAACCTGCCGAGTCAAGAGTGGAAGCCCGAATCACGAAAATGAGGGGTGGAAGGACTGAGTGTGAGAGCCAGATGGCCTTTAGTAGTACTTCAAGTAGTATCTGAGTTGAAGGAGAGAACAAGTGTGCTGGAGAAACGCTGCGAAGTCCTCAGGCCTGATGTGTACTAGCTACTGTTGAAGTCTCACTTGTTCCGATATGAACACTTCATCAGCCCTGACTCTGAGCAGCTGTATCTAGACTTGGACTTAGGCCAGATACATAGCATTGTTAACCTTACTGAAGCCATATGTATCCAATGCCTGGCTCTAGTGAGAAAGCAGTTTGGCGCAAGCTCGCAAACTATGATTGAATCAGGGAGTGGTGGAAAGTCACATTATACCTCCCCATGATTAGCTGCTAATGACGACGATGCGGCTCCGGCTGGGTCTCAGTCTCAGAAAGGATTTGTTGGAGCATCATCAAACAGTGCATTCGCCTTCATCATACACTGGCTCCGTTGCCTACAGTAATTCACATTTTGCCGGGGCGCGCTGGGACGATACGGAAGAAGCGGCGGGAACCATTGGAGTGCTCATGATGCTGGTTAGCGAAGACCAATGCGTCAGGAACGGGAACGCAACCGCACTACTGTACAGATCAGGAAGCGATGGAAGAGTTGAATCTGCTCAGCCTTCCATGCCGTGTACAGGGACACAAACGTAAAAATAGCTACATTTCAAATGTGAACTGGCGATGGCATTATGTGGCGACGAACACAACTGCAACTGTTCAAATTTCAGCATTTCGAACATTATGCTTCCCATGATAACTCACCGAATGGCTCACATGACGGAGTTGGACATTACCAGGCTAGGATAATCATTTGCTGTATTTATGGATAGTCCTTGAGTTTTCAGATGAAGTGCTTTATCTTTTACCTGTCGTTACTTTAGTATGGCACAATGTCCATGGCTGCTTCCTTGTCTTCATAACAGACTGGTATAATCAGCATGATTCTGCTTTTTTGAGAAGAAATAAAACTTTCCTTTCGGAAAGGAAGCCCAGAAACGTCAACCCCCATGGACTGTGCTTTATGACTCTCGTCCATCGACGTTAACCGTCGCAATAACTGCTGCATGTATGTTGTGCTGTGCGAACCGTACAAGATTTTACAGCTCACCCACGCCTTCCCAACAGGCTCCTATATCCCGTACCGTTAGCGTTACATTGAATATGAACTAGGCTAGCACAGTTATCCTTCGTTCTTTTGATGGCGGCGGGTAGCATGGAACTTGACGTGTTCTTGGGATCCTCGTGCAACACTTGCTGTTCCCGGATGCCATATTATTGGGTGCATCGAGTTTGCTTCTATGCTCACTGTTGTTTAGTAAGACAATTTTTTATAACTATTTCACCAAAGAATAAGGCAAGAGTATTTTGGGTTGGTTTGGACGCCTGGCTTCTCTTCACATAATAATACAGTCATGTACTTCCACTCAGGGAGTAGTAGTACTGTACAATACCTACTTCCACTAACCCTACAAGTGCACATGCATGACTCATGAGCTGCTGAAGACAGTGACGGTACTGATCATGTACATGTACATGCCGTGCACCGTTCATTCATGCTGACAAAAAAAGTACACTACACTACTCGTCTACAGACGGTGTACAGTGGTGTAGGGTGCCCGCAGTGTAGCCTGGGTGCACAGGGTGCACTTGCCCCGTCTCACTCGCGGCTCGGATCTTTGTGCAAGTCATCTATTTTAGCAAGAGTCCATAACCCCGGACTCTTGATTTTAGTTGACTCCCTGCATAGCACCACAACAGCACCACATCTGCACATCCCTGTAGGCATACCCATTCATGCACTCCCGGCTGACCTTTGCCCTGCTGACCCTTTGACTCCCTTGCATCAAGAGTACATCTGGTCAAGTTTCATGTATAGTACCAAGAGTCCATAACCTGGGTTATGGACTCTTGATAGTACTCTTGCTTGCATGCACTGCACTGCATGCACCCCTTTTCCCGCTCACCCTGTCTCACTAACTGCGTGCACCCCTTTTCCCGCTCACCTTATTTCCCACTGCATGCACCTCTCTTCCCCTCTTTAGCAGGGAGTCGTAAAATACTTTTTTTTTACTTTTTTTTTACGACTCCCTGCTCTTTAGTTATACCCGGAAGGCTGCGCTTGCGCAGTGTAGTTCTCCCAGTGCTTCTCCTTGTGCCTTTATTGTGGTTCTCCTTGTTGTTCTCCGAGTCTTCTCCTTGTAATTATCCCAGTCCTCTTTGTGCTTCTCTGAGTCCGACAATATAACTATCATAACAACCCATAATTGCGTGCAGTCTGAGATAGAGTGTTATAAAGTACAGTAGTATAGTATAGTATTATAGTAGAGTAGTCTCCAGTCCAGCCAGATCCCATATGACTACACTTTGTGGTTTGATGCAAAATTTCAAACTCATCGGAGCAATTGGTGTGCACGTGTATTGAAGCGATCTTCAATTCCTCAAATCATTTCGTAGTGACAGTGTTCCTTTCTTTCATGTAGTCCTGGAATTATTTTAGCCTAGTCGTTTAGTCGGACAAGAGATGGACATCCCTCTTCATCTCCTTGCGCCATTGCTTCGTACGAGGTATGTGATCGTCGGCCATTGCATGTCTACCCGATTACGATCGTACACAATTCTTGCTCGTAGTCTGAGTCCATCTAATAGATTATATTTATTTGTTTGGTAATTTTTCATCGTTTGCAGCTGCAACACTATCGTCATACATCTGCGCGTGAATGCACATGTGCATCTTACCTGGCGATGAGCATGACCCTCCCCCCGATTGAATTGTTGTATAAATTCGTGCAAGGTAAGTAAAATAGTTTACTAAGTCTTGCTGTTAGGTAAATCGGGGGGAGGATTTTTTTCAACAACTCTACAGTACCTGTAGACACGTATGGGTTGTGATGGTGATTGAGTTATTACGGTTGTCATCAAAGAGTTGATATGATGGGGGTTGCGATGGTGATTGGGTTAGCATAACGATAGGATCTGTGCACATAACAACACGATTTGCTAATAGGGTATATACATGTAGGACCTGTACACACATGCATGTAAGATGCTTATTAACGTCCATTTCAAAACTATAGACGCGTACCTAGGCAAAAACCGTTATGCCAGCATCTATACCACATAAAATCTGTGATCACTCTGTGCATAATTTTTTCCAAATAGGGCATCTGTTATCCAATCGTTTGGAAACTATATGAGAGTAATTGTGGAGCGGACCTGAGCAATATTCCGAAAACTAATCTCAAAACGTTCCAGCCAAATTTGAAATATTTCAAAAACCCTACGCGTCTATAGTTTTGAAATGGACTGTAGGGTTTGCTGAGTGTTGTGGTGATCTGTACACAAAAAGCAATGGTACGAGGACTTCTTCAACTGTAGCACCTGCACACATAAAAGAGTAGAGTTGGCATGGTAATATGATTGTCATGGTGATAGGGTTACGAGGGCTACTAGGGTTATTGTCTCCAGAAAAATTAAAATTAGCGGTTATCGTCATGGTGTTATGTTTATCCTCACCAGAAATATTAGGGTTATCGTCATGGTGATAAGGTTATCACCACCAGTAAAATTTAGGGCTATCGTCATGGTGATAGGGTTATCAGGAATATTAGGGTTATGGTCATGGTGATAGGGTCAGGGTTATCAGAAATATTCAGGTTATCGCCATTGTGATAGCCCTAGAGTTAGGGTTATCGTCATGGTTTTAGGGTTAACTTGGGGTTATCGTCAGCAGAAATACTGTAGAACGTGTCATATTAGCGACGTAAAAACCCTAGCGAATTTAGCGATCGACTCATTTTCGCTAAAGTTTCAAGTCGCCGTTGAGACATTAGTAATGCACTGGTGATCCGTGAGTAAAATCGCTAAACCAGCTGACAATGGGAAAACGCTAATAGTCGCTAAAATTACCCGTTCTACAGTATTAGGGTTATTGCCATGGTGACAGCCCTGGGGTTAGGGTTATCGTCACCAGGAATATTAGGGTTATCGCCATGGTGATTGCACTAGGGTTAGGGTTATCGTCATAGTGATAGGGTTAGGGCTATCGCCATGGTGATAGGGTTAGGGTTATCGCCATGGTGATAGGGTTAGGGTTACCGGGATTATTAGGGTTAATATGGCCCGACTTTTAGGGTTAAACGCAAATTTTAGGGTTAAAACGCATTACGTCATCGATGACGTCATATGTAAAACGCTCCGGTTTTAGGTTAAATCGCACAAATTTACCGTAAATCGGAAAAAATAGGGTTAAACGCCCTGGTTTTAGGGTTAACTCGCTATGACGTCATTGCTGACATCAGTGAGTTGGTACGCTTCAAAATCCTAGTCGACTCGCGCATTTCGCGTCCAAAGTTTGTCGTCAGAGAACTCCTGTTGCTTCTTGCGCAACACAGAGAAGGCCTGGTGCTGCAATCAACACCAAAATGCGATGGAGAATTGTCACGGAGTACCAGCAACTCCTGGGCAATCGTTCTCGAGTGCCTCCTGGCGGATTGAAATCGCCGTAGTCGCTGTTTCCTTCGCAGAATGTCAGTGAACTCATCCAGAGACTGGTGCAGAAAGCACCAGCATCGCGCCGTCCAGTTTGCTGATCTCTCTCGCAATCGTTCACGATTATAGCGGTTCACGAAACAATATTACAGAATAATCACCATGCTGCGTGGAAGGAAGGTGCGTAAACGCTTCTGAACGATATAATTGCAATCGAATAGGAGGCATGATAGTGCAATAGCATGGTTGAGACTTTTGTACAAACAGGATTTCTTCAGGGAATGCAACGTTTCTTGCAGGGGATGAAGGTTGAAGTGAGCTGAGAGAAAGTCACCAATGTTTGTTTTCTTCAGAAAACTAATCAGATGTCTGTCGACGCCTAGGAGGCGCTGTCGAGATTGATAGCATCTTTTTTCTGGCATGCATCAGGTCCATGATGTTCTAGAAAGGGCGTCGGTGCACCGTCTGCATCCGTCTATAATACAGAGCCGACGAGTGTTCATTGGTCGTAGGAGCCGGTATAAAAAGACTCTACTTGCTTTCGTCATGCATCATTATGCTCAATTTGTCAACAGGGTTGCGTCATCCTGTCTGCCTCGTGCACGAACATCTCGTCCGGACTTTCGGAGCTCGTGCACAAATTTGGAGGTGCTAACTACGATAAAGCCGTGTACTTCCACCCGAACATGAATAAAATCGGACAAGATGCGTGGAGAATCGACAGCGCCGATATCAAAACCTATCTCAAGCCCCTGGTAGGTGAAGAGACCATCATCTGGGCGGGCATTTACAAAACTCCCATGTGGTACCTTCAACCGACAGATTTTATTGCTTTCCACGCTTTCGTCGTCTTTCAAACGAGAAACTGGTGGTGGTCGGCGGAAAAAACCACCGACGGTGTCAGCATATGCAGAGGCAAGACTCGTTCAAGCGTGAGATCTTCCTATCGAAGCACCAATCGAAAAACTCCGATAGAGGAGATTATTGCTGACAAATCACATGTTAATCTGCAGGATCTGATAGATTTCCTCTACGACTCCAATCTCGTCAAGGGTATTTACAACGTTGTAACAAACAACTGTCATACGTTTGCCTCCACTCTGTTCAACGAACTTGCAGCTACCCACTACGTCAATCATATTGCACTTCGACATGCCAAACCCATCGACTCGGAGCATGCAATCGAATGAGTGCTCGACCCCCATCCAGACACACACATTTAGCACAGATATGTTGGTTTTAAAATGTTTAATTATAATTTCAGTAGATCATTTTCAGCTTGTATCAGCGTAATAACGCTGTTGGCCGGTATTTCCCCGTAGTATGAGGTCAGCTTCTCCGTATAATGTTGAAGATGTCTTGACGTTGATATATGGGGCTTCATGTCCGCCAATGTACGCCATTCGTTGTCGCTGCATGGAAGGAAACAGATTAAAACATGTATAAGATCTCTGGTATTTCAAATAAAGAGAATTGCACGACAGATTACTTACCAAGAACACAGAAACAGAGGCTGCAGACCGGCCTCCAGCTTCCTCCTGTGGTTTTTAGACTTCAGGTGGTCCAGGAACGACCGGAGGCCGGTCGTGGTCTTTCCGCATGTAGAGCAAGAAAAAAGCATCTTGATGATAGTTGAATGGGACTGATCAAGGTGGATCCAATCACTTTTATCCCCGCCCAGTTGTTCGTTGGTTGAAGGGTGCGGCGCGCATGCGTGCAGTTCAACATTAAAACTCTGCGCGATGATCATGGAGTCCGCCGCTCAGGATGTGAAGCGGGTAAAGCGGTGACGTGACTACTACATCTCTTTGAAACGTGTGCGATTCATATGAAAACCGCTAAAGATGATGGCCATGGACCCCGCGTCCCGTTCAAACTTGTCGCCGGTTCTAGTTGATTCCAGAAACTTCCACCTGATCCGAGCACACTGTGAGTACTCTGAGCATCGCGAGGAGTTGGAAACTATCGACATTTTGGTACTCACCGGTTGATGCAGACAGTGTGTAACCTTTTGACCCGCGTACGTGAGACGCCCCGGTTTAGGGTAAAATCGCTATGACGTCATCGATGACATCAGTTAGTTGGTACACCCATAATACTTTCTACTTGTGTGTGTGTGTGTGTGTGTGTGTTGTGTGTGTTGTGTGTGTGTGCATGTTGTGTGCATGTTGTGTGCTCACACGCAGGGTGCATGCGGCTCCAGCTGGGCGTTCAGCACAACCGGCTCCACCGAAGGCCAGCACTTCAAGAAGACTGGCAACCTTGTATCGCTGTCCGAGCAGAACCTGATTGACTGCAACCAAAAGGAGGCTGATCGTGGCTGTGGCGGAGGTTTCATGGACCATGGCTTCAAGTACATCATCGAGAACCACGGCATTGACACATAGGAGAGCAACCCTTACACGGCCAAGGCCGGTACATGCCGCTTCAGGGAGTCCCACGTCGGCGCCACCCTCACCAGCTACAAGGACATGCTGCCGCGCAAGTCCGAGAGCGCCCTGCAGGAGGCTGTTGCCTCGGTGAGTACTTTTCTTACACATAACAGAATACTCTCTGCATGGTGGCCCATATTAGAAGCTGTGTCTTAGGAGAACATATCCGGCTAAAGATAAGAAAGCTTTATCATACATGTATATACCACTCTTTGGTTTTAGATATTACAATGAGAGTGCACAATCAATGGCTTGTCCACCAACTGTCTGTTTTACTGCTCGCTGCACCACAGCATAGTGTGTTGTTGGCCGGCCCACTGCGCTTCTACTCTGTTGGACCATCGTGTCTGTTGAACCAGGGAGTCGTAAAATACCGGTATTTTAAGACTCCCTGTGTTCAACCACTGTGTCATCATGGCTGTTGCAGTTTTCCCGGTCAGCTTATTGACTCTTGTTGTCGTTTTAAAAGAAATCTGATGATGTAAAATAGCGGTGTGGATGTTTGGAAAGTGCTACAGTCTGTTTTGGATGTGATATATTTCCCAGCACTTGATTGCATTCGGTGATGTATAGAAACATATACATGTAATTGTAATACTCTTCACTCTCTGTGTGTTCTCTTCTGTTCCTGCCGGCTGTCGTATCGCAGGTTGGCCCAGTGTCGATTGCCATCGACGCCTCATCGACGTATTTCCGCTAGTACAGGCACGGAGTCCTGATCGACAGCAAGTGCACCAACGCTTACCCGAATCACGCTGCCCTGGTTTTCGGCTACGGTGTTGTTGAGGAAGAGCAGGACTACTGGCTGGTCAAGAACACCTGGGGTACCAGCTGGGGAGACAAGGGATACATCAGGACGGCACGTAACCATGACAACATGTGCGGGATCACCACGGACGCCAGCTATCCGATCGCCTAAGCACACATCGCCGGGACAACGCCGTCAAAGAAAAAGCGCTCGCACACGCCTTTGTCGTGTGATGTTGTAACTTATCTACCATCAGTATAGCTCAGAAAATCGGGGCACTCTGGCGCGCACGCCGCTGCCTCAGTGAAGCTGCAAGGGCACGGTACGTGACCTCCGTAGTACTGCCAGACGCCCTATACGCCTCGCCCTCTTTCAGTGGCTCACTGTCGAGTGCTGAGACCAGGAGGCTGCAGGTTCTGCTGAATCGAGCAGTCCGCACTGTCTACGGTGTGCCCACGCGACACTCAGCTGAACCTTTGCTGACCCGGCTGGGAGTCTTCCAGGTGTCAGAGCACTTCCACCAGAACACCTTAGCTCTTGTGTGGAAGAGCCTACGCGGTGAGACATCGCAGTCCGTCACAGAACTAATGACTCCACAAATGACCAGAGAAACCCGCCTTCAGCAGCAGGACGGACTCAGTCTTCCAGTTGCAAGAACAAACGCTGGCAAGTCGAGGTACGCCTTCAACGCTACAGGTAAATGGAACAGATTACCTGGAGACGTCCGCTCCAGCACAACTCTGGAGACCTTCAAAGCTGCAGCAGTACCCTACGCAATTGCTCGTTGACTACATGGAACAGTAGCAAATGCCATGTTTGACAATGGATCCGATTTCCAGCTGACTATCATTTCCAGTGCATACACACTTTTTCTTTCCTTCTTTTTCTCTCTCTCTCTCTCTCTCTCTCTCTCTCTCTCTCTTTTTTTTTTCTTCCCTCTTAAGATCTTCGCTACTTTGTCATTGGGAAGACATTCCCGTTTGGATTTTGTGAAGTAAAACAAAGTTAAAAAAATAAAAAAATAGCTGATTGCCACCGCCACAGCTGCTGCTGCTGCTTTTGTGGCGCAATCTTCCTTACACTATCAGCCCGGATCATCCATTCGCGCTATGATCCAAGCTTGCAGCCTATATCAATCCTATCTTCTCAAAATTGTGGTCAGCTTGCTGTCTGATGATCGGTTAAAACCGTGAAACTCAGAGTTACAGAAGAAACGCTTCTCATCCCTCTCAAGTGTGTTTATTTTCTATAAGGCCACGCCGTTTTTTTCTATGTTTCGCGTCACCTTATTTGATGAAATCAATGAGCATGAGGGAGGGGGAAAAATTAAAAAAGCCATCCAAACAAAAAAACCGTGTACGTGCATTGCATTTGTGTACAGTGAAGCGACGCGGCACTGACTGTCTGTTCATGTACATTAACATGAACATTGACAAGTCGGATTTCAGTTGCCAGCGCTGTACATGATATACATGAGTGTACATGTATCCCCTCTAGGCCTCTGCCATGCTTGTGCCAGTTCATGTGGCGTGTGGTCCAAACACAGGCAGCATGATTGTGTGACTTGCGGCCCAGCTTATTGCACACACAATGTACAAATGCCATGTACATGTGTGTGAGCTGAGTCACACGGAAAACTGAGCCTCTTGTACGGGCAAAATAACACATTTTGTGAAGAATCAACACATATATAAAAACGAATCATCATATACAGTATTTACAGAGTCTGTCACTCAGTAGGATCACTGCACTGTGCAGGTTCACTGGATGCGTGCCTCCGCCGCCACTAGCACAGCAGGGGACTCAGGCTGCGTTTACACGACAACGATTGAAAACGATTTGCGTTTACACGACAACGAAGTAGGACCTAAACGGAACGAAATCGTTGCGTTTACTACTATCGTTTACACGACAACGCCCGAAAACGATACCTAAACGGAACGAAATGGAAACGCACTTCAAAGTGTTTTGAAACGTTTTCGTTCTCGTGTAAACGGTGAAAACAGTGAAAACGATTGGAAACGGAGCGCGGTCATGGAAACCATTCCGCGCGGGACTATATTTCGCGGGAAATACCTGACCTTTAAAAAGCTTTGCGACCACCAGCGCGTACCAACTCCAACTAACGTGTCACTTCCCGCCCTTGCGCCAAGCCAGCACGTACTAACTCCAGCCTGCTCGCCCGTTTTCCGTTTTCGTGTGAACGGTTCAAAACGATTTGCCGTTCTCGTGTAAACGGTTTGAAAACGATTCGAGGCCAGCCCGTTTTCGTTCCGTTTCGTTTCGTTTCGTCTCCGTGTAAATGCAGCCTCAGGCATGGCAGGAGCAAACATGCTCCTTGAGCCACGCAGGCACATAGCACCACAACGCACCAGGGCAAACCCAAGGCGGCAGCGCAGCAAGGAGATAACCTGCCCGTATGGCTCCTTACTCTTCTCAGCCAGGAGAGGCGATCCGCGTGAAAAGAGCATTGGCATGCTTGCCATAGCCACCAGAGGCAGAGAGCACAACGGGCACGAAGGAGGCATGCTCAACTTCACGTACTCGCTCCTCGTACTTCCGGCGCTTTTCCTGTTCATGGCGTCTGTAGCTAGCAGCGAGGGAGGTGGCACGATTCGAAGACGCAAAAGGGTTGAACACCCGTACATCAATAAAGATGCGCTCGAATCGGCCACCCCACACACCACTAGCCGCAACGTCCAGCCGAGCTTGCTCCTCCGTGACAGCTGTGCGATGGCGGAAGGCCTCTCCGGTGACGGGCTGGAGGTGGGGTTCCACTGTAACGTTGTGAGCGACCTGCCTCAGAGCTCTGGCGGTGATGTCCCTCACCTCGTTGTGTCGCAGCGTCGGGAAGCCACCAAACGGGCACGACAGGGCGTGACTCACATTCAGCGGCTTACTGCACACGCAGAGGCTTGGTAGCCGAGGAGGTGTCCAGCCGTACCGGAGGCACAGGCCATCCCGGAAATCTCCCTTGCTGAGTGTGAAACCATGGCGGCTGAGGGGGCGGCAGGTCAGCCAGCTGGATGCACCCTTTTCTGAGGCCAGGTCGAGAACAGGGGCCAGCTCCCGGTGATCCGAGCGAAGAGCGTCAGCCATAGACTTGAACGCGCTCCGCTTCTCGGCCCGAACCGTCGCCTTGACCGTCCGGAGCTGAGTCAGAGAGTCGCCAAGAGACGACTCCTGCTCCAGCAGGCGAGACACGAGGCTAGCCGTGATCCTTCGGGATGAGGTGTACTGTTCAGCCACTGAACAAGGGTCTGCCATACCCAGTCCCCCAAGCCGGCAAGGCAGAGAGAGTAGGGAGTGAACAGTTGTCCCAGGTGGAGCCTGACCCGTGATGGCCGGGATGAGCCGACCGCTGATTGCGTGTTCCAGCGGTTCAAGCAAGGATGGCGGGATGGAGGAGGTCCGGCAGAGGAAGGACCACTTGTTTTGCAGGCCCTGTGTGAAGGCGGAGTAGGCGGCCTGTGGCTGCGATGCAGCGATGGTCGTGAGCTGCGCAACTTCCTCACACCAGGTGGCGACTGCTGAGTACAATCATGCGATAAATAGAACAAATATTTAATTGATGCCAACATAATATTTACGTGTAACAATCATGTTCCGTTTTTCTGGGTTCGCATTAAATTTGTATTGCATTTTCAAAAAAAATTGTTCCGTTTTTTGTTTTTTTTTAACTCCGGCTGTGAAAATACATGCGCGCGGCGTGCATCAGATTATTCCGTTCTTGGGGGTGCATTGCTACCAGGGAGTAGTATATTTTAATACCATATCTACTACTATTTCTTACCAATATCACTGTAAACAGTTTTCTCTGAGACAAAAATGCGATAATACTCATAAAAAGGACACACTTCAGGCTCATTACAAACATCTTGAAAGTTTTTGTCTTCACAAGTATACTTTCAAGCCTTCTCATCAGGTGAAATACAGGCAAGGGAAAAGGAACAGGAACAGTGGATTAAATACAGTAAGAAGGTGGTAAAACAGCGCAAAAAGAAAGAAAGAAAGAAAGAAGATAGCTAAAGTAAACAGCGAAAATTGCAATAATGACACAAAGGTGCAAATGCGAGAAAACTCAATAAGCGTTAGCCCTCCATGGCAAGAGAAGGAAAAAAAGAAAAGAAAAAGAAAAGAACTTATTATGTGACTCCCGTCCTGAATCCGACAACTGGCATACCAGTATAACTGTACACTGTAGCTAGTGTGTTCAGCAGTAGCAGCAGTCGTCCCCTTTATTCTCATTCTCCTGTTCTTCTCTGCTGTACTGGCATTGTCAAGGTTTACTAGAGAGGTTCCGGGGTACGATTTTCCGTGCGAAAATCCGTGTGGGCGCTACGGATTTTTTCCAGGCGTGCTCCATACGATTTTTCGGCACGGAGAATCCGTGTGGACTGGCTTTCATACGAACCATGTTTCGTATGGAGATTTTGCGTCATCGGGTGCAGAAAGATTTTTCGAGTACAAATTTGGTACGAGAAACATGGATTTTCCGCGGGAAGTTTTGATTTCGGTACAAATATTCAAAATAAAAAGGCATAGCGCGGGAATGTGACGTGTTTGGGATCGTAACCTAGGCAATGACGGCAAACACAGAAGTTCCGTACTCCGGAACATTTCACTGCTCGAAAACGACGCATGAAAAATCCGTAGCGCCTCTACGGATTTTGGCACGAAAAATCGTACTCCGGAACCTCCCTACTGTCTCGCACTGCCAACGTCACTGTGCGTGATCATGTACATGTATGTCTCTGTGTTCGACAGTTTTGACTTTTCTCCGAGTTTATGTGGGCCTTTGGCCGAGTCTCACGCGAAACGTGAAATTTTTTTTTTTAATTTTTTTTATGTGGGCCAGTTCTGGGATGCTGTTTGCCGCTGTGAGCGTTTTGTTCTCTTTCGTGAAATCGATACTGGACTCTGTGCGCGTTGTTGTTGCACTTGCTTGCGCGAGAAATACTACAATAATTATTGATTTGAAACTCGGATGTTGAGCCATAAATAAAATTAATGTAGAAGAGAAAAGGACATATGGATACGAGTTAAGAAAGAAAGTGCAATAATATTGCACTTTCTGACTGTATATAGTATCATGTTACAGTGATGGAGAGTTACTCTTAACTCATATCCATATGTCCTTTTCTCTTATAATTATTGATCATAATGATTTCGAAGAAAGTAAAATGAGCGCACACATACCACGAGAACACTGTAGTGTAACAATAATTATGACAACTTTATCAGATCTGGGACGCGTCGATCGACGGCGCAATCCGTGATACACGTTTGACATTTTCATGATTATTTTTTGTTTTGTTTCCTCGTGGTGCGCAGGTCGATTTTCACAACATGTAATAGATGACTTGCACAAAGATTGTCTGGGTTCGAGACGGGGCAAGTGGACCTTCTGGACTGTACTTCTGACTCTGACTTCCCCACCTTTTGAGTTCGTGACTTTCGAAGTTTCGCTTTTTGCCTGACGAACACTGAGCTATTTTTTTTGGCTAGAGAGTAGAGTTGTTTTGATTCGGCTTGTATCGTCATGCCGAAGCGCTGCTACGCTCCTGAATACACTAGCAGACGAGAGATGGAACTGAGGCTCCCATTCCATACGTTCCTTTCCGAGCCGGCCGACCGGGAGGCAGAAAAAATGAGGGAATATTATTTTAGTATCATTGGTGTAGGCTGCAACAAGCACGTCGTGGTCCTGAAGTGTGACAACTTTCCCGCAGTGGAAGCGAAGTCAAGCACAACGAAAGTTTGTGGACGTCTGAGAAAGAACTCGATTCCCTTCGATTCGGCTGCACTAGCTCCAGAGCGACCCTCTCCTGAGGACAGACTGCGGAGAGGCCAGGAACCTGCCGAGTCAAGAGTGGAAGCCCGAATCACGAAAATGAGGGGTGGAAGGACTGAGTGTGAGAGCCAGATGGCCTTTAGTAGTACTTCAAGTAGTATCTGAGTTGAAGGAGAGAACAAGTGTGCTGGAGAAACGCTGCGAAGTCCTCAGGCCTGATGTGTACTAGCTACTGTTGAAGTCTCACTTGTTCCGATATGAACACTTCATCAGCCCTGACTCTGAGCAGCTGTATCTAGACTTGGACTTAGGCCAGATACATAGCATTGTTAACCTTACTGAAGCCATATGTATCCAATGCCTGGCTCTAGTGAGAAAGCAGTTTGGCGCAAGCTCGCAAACTATGATTGAATCAGGGAGTGGTGGAAAGTCACATTATACCTCCCCATGATTAGCTGCTAATGACGACGATGCGGCTCCGGCTGGGTCTCAGTCTCAGAAAGGATTTGTTGGAGCATCATCAAACAGTGCATTCGCCTTCATCATACACTGGCTCCGTTGCCTACAGTAATTCACATTTTGACGGGGCGCGCTGGGACGATACGGAAGGAGCGGCGGGAACCATTGGAGTGCTCATGATGCTGGTTAGCGAAGACCAATGCGTCAGGAACGGGAACGCAACCGCACTACTGTACAGATCAGGAAGCGATGGAAGAGTTGAATCTGCTCAGACTTCCATGCCGTGTACAGGGACACAAACGTAAAAATAGCTACATTTCAAATGTGAACTGGCGATGGCATTATGTGGCGACGAACACAACTGCAACTGTTCAAATTTCAGCATTTCGAACATTATGCTTCCCATGATAACTCACCGAATGGCTCACATGACGGAGTTGGACATTACCAGGCTAGGATAATCATTTGCTGTATTTATGGATAGTCCTTGAGTTTTCAGATGAAGTGCTTTATCTTTTACCTGTCGTTACTTTAGTATGGCACAATGTCCATGGCTGCTTCCTTGTCTTCATAACAGACTGGTATAATCAGCATGATTCTGCTTTTTTGAGAAGAAATAAAACTTTCCTTTCGGAAAGGAAGCCCAGAAACGTCAACCCCCATGGACTGTGCTTTATGACTCTCGTCCATCGACGTTAACCGTCGCAATAACTGCTGCATGTATGTTGTGCTGTGCGAACCGTACAAGATTTTACAGCTCACCCACGCCTTCCCAACAGGCTCCTATATCCCGTACCGTTAGCGTTACATTGAATATGAACTAGGCTAGCACAGTTATCCTTCGTTCTTTTGATGGCGGCGGGTAGCATGGAACTTGACGTGTTCTTGGGATCCTCGTGCAACACTTGCTGTTCCCGGATGCCATATTATTGGGTGCATCGAGGTTGCTTCTATGCTCACTGTTGTTTAGTAAGACAATTTTTTATAACTATTTCACCAAAGAATAAGGCAAGAGTATTTTGGGTTGGTTTGGACGCCTGGCTTCTCTTCACATAATAATACAGTCATGTACTTCCACTCAGGGAGTAGTACAATACCTACTTCCACTAACCCTACAAGTGCACATGCATGACTCATGAGCTGCTGAAGACAGTGACGGTACTGATCCGTGCACCGTTCATTCATGCTGACAAAAAAAGTACACTACAAATTATACACTACTCGTCTACAGACGGTGTACAGTGGTGTAGGGTGCCCGCAGTGTAGCCTGGGTGCACAGGGTGCACTTGCCCCGTCTCACTCGCGGCTCGGATCTTTGTGCAAGTCATCTATTTTAGCAAGAGTCCATAACCCCGGACTCTTGATTTTAGTTGACTCCCTGCATAGCACCACAACAGCACCACATCTGCACATCCCTGTAGGCATACCCATTCATGCACTCCCGGCTGACCTTTGCCCTGCTGACCCTTTGACTCCCTTGCATCAAGAGTACATGAAAACGCACTACGCCATTTCCCGCCGGCGCGCGCCTCAGATCTGCACCAAATATGATGTAATCACGGAATTTCGCCGTGACAGACACCCATACATGGGCCATAGCAGAGCTAGACCCCAAGCTGCACACTCTGGTTTTCATGTATAGTACTCTTGCTTGCATGCACTACACTGCATGCACCCCTTTTCCCGCTCACCCTGTCTCACTAACTGCGTGCACCCCTTTTCCCGCTCACCTTATTTCCCACTGCATGCATGCACCTCTTTCCCTCTTGATCTTTAGCAGGGAGTCGTAAAATACTTTTTTTTTACTTTTTTTTTACGACTCCCTGCTCTTTAGTTATACCCGGAAGGCTGCGCTTGCGCAGTGTTGTTCTCCCAGTGCTTCTCCTTGTGCCTTTATTGTGGTTCTCCTTGTTGTTCTCCGAGTCTTCTCCTTGTAATTATCCCAGTCCTCTTTGTGCTTCTCTGAGTCCGACAATATAACTATCATAACGACCCATAATTCCGTGCAGTCTGAGATAGAGTGTTATAAAGTACAGTAGTATAGTATAGTATTATAGTAGAGTAGTCTCCAGTCCAGCCAGATCCCATATGACTCCACTTTGTGGTTTGATGCAAAATTTCAAACTCGTCGGAGCAATTGGTGTGCACGTATATTGAAGCGATCTTCAATTCCTCAAATCATTTCGTAGTGACAGTGTTCCTTTCTTTCATGTAGTCCTGGAATTATTTTAGCCTAGTCGTTTAGTCGGACAAGAGATGGACATCCCTCTTCATCTCCTTGCGCCATTGCTTCGTACGAGGTATGTGATCGTCGGCCATTGCATGTCTACCCGATTACGATCGTACACAATTCTTGCTCGTAGTCTGAGTCCATCTAATAGATATATTTATTTGTTTGGTAATTTTTCATCGTTTGCAGCTGCAACACTATCGTCATACATCTGCGCGTGAATGCACATGTGCATCTTACCTGGCGATGAGCATGACCCTCCCCTCGATTGAATTGTTGTATAAATTCGTGCAAGGTAAGTAAAATAGTTTACTAAGTCTTGCTGTTAGGTAAATCGGGGGGAGGATTTTTTTCAACAACTCTACAGTACCTGTAGACACGTATGGGTTGTGATGGTGATTGAGTTATTACGGGTGTCATCAAACTTGAAGAGTAGATATGATGGGGGCTGCGATGGTGATTGGGTTAGCATAACGATAGGATCTGTGCACATAACAACAAGATTTGCTAATAGGGTATATACATGTAGCACCTGTACACACATACATGTAAGATGCTTATTACAGTCCATTTCAAAACTATAGACGCGTACCTAGGCAAAAACCGTTATGCCAGCATCTATACCACATAAAATCTGTGATCACCTTGTGCATAATTTTTTCCAAATAGGGCATCTGTTATCCAATCGTTTGGAAACTATATGAGAGTAATTGTGGAGCGGACCTCAGCAATATTCTGAAAACTATTCTCAAAAAGTTCCAGCCAAATTTGAAATATTTCAAAAACCCTATGCGTCTATAGTTTTGAAATGGACTGTAGGGTTTTCTGAGTGTTGTTGTGGTGATCTGTACACAAAAAGCAATGGTACGAGAACTTCTTCAACTGTAGCACCTGCACACATAAAAGAGTAGAGTTGACATGGTAATATGATTGTCATGGTGATAGGGTTACGAGGGCTACTAGGGTTATTGTCTCCAGAAAAATTAAAATTAGGGGTTATCGTCATGGTGTTATGTTTATCCTCACCAGAAATATTAGGGTTATCGTCATGGTGATAAGGTTATCACCACCAGTAAAATTTAGGGCTATCGTCATGGTGATAGTTGGGAGGGCCCAAATATGCTCAAAAATTTCGCATATTATGCTTTTCGCATATTGGCCACTTGCTTCAAAATATGCTTCGAAATCACACAAATGCAGAAAAATATGCTCGAAATATGCTAGAAATATGAACTGATATCAGTGATAATAGAGAGGTTCCGCATAACGTAATTACGTTAGTAAAAAACGTAGTCCATCTACGGAAAGTCGTACGTAAACTGCATGCGCATCTGGGTTCCGCCATATGGAGTTTTCAAATCACGTAGCAGCCCTTGGCAACTCCGAACGCTGTAGTGTACGACCAGATCGACCTGGGGAGAGAGTCATAAATTTGTACCCTAATCCACTTACGGACCAGCTACGTTATCAGAGCCCTATCTACGTACTCTCCGTAGACAACTTTCCGTAAGTGGAGTGTAAACTCGCGAATTCACGGATTTTCCCGCCCACTAACGTAAAGTTGCTCAACTTTACGTAATGCAGAACCTCTCTAATTATGCGAATTATTTGCTCCTTGTAGCAAAATATGCTACATTTGGTACAATTATGCTAGATTTGTTACTTTATGCGACCTTGCGTCGCGGACACTCTCTTCTCGGGTCAAAATTTTCGCCCCGTGTTTGGATGAGCATTTTCCTTCCGGGCTAAGTTTGGAAGTGTTCCCTGACCGAGCGTGCCGTGGTAAGTTTCCTTGTCCATTTCCGCAATCTGCCTTATAATTATGCGAATTATTTGCTCCTTGTAGCAAAATATGCTACATTTGGTACGATATGCTAGATTTGCTACTTTATGCGACCTTGTGTCAAAAGGACTAAAATATGCGAAAATATGCGCAAGCATATTCGGGCCCTCCCTAGGTGATAGGGTTATCAGGAATATTAGGGTTATGGTCATGGTGTTAGGGTTAGGGTTATCAGAAATATTAGGGTTATCGCCATGGTGATAGCCCTAGGGTTAGGGTTATCGCCATGGTGCTAGGTTAACTTGGGGTTATCATCATCAGAAATACTGTAGACGTAAAAACCCTAGCGAATTTGGCGATCGGCTCATTTTTGCTAAAGTTTCAAGTCGCTAATCCGTTGAGACATTAGTAGTGCACTGGTGATCCGTGAGTAAAATCGCTGCAAATCGCTAAACCAGCCGGCAATGGGATAACGCTAAAATTACCCGTTCTACAGTATTAGGGTTATCGCCATGGTGATAGCCCTAGGGTTAGGGTTATCGTCACCAGGAATATTAGGGTTATCGCCATGGTGATAGCCCTAGGGTTAGGGTTATCGTCATGGCAAGAGTACATGAAAACCAGAGTGTGCAGCTTGGGGTCTACTCTGCTATGGGTGTCTGTCACGGTGAAATTCCGTGATTACATCAAATTTGGTGCAGAAGTCTGCAGATCTGAGGCGGGAAATGGCGTAGTGCGTACAACTGAGCTGCAGTTGTGCAGAAAGAGACCTGCTTGAATCCTGCTTGTACGCACTACATCACTAAAATGATGTAATCACGGAATTTCGCCGTGACAGCAACCCATCCGAGCTGCACACTCTGGTTTTCATGTACTCTTGGTCATGGTGATAGGGTTAGGGCTATCGCCATGGTGATAGGGTTAGGGTTACCGGGATTATTAGGGTTAATATGACCCGATTTTTAGGGTTAAACACACCAGTTTAGGGCTGAATCGCATTTCGTCATCGATGGCGGCATATGTAAACCGCTCCGATTTTAGGTTAAATCGCACAAATTTACCGTAAATCGGAAAATAATTAGGGTTAAACGCCCCAATTTTAGGGTTAAATCGCTATGACGTCATCGATGAGTTGGTACACCTCAAAATCCTAGTCGACTCGCGCATTTCGCGTCCAAAGTTTGTCGTCAGAGAACTCCTGTTGCTTCTTGCGCAACACAGAGAAGGCCTGGTGCTGCAATCAACACCACAATGCGATGGAGAATTGTCACGGAGTACCAGCAACTCCTGGGCGATCATTCTCGAGTGCCTCCTGGCGGATTGAAATCGCCGCAGTCGCTGTTTCCTTCGCAGAATTTCAGTGAACTCATCCAGAAACTGGTGCAGAAAGCACCAGCATCGAGTCGTCCAGTTCGCTGATCTCTCTCGCAGTCGTTCACGATATGGCGGTTAACGAAGCAAGATTACAGAATAATCACCATGCTGCGTGGAAGGAAGGTGCGTAAACGCTTCTGAACGATATTATTGCAATCGAACAGGAGGCATGATAGTGCAATAGCATAGTTGAGACTTTTGTACAAACAGGATTTCTTCAGGGAATGTAACGTTTCTTGCAGGGGATGAAGGTTGAAGTGAGCTTAGAGAAAGTCACCAATGTTTGTTTTCTTCAGAAAACTAATCAGATGTCTGTCGACGCCTAGGAGGCGCTGTCGAGATTGATAGCATCTTTTTTCTGGCATGCATCGCTTTGTTTTGAAAATCATGCTCCAGTGCGTAGACGTGCTGATCGATCACGTGCGCACACGACGTGCACACGTAGTGTCCATCTATCACTGCCTCGGTCACGTGATTGCAGCCATCATCACGTGTCGATGAGCCCTTTGGCTGTCGAACGTAATTGATGAGCGCGTCAAATTGATCACACAGGTCCACGATGTTCTGGAAATGGTGTCGATGCACCGTCTGCATCCGTCTATAATGCAAAGCCGGTGAGTGTTCATTGGTCGTAGGAGTCGGTATAAAAAGACTCTGCTTGCTTTCGTCATGCATCATTATGCTCAATTTGTCAACAGGGTTGCATGCAATTTTCATGCTCTCGTCATCATGTCTGCCTCGTGCACCAACATCTCGTGCGGACTTTTGGAGCTCGTGCATAAATTTGAAGGTGCTAACTACGATAAAGTCGTGTACTTCCACCCGAACGTGAATAAAATCGGACAAGATGCATGGAGAATCGACAGCGCCGATATCAAAACCTATCTCAAACCCCTCGTAGGTGAAGAGACTGTCGTCTGGGCGGGCATTTACAAAACTCCCATGTGGTACCTTCAACCGACGGATTTGATTGCTTTCCACGCTTTCGTCGTCTTTCAAACGAGAAACTGGTGGTGGTCCGCGGAAAAAACACCGACGGTGTTAGCATATGCAGAGGCAAGACTCGTTCAAGCGTGACATCTTCCTATCGAAGTACCAATCGAAAAACTTCGATAGAGGAGATTATTGCTGACCAATCACATGTAAATCTGCAGGATATGATAGATTTCCTCTACGACTCCAATCTCGTCAAGGGCATTTACAACGTGACAACAAACAACTGCCATACGTTTGCCTCCGCTCTGTTCAACGAACTTGCAGCTACCCACTACGTCAATCACATTGAGCTTCAACGTGCCAAACCATCGACTCGGAACATGCAATCGAATGAGTTCTCGACCCCCGTCCAGACAAACATTTAACACAGATATGTTGGTTTTAAACCTGTTTAATTAAATTGATGATAATGTTGCATTTGCTTTTATCGTGATAATGGACTCCGTGGGGAGCTCCCCATAATAGTGCTGAAGCTTTTGAAGGTAGTTCTCAACATGCTCCTTCGTCTTGAGCTGTTCCTTTGTCTCCGCCATGGTTCTCCATTGATTGTCACTGCATGGAGGAAACAGATAAAAACAACATGTATAAGATCTCTGGTATTTCAAATAAAGAGAATTGCACGACAGATCACTTACCAGCTGCATAGGAACTGAGGCTGAAGACCGGCCTCCAGCTTCTTTCGATGTCCGTTGGACATCAAGTGATCGGCGAACGGCTGGAGGCCAGTCGCCGTTTTGGAGCAGACGGAGCAGCTGAACAACATCTTGCAGCTTGCTGGTTTGTTGAATGGGGCTGATCAAGGTGGATCCAATCACTTTTATCCCCACCCAGTTGTTCGTTGGTTGAAGGGTGCGGCGCGCAGTTCAACATTACAACTCTGCGCGATGATCATGGAGTCTGCTACTCAGGGTGTGGAGCGGGTAAATTGGGCGGTACCGTGAATACCACATGGTGAACATCTCTTTGAAACGTGTGGGATTCACATAGTAGATTGTTGAAAGTCGCGCGATAAAGATGATGATCATGGTGGCCACCACTCAAAAAGGATGTAAAGCGGTGACGTGAGTGCTAGTAACAGTAACTACATGTCTTTGAAACGTGCGCCATTCATAGAATTGAAAACCGCTAAAGACGATGGTCATAGACCCCGCGTCGCGTTCAAACTTGCCGTCGGTTCTAGTTGATTCCAGAAACTTGCGCCTGATCTGAGTACGCTGTTCGTACTCTGAGCATCGCGAGGAGTGGGAAACTATGGACATTTTGCTTCTCTCCGGTTGATGCAGACAGTATGTAACCTTTTGATCCCGCATACGCGAGGGTTCGGGCGCGCTTTTGATGTGTATCCTGCACTAGACTCCCGTTTTGACTGGCTTTGTGGTTTGATGCGTACGAACTTGAAAATTTCAAACTCGTCGAAGTAAGTGGTGTGCACGTATATTGAAGCGATCTTCAATTCCTCAAATCATTTCGTAGTGACAGTGTTCCTTTCTTTCATGTAGTCCTGGAATTATTTTAGCCTAGTCGTTTAGTCGGACAAGAGATGGACATCCCTCTTCATCTCCTTGCGCCATTGCTTCGTACGAGGTACGTGATCGCCGGCCATTGCATGTCTACCCGATTACGATCGTACACAATTCTTGCTCGTAGTCTGAGTCCATCTAATAGATATATTTATTTTTTTGGTAATTTTTCATCGTTTGCAGCTGCAACACTATCGCCATACAGCTGAGTGTGAATGCACATGTGCATCTTACCTGGTGATGAGAATGACCCTCCCCCCAATTGAATTGTTGTATAAATTCGTGCAAGGTAAGTAAAATAGTTTACTAAGTCTTGCTGTTAGGTAAATCGGGGGAGGATTTTTTCAACAACTCTACAGTACCTGTAGACACGTATGGGTTGTGATGGTGATTGAGTTATTACGGCTGTCATCAAAGAGTTGATATGATGGGGGTTGCGATGGTGATTGGGTTAGCATAACGATAGGATCTGTACACATAACAACAAGATTTGCTAATAGGGTATATACATGTAGCACCTGTACACACATACATGTAAGATGCTTATTACAGTCCATTTCAAAACTATAGACGCGTACCTAGGCAAAAACCGTTATGCCAGCATCTATACCACATAAAATCTGTGATCACCTTGTGCATAATTTTTTCCAAATAGGGCATCTGTTATCCAATCGAAACTCTATGAGAGTAATTGTGGAGCGGACCTGAGCAATATTCCGAAAACTAATCTCAAAACGTTCCAGCCAAATTTGAAATATTTCAAAAACCCTACGTGTCTATAGTTTTGAAATGGACTGTAGGGTTTTCTGAGTGTTGTTGTGGTGATCTGTACACAAAAAGCAATGGTACGAGAACTTCTTCAACTGTAGCACCTGCACACATAAAAGAGTAGAGTTGACATGGTAATATGATTGTCATGGTGATAGGGTTACGAGGGCTACTAGGGTTATTGTCTCCAGAAAAATTAAAATTAGGGGTTATCGTCATGGTGTTATGTTTATCCTCACCAGAAATATTAGGGTTATCGTCATGGTGATAAGGTTATCACCACCAGTAAAATTTAGGGCTATCGTCATGGTGATAGGGTTATCAGGAATATTAGGGTTATGGTCATGGTGTTAGGGTCAGGGTTATCAGAAATATTCAGGTTATCGCCATGGTGATAGCCCTAGAGTTAGGGTTATCGTCATGGTTTTAGGGTTAACTTGGGGTTATCGTCAGCAGAAATACTGTAGAACGTGTCATTTTAGCGACGTAAAACCCTAGCGAATTTAGCGATCGACTCATTTTCGCTAAAGTTTCAAGTCGCCGTTGAGACATTAGTAATGCACTGGTGATCCGTGAGTAAAATCGCTAAACCAGCTGACAATGGGAAAACGCTAATAGTCGCTAAAATTACCCGTTCTACAGTATTAGGGTTATTGCCATGGTGACAGCCCTGGGGTTAGGGTTATCGTGTTGATAGGGTTAGGGTTATCGTCACCAGGAATATTAGGGTTATCGCCATGGTGATTGCACTAGGGTTAGGGTTATCGTCATAGTGATAGGGTTAGGGCTATCGCCATGGTGATAGGGGTAGGGTTACCGGGATTATTAGGGTTAATATGGCCTGACTTTTAGGGTTAAACGCAAATTTTAGGGTTAAAACGCATTACGTCATCGATGACGTCATATGTAAAACGCTCCGGTTTTAGGTTAAATCGCACAAATTTACCGTAAATCGGAAAAAAATAGGGTTAAACGCCCTGGTTTTAGGGTTAACTCGCTATGACGTCATTGCTGACATCAGTGAGTTGGTACGCCTCAAAATCCTAGTCGACTCGCGCATTTCGCGTCCAAAGTTTGTCGTCAGAGAACTCCTGTTGCTTCTTGCGCAACACAGAGAAGGCCTGGTGCTGCAATCAACACCAAAATGCGATGGAGAATTGTCACGGAGTACCAGCAACTCCTGGGCAATCGTTCTCGAGTGCCTCCTGGAGGATTGAAATCGCCGTAGTCACTGTTTCCTTCGCAGAATGTCAGTGAACTCATCCAGAGACTGGTGCAGAAAGCACCAGCATCGCGCCGTCCAGTTTGCTGATCTCTCTCGCAATCGTTCACGATTATAGCGGTTCACGAAACAATATTACAGAATAATCACCATGCTGCGTGGAAGGAAGGTGCGTAAACGCTTCTGAATGATATAATTGCAATCGAATAGGAGGCATGATAGTGCAATAGCATGGTTGAGACTTTTGTACAAACAGGATTTCTTCAGGGAATGCAACGTTTCTTGCAGGGGATGAAGGTTGAAGTGAGCTGAGAGAAAGTCACCAATGTTTGTTTTCTTCAGAAAACTAATCAGATGTCTGTCGACGCCTAGGAGGCGCTGTCGAGATTGATAGCATCTTTTTTCTGGCATGCATCAGGTCCATGATGTTCTAGAAAGGGCGTCGGTGCACCGTCTGCATCCGTCTATAATACAGAGCCGACGAGTGTTCATTGGTCGTAGGAGCCGGTATAAAAAGACTCTACTTGCTTTCGTCATGCATCATTATGCTCAATTTGTCAACAGGGTTGCGTCATCCTGTCTGCCTCGTGCACGAACATCTCGTCCGGACTTTCGGAGCTCGTGCACAAATTTGGAGGTGCTAACTACGATAAAGCCGTGTACTTCCACCCGAACGTGAATAAAATCGGACAAGATGCGTGGAGAATCGACAGCGCCGATATCAAAACCTATCTCAAGCCCCTGGTAGGTGAAGAGACCATCATCTGGGCGGGCATTTACAAAACTCCCATGTGGTACCTTCAACCGACAGATTTGATTGCTTTCCACGCTTTCGTCGTCTTTCAAACGAGAAACTGGTGGTGGTCGGCGGAAAAAACAACCGACGGTGTCAGCATATGCAGAGGCAAGACTCGTTCAAGCGTGAGATCTTCCTATCGAAGCACCAATCGAAAAACTCCGATAGAGGAGATTATTGCTGACAAATCACATGTTAATCTGCAGGATCTGATAGATTTCCTCTACGACTCTAATCTCGTCAAGGGTATTTACAACGTTGTAACAAACAACTGTCATACGTTTGCCTCCGCTCTGTTCAACGAACTTGCAGCTACCCACTACGTCAATCATATCGCACTTCGGCATGCCAAACCCATCGACTCGGAGCATGCAATGGAATGAGTACTCGACCCCCATCCAGACCCACACATTTAGCACAGATATGTTGATTTTAAAAATTTTAATTACATATTGTTTATATCGATCTGTGACTGTATCATGATAATTATACTGTTGATCGGTAATTGGCCATAGTGGGAAGTTAGCTTGACCATATAATGGGTCAGATGGCTAACGGCCGAAAGATGGTGTTTAAACTGCTCCATTGTCCGCCATTGGTCGTCGCTGTATGGGGGGGAAACAGATTAAAACATGTATAAGATCTCTGGTATTTCAAATAAAGAGAATTGCACGACAGATTACTTACCAAGAACACAGAAACAGAGGCTGGAGACCGGCCTCCAGCTTCCTCCTGTGGTTTTTAGACCTCAGGTGGTCGACGAACGGCTGGAGGCCGGTCGCGGTCTTTCCACAAGCCGAGCAAGAAAAAAGCATCTTGATGATAGTTGAATGGGACTGATCAAGGTGGATCCAATCACTTTTATCCCCGCCCAGTTGTTCGTTGGTTGAAGGGTGCGGCGCGCGCGCGCGCAGTTCAACATTAAAACTCTGCGCGATGATCATGGAGTCCGCCGCTCAGGATGTGAAGCGGGTAAAGCGGTGACGTGAGTACTACATCTCTTTGAAACGTGCACGATTCATATGAAAACCGCTAAAGATGATGGCCATGGACCCCGCGTCACGTTCAAACTTGTCGCCGGTTCTAGTTGATTCCAGAAACTTCCACCTGATCCGAGCACGCTGTGAGTACTCTGAGCGAGGAGTGGGAAACTATCGACATTTTGGTACTCTCCGGTTGATGCAGACGGAGAATTGAGAATTGCACGACAGATCACTTCCCATGAGCAGAGAAATTCGGACTGCAGACCGGCCTTCAGCTTTTCCTGACTTCAGGCGGTCCACGAACGGCTGGAGGCCGGTCGCGGTCTTCATACAGACTGAGCATGAAAACAGCATCTTGATGGTTGATAGTTGAATGGGACTGATCAAGGTGGATCCAATCACTTTTATCCCCGCCCAGTTGTTCGTTGGTTGAAGTCCGCCGCTCAGGATGTGAAGCGGGTAAAGCGGTGACGTGACTACTACATCTCTTTGAAACGTGTGCGATTCATATGAAAACCGCTAAAGATGATGGCCATGGACCCCGCGTCCCGTTCAAACTTGTCGCCGGTTCTAGTTGATTCCAGAAACTTCCACCTGATCCGAGCACACTGTGAGTACTCTGAGCATCGCGAGGAGTGGGAAACTATCGACATTTTGGTACTCTCCGGTTGATGCAGACAGTGTGTAACCTTTTGACCCGCGTACGTGAGACGCCCCGGTTTAGGGTAAAATCGCTATGATGTCATCGATGACGTCAGTTAGCTGGTACACCCATAATACTTTCTACTTGTGTGTGTGTGTGTGTGTGTGAGTGTGTGTGTGTGCATGTTGTGTGCATGTTGTGTGCTCACACGCAGGGTGCATGCGGCTCCAGCTGGGCGTTCAGCACAACCGGCTCCACCGAAGGCCAGCACTTCAAGAAGACTGGCAACCTTGTCTCGCTGTCCGAGCAGGACCTGATTGACTGCAACCAAAAGGAGGCTGATCGTGGCTGTGGCGGAGGTTTCATGGACCATGGCTTCAAGTACATCATCGAGAACCACGGCATTGACACAGAGGAGAGCTACCCTTACACGGCCAAGGCCGGTACATGCCGCTTCAAGGAGTCGCACGTCGGCGCCACCCTCACCAGCTACAAGGACATGCTGCCGCGCAAGTCCGAGAGCGCCCTGCAGGAGGCTGTTGCCTCGGTGAGTACTCTTCTTACACATAAAAGAATACTCTCTGCATGGTGGCCCATATTAGAAGCTGTGTCTTAGGAGAACATATCCGGCTAAAGATAAGAAAGCTTTATCATACATGTATATACCACTCTTTGGTTTTAGATATTACAATGAGAGTGCACAATCAATGGCTTGTCCACCAACTCTTTGTTTTACTGCTCGCTGCACCACAGCATAGTGTGTTGTTGGCCGGCCCACTGCGCTTCTACTCTGTTGGACCATCGTGTCTGTTGAACCAGGGAGTCGTAAAATACCGGTATTTTAAGACTCCCTGTGTTCAACCACTGTGTCATCATGGCTGTTGCAGCTTTCCCGGTCAGCTTATTGACTCTTGTTGTCGTTAAGAAATCTGATGATGTAAAATAGCGTTGTGGATGTTTGGAAAGTGCTACAGTCTGTTTTGGATGTGATATATTTCCCAGCACTTGATTGCATTCGGCGATGTATAGAAACATATACAGGTAGACTCCCTTTAATTCGAACCTCAAATTGCCAGGCCCTAACTTCGAATTATCCAGAACTTCTAATTATCCAAATGCAGCCCCATGTACTGATATGTATGTCAAAATGCTTGAAATCGCATGCTGAATATTTTTTGTAAATAATCGACGCGGAGACAACAATTTTATAATAGCTATAAAGAGAACAAATTCTGCTGTCATCGCCACACTACAACAAAGTCATGAAGGTTTACCAAAATCGATTTTCTTGTCACAATCATCAGTGGAAAGCCGTGACTGAAGAATAACCATGCCAAATCAATAATTTATATACATTCAATAATGTGTTACGAGAACAAAACAAAGTGCTAAAAATAGAATGAGGGAAGGTGAGACAATAGAAGTAAAGTGAGAGCTAAGTGCAACAGGGGTGAGGAACTAATTGCAACGCTAGAACTATGTAGTGAGACAAACAATCATGCTGTGCACCTACGAAAACAATCTTAACGCAACTACATGTTTCTTCTGCTTACAAAGATCAGGCTTATGCAAACGAATACAAACAGCCTCAAGTACTTTCAACTGACTAGCGTACCGTGCACGACAAAGAACAGAAAAACTAAAATCATCATACACCTCCAGACACTTAGGGTGAGACAACAGATGAAGAAAAACGGCAGACTTCTTACGATCACAATCACCATCCGATTCCTCGTCTCCACCAACCGCAACCTCGTCCCCCGTCTCATCTTCCAACTCATCCCCAGTGTCGTCCTCCGTGTCATTCTCCTCATCACCACCGATCGGTCCCAGGCTCGCTTCACGTTGCTGAACCTCTGTTCGTTGACTCCTCCTTTGATCTTGATGGTAATTTGTTATCATTGTTGTTGTTGTTGTCATTGTTGTTGTTCCTGTTGTTGCTAAATCTTCTGTTCCCAGTGTCTTCACCGGTGCTTGACATCCAGTACTGTAATAATTCATTGAATAATTAGCCGTTGATCGTCTAGGTCTTTGAATGTTGATCGTGTTGTTTTCTCTGTTGAATTCCGTTTCCTTCAGCCTTCTTTCTTCTTGTTCATGTTCAGTGCTTACCTCATCCATATTTGCCCGTTCCAGCGACATCACAGACTCAGCCCCAGCACTGCCGATGGCAGATGCAGATGCATCTAAATTGGTATACCAATTTGAGTGCCGACAATGCGGTAGTCGGTACGTTGGTAGGACTCTTCAACATCTGAACGCACGTATCAAGCAGCACGTCCCACTGCACATGCTGACTGGCTCGGCACGGGCACTGCGACCCAAACGCGGCAGGCCACCTAAGAACCCTCGATCAGAGCCATCGTTAGCACAATTGCCGTCGACGGCAATAGTGCCTCCATTACCCGTATCGAGAGCCGTGGAGATGGATAATGTGCACATTGTCACTAACGTTATAGCACAATGCACCATAACAACACAAGAAAGTACACCACAACAACATCCAGCTCAAGACCAAAGTGGACGCTGCGGCGAGGTGATCATGGTGATGCCCCCATCGCCATCGTTGCCGTTGCCTCCCCCAGAACCGCCACCTGCATCTGCCATCGGCAGTGCTGGGGCTGAGTCTGTGATGTCGCTGGAACGGGCAAATATGGATGAGGTAAGCACTGAACATGAACAAGAAGAAAGAAGGCTGAAGGAAACGGAATTCAACAGAGAAAACAACACGATCAACATTCAAAGACCTAGACGATCAACGGCTAATTATTCAATGAATTATTACAGTACTGGATGTCAAGCACCGGTGAAGACACTGGGAACAGAAGATTTAGCAACAACAGGAACAACAACAATGACAACAACAACAACAATGATAACAAATTACCATCAAGATCAAAGGAGGAGTCAACGAACAGAGGTTCAGCAACGTGAAGCGAGCCTGGGACCGATCGGTGGTGATGAGGAGAATGACACGGAGGACGACACTGGGGATGAGTTGGAAGATGAGACGGGGGACGAGGTTGCGGTTGGTGGAGACGAGGAATCGGATGGTGATTGTGATCGTAAGAAGTCTGCCGTTTTTCTTCATCTGTTGTCTCACCCTAAGTGTCTGGAGGTGTATGATGATTTTAGTTTTTCTGTTCTTTGTCGTGCACGGTACGCTAGTCAGTTGAAAGTACTTGAGGCTGTTTGTATTCGTTTGCATAAGCCTGATCTTTGTAAGCAGAAGAAACATGTAGTTGCGTTAAGATTGTTTTCGTAGGTGCACAGCATGATTGTTTGTCTCACTACATAGTTCTAGCGTTGCAATTAGTTCCTCACCCCTGTTGCACTTAGCTCTCACTTTACTTCTATTGTCTCACCTTCCCTCATTCTATTTTTAGCACTTTGTTTTGTTCTCGTAACACATTATTGAATGTATATAAATTATTGATTTGGCATGGTTATTCTTCAGTCACGGCTTTCCACTGATGATTGTGACAAGAAAATCGATTTTGGTAAACCTTCATGACTTTGTTGTAGTGTGGCGATGACAGCAGAATTTGTTCTCTTTATGAATATTTTTTGCACATTTTTTATTTGCATCAACGAAACATAGGTGGTCGACTGGTCGTACCGGTCGTGTACAACGGATCATAACACTGGATCGACACAAAATCATTTTGACATCTTCATTTTCTAGTGAAGAAGTAAGTTGTCAGTCACTGCAGCTTTCCTGAAACAGTTTCAACGGAAAAGAACTGCGCTGCCTAATCCGCGTCATGAAAGGCCGTCGGACAGCAGCACGTCGTTCTGAAGAACGGAAGTGGAGCATAGGCATAGACAATATTTACGACAATAGTGTTTTTGTGCGCCAACATCTCCGCGCACGAGCTGGCGCGGCATGAAAGGCCATCGAGACCCGCGAAGAGAGTCAGCCACCTGGAAGACGTCGTCTTCAATCAAACCTTTGCAATTTGCCTCGCACGGGCTTGAAAGAAATTTCGAGAGAAGGTGGGTTTCTTGAACGCTATAGTCGATCCTGCAGCGGACCATCGATCGATTTTTGAGCTACTCTTGGCTAGAGAAGGAGAAAAGAATGAACTTCGAATTACAAGGATAGCAACTCAATCTGACTTCGAAATAAGCGTTCAAAGGACATAGCTAATGTACTGTAAACAGCTCTTCTGTACGAAGACTGGGTTCGAATTATCCAACCGGCGCACTTTTCGTACTTCGAATTATGCATTCGATTTTGACTTGAAGTGACTTGCAGAAGATCGGTACGACGAAAAAGTTCGAATTACACGGAATGTTCGAATTATACCGTATTCGAATTAGAGGGAGTCTACCTGTACATGTAATTGTAATACTCTTCACTCTCTGTGTGTTCTCTTCTGTTCCTGCCGGCTGTCGTATCGCAGGTTGGCCCAGTGTCGATTGCCATCGACGCCTCATCGACGTATTTCCGCTACTACAAGCACATTGTCCTGATCGACAGCAAGCGCACCAACGCTTACCCGAATCACGCTGCCCTGGTTGTCGGCTACGGTGTTGAGGAAGAGCAGGACTACTGGCTGGTCAAGAACACTTGGGGTACCAGCTGGGGAGACAAGGGATACATCAGGACGGCACGTAACCATGACAACATGTGCGGGATCGCCACGGACGCTAGCTATCCGATCGCCGGGACAACGCCGTCAAAGAAGAAGCGCTTGCACACGCCTTTGTCGTGTGATGTTGTAACTTATCTACCATCAGTATAGCTGATTGCCACCGCCACAGCTGCTGCTGCTGCTGCTGCTTTTGTGGCGCAATCTTCCTTACACTATCAGCCCGGATCATCCATTTGCGCTATGATCCAAGCTTGCAGCCTATATCAATCTTATCTTCTGAAAATTGTGGTCAGGTTGCTGTCTGATGATCGGTTAAAACCGTGAAACTCAAAGTTACAGAGAGTTACAGAAGAAATGCTTTTCATCCCTCTCAAGTGTGTTTATTTTATATATATATACCCACTCCAACCATCCACCAAACATACTAAAGCAACTACCTGCCGCCATCAGCAAGCGCGTCTCAATGAACTCCTCGGATGCCGATGCCTTCAGCCAAGCAGCACCGATGTATAATGCAGCCCTGTCCGCAAGTGGATACACGGAAACGATCCAATACATCGAACCGGAACAAGGCGAAGGAAGAAAGAAAAAGAGAAAAAGGAAACGCCACATTACTTGGTTCAACCCACCATTCAGCCGCAACGTGCACACCAATGTGGCTGCGACCTTCCTGAAGCTGATTGATCGCCATTTCAAGAACACCCCGCTCGCAAAACTGTTCAACCACAACAATGTAAAAGTCAGCTATTGCTGCATGCCAAACGTCGCAGCCTCTATCAGCAGTCACAACATGCGCCTCCTAACCAAAGCTACACCTGAAAAGCCATGTAGCTGCAGAAAAAAGAACGAATGCCCACTGGAAGGCCGCTGCCTGGCATCACACATTATATACGAGGCACATGTCACCAGCCAGGATGAGCGAAGATTGTACATTGGCTGCGCAGACACGGAATTCAAAGCCAGATACAACAACCACACCACGTCGTTCCGACATGAGAGATACCGCACTAGCACTGAGCTGTCGAAACACCTCTGGGAGAAGAAACAAAACCACCAGGACTACCAGCTCAGATGGCAGATAAAGGAAAAGGCCAACTCCTACAGCACCGTCACAAAAAGATGTAACCTGTGCACAGCTGAGAAAACATGGATTCTCCTTGGCGATGAGACCATGCTCAACAAGAGAAGCGAAGTCATCGCAAAATGCCGCCACGCTAACAAGTATCGCCTAGCCAACTTCACCGGGGTCACATAACAAGCGAGGATAGCACGCTGCACTCCGGCCAACGGACGTGACAACCCACCTCACTTGTAACGGACACTTCCATCAAAATTGCGCGAATACGATTGTCACTGTACACAAAGCCCACACTCACAAGCTTGCCACTTGAAAAGCATACTGACAACTGCGCTGCTTTCTAACACTTGTCTTTCTAACTAAGTTACTTTGCGCCTGACACTTTGTGCGTGACACTTTGTGCGTGACACTTTTGTGTCCGTGCTTGCTGCGTGATGGGTATATCTAGCATTGTTTTTGCATGCCCAGCTTTAGTTGTTTGTTGCCTGATGATTGATTGTTCAAGAAACTCTGAGTAGCAACAGAAAGAATGTGTACTTGGTGAGGACTATACTGGATTGTGTATATATTAACTGGTTTGAGGGAAAGAGACAAACGGGAAAAGTCTGAAGAAAAAATTGACTGTCACCACCAGGATATATATAATTATTTCCTCTGTGCTGCGCTGACGAGTCCACAAAGGACGAAACAGTTCTGTCCGCAGATTGAGTATTTCGCTCCTGCTCTTGTAGCAGTTGAGCACTCTTGCGTGGGGTAGTGCCTTTGCGGTGTGCGTTATGCAGAGCTCACTGACTTGTCAGTTTGAGCACTCTGGCAAGGTACGTTCGGGCCTGATTGGAAATTTTTATTTCCGTTGCTATCAGGTTCGGCCTCATTTCCTCTGTGCTGCGCTGACGAGTCCACAAAGGACGAAACAGTTCTGTCCGCAGATTGAGTATTTCGCTCCTGCTCTTGTAGCAGTTGAGCACTCTTGCGTGGGGTAGTGCCTTTGCTGTGTGCGTTATGCAGAGCTCACTGACTTGTCAGTTTGAGCACTCTGGCAAGGTACGTTCGGGCCTGATTGGAAATTTTTATTTCCATTGCTATCAGGTTCGGCCTCATTTCCTCTGTGCTGCGCTGACGAGTCCACAAAGGACGAAACAGTTCTGTCCGCAGATTGAGTATAATTATATATATATACACACAACAACAAGGTTGTCCATAATACTAAAAGCTTTTCACCCAGTTTCATCAGTAGTTACATGGGAATGAGCAAGAACGAAAACGAAGCCAGATTTTATACTGGGGGTAGAGAATCAGCAAGAATATTCTTACGCGCCTCAAGTTCACACTACACTACCATAAGAATGGAAAAATGCGGGAAACAACACATGAGGGGAATGCAGTACCACTACCAGAACAAACACGTGATAAAGTTGTCAGTCCGGTTGCAGCTTGATCGAACAGCCGTAGCACCTCAAGTAATATATTAGTTGATGTGCTTCTTGTGTCGACACAGTTCTGGCCTCAAACTGCGAATGTACAGCGCCTCCAGTGTGAATCGGTGCGCGCTGTTCCGGGCTGCTGTTGCGTTCCTGCGGGATGCATTCAGGTTGCGCTTGCAAATGCTTTGTGATGGCGCTATCTCAAAAATCTGGGTTTTGGATCTGCTTCTCCATACATTTTGCCATGGTATACCTGCCCTAATTTTGTAAAACCTGGCTGAATTTCTATTTCCCTGTTCTTGGACTTTTCTGGCCTCAAATGTGGCAAGGTGTAATTGCACGGGTCACACAATGCAGGATGTACTGTTGTTTTCACGATATCTACAACTATGTGAGAGAGACACCAAAAAGTTAGGGTGCCAGTTTCCAATGAATGGACTGTAATTGTTCGCAAACTCCAATGCAGGCATTTACACATTAAGGAAACTTCACTTCTCAACTCCAAACTCCAAAAACGGTCTCTTCACTGGGATTAAATTCAAATTTACATTATACCAAATTTTCGGGCCTGGCCCATCATCAGTAGTGTAATGAAAAAGATGAAAAAAGGGTTTGTAACCGTTTGTTACCTTTGGGATATTAGGCCATCATTTTTTATATCTCTGTTTCGCGTCAGTTCAACTTCCAGAATCATATTATGCGAGAGGTGGAAAAAATAAAAAAAAGTTGCAACATAGCATAATACTCAATAGCTCGTGCATGGTGTACATTCGAAAGAAAAATCGTACATCGAAGCACAAAATCTGCATCACTTTGGACAGAGGAGGCAACCGTTGGTGCCCTTGCTTCGCTGGATTATTGTACTCAGCCTTCAGCAAAGAGCTCCGGAACGACGTATCCTCTCAGCTTGAGGCGACCGATGCGGTCTGTTGTAAGCTCATAGAATACTGCTCGCAGATGCCGAACAAACGATTTACCAACGCTGGCCTCGAGGCCATTTCTGAATCCCAGTTTCGCCGTATGCAACCAGTCAACACCGATGACTTGCACGATCGTACACTAAACTGTACATGATTGATTTTTTATTTTTTTTCCGAAAAAAATCAAAACGTATGCGTGCGGACGACGCGAAACATAGATATAAAAAATGATATAAAAAATGATATAAAAAATGAAATAAAAAATGATGGCCTTAAGAGGCAATAAACCGTGCAGTTTTTAAAAACGGTTTCACGACGTAAGCCCACTAAATTCCAGAGGGAAAAAAGTATTGTTATTCTGGAAGGAGTTCTCGTCTAACTGAGAGGAAAACTTCAGGCGCGAGAGAGAAAGCCAAAAACAGAAAAAAGGAGAGAATGAAAAGACAACCGTGAAAGGCATGATGAACTACGCTACAACTACACTGTACAAAGTTACCGTAAAATGTGTACTTGAACCAGCGTAATGTGTACTTGAACCAGCGGCTCACACTTTTGGGACCTCGTTAGTACGGCTTTGAATTCAAATACGGCAATGATAAATTAATATACAAAAATGTAGTGAGAAAGTCAGTGAAAATAGCACGGCAGTGTAGAAAGGGGAGGGGGGAGAGGGAGGGGGGGGGGGGGGGCATGTACCGGCATAGGGAGCCAGAGTATCCTAACACACGTCATAATTATTTCAAAATCAGCAGCAGACACACGCAGCGTGTGTGTGTATTAACAACGGCTGCATGGATGATGAGGGTTCACTGTCCCTGGCACAACGCAGCAGCAATGGATGATGAGGATTCACTGTCCCTGGCACAACGCAGCAGCAATGGATGATGAGGGTTCACTGTCCCTGGCACAACGCAGCAGCAGCAGCAAACCATTACAACGGTCATCACCATAATGGCTGTACAGGGTGTGCACGTGGACAAGCATGGCGGTCAGCCATGGAGACAGCAGTGCAGCGTCGTTCTAACTCTCCTCCGCCATTGCCACGCTCCAGTAGAGTGAGCGAGACATGTTCACCTTCCCTGCTCTCTGCTCTCTGCTCTCTGCTCTCTGCTCTCTGCTCTCTCTCTCTCTCTCTCTCTCTCTCTCTCTCTCTCTCTCTCTCTCTCTCTCTCTCTCTCTCTCTCTCTGCTCTCTTTCTCTGCTCTCTTTCTCTCTTTCTCTCTCTGCTCTCTCTGCTCTCTCTCTCCACAGTTGTTGATGACCTACACTGAGGTACCCAGCACACCATCCGACACAAGACTCTCAATGTCCGGGTCACTCATCTCCAGCCAATCACGTAGCACCGCCGCATTGTGTTGTCCTAGCAACGGAGGTGCGCGGTTGATGGTCTGCTCAAAGCCACTGTAGTGCACCGCTGGACCTGAAATATTCACACAGACAAACACGTACATATATACAGACAGATATGTACGCACAGACATACGGAGACGAGTGTAGCATGCATTCACGGGTCTTACGCATACACGTTCCCACACATGTATACACATACACACATACACACATACATACACATACACACACACACACACACAATACGGCTGCCGAGTGGCCAGAGACATCCAATACCGGTATTCGAGAGAAGCTTTAAACGGTTACAGCTAACAGCCTCTTGTCTCCTGTAACCGTGCATACCAACCAGTCTGCATACCAACCAGTCTGTACACCAACCAGTATGTATACCGACCAGTATGTACACCAAGTTCTAGGGGTGAAACGATTATCTATTTTGACCAATCGATCACTCATTCATAATATTCGATCGAGTATCCGATTTTTTCGAGTATTTTATCAAAATTCAAAAGCGCTAGATTTGTGAGTTCTCGACCTATTCGGAAGAAATTATCTGTGAACATAGAACAAAAGTCGCCAACGTCTTGTACAGAGTGTAAAGTAACGATTTTTCACCAGTACTTTCATTATCTCATAAGAAACTAACGTTACTTGCCGTGGTGATCGCATCGTCCAAGTCATAAAATACTGACTCAAAGGCATGCATAAAGCATGCATACCAGTCGATGAGCGGTACAACAGAAGTTTTTGAAAAAATAGAATGCCAATACTAAAAAAATAAAAAATAAAAAATAAAAAAACGATCGAGTGCAAAATTTCGAATACTCGCTTGTTTGAAATTTTCGAAAGAATACTCGAATATTCGAACTACAGTCAGACCTCGCTTATCCGGTCCTCGTTTATCCGGATCCCTCGCCATCCGGAAGAAAATCGCTGGTTACCGATGTGCAGCATATGGTATGCATACAACATAACCGGACCTCGCGATCCGCATACCGGTGCATGATTTTGTGTACAAACTGGTTAAAATGTGTACAAAAAGCTTCGTCGTATCCGGTTGCATGTGGCTTCCAAAAGCTAGAATCAGGGAGTTGTACAGGCAAATGAGGTCCTTGACCTGCTGGGTGCATGTGGACAGGACATAGTTGCATGCATTTGTCATTTTTCTCGCTTGTTTTACATACTGTGCACGATAGTTGTACTGCATAGGACCCGTCTACATGTATGTACGATGTCACTGCTTTTGACATGCCACATGCATATACAGTATGTGTGTTCAGTTATCCGGTTCCCTCGCCTATCCGGATATTTTGTGGAAAACAGATGTGTGCGGTTAAGCGAGGTCTGACTGTAATCGTTTCACCCCTAATACCAACCAGTCTGTACACCAACCAGTCTGTACACCAACCAGTCTGTACACCAACCAGTCTGCACCCCAACCAGTCTGCACACCAACCAGTCTGCACACCAACCAGTCTGTACACCAACCAGTATGTCTACCAACCAGTATGTACCGAAGTACACAGAGCACTCTTGCGAACTGCCCAAACTAGCCGACCTGATAGTGCGTATTACAAGCTGGTGAACAGGTTTATTGTGATTAGGAGCGACTACTCGAAGAAAGCGTTGTGAATGCAATGTAACATACCGGTGGGATGACAAGACACAGGTAACAACTGAAACGCTACACATCTAGCATGTTTTTTGTTTTTGTTTTCTTTTAAGTTTTAACTGTGCTGCACTGGGGACCAGCACATGCACATATATGAACATGGTTTGGGGTTTTTTGTGTTTTTTTTTGCAAAACCAATTCAGTGGAGAGGACGCAACTCTCCAAAAACAACAAGTAACACCAAAGCACAAAAAAGCCAAAAACCAAACCAAGAGCATGTGCATTAAACTCATGTTATTTAGAAAGACAGGACAAGTATAGCAAGTTACAAGTTGTATGCTCAGCGCAATGTGTTATATCTGTAGCGCCATGTGTCATGCCATATTATCACAGTGTGTACGTATGGGTATAGGTATGGGTGTAGGCATGGGTATAGGTATGGGTATAGGTATGGGTATAGGTATGGGTGTAGGTATGGGTGTAGGTATGGGTGTGGGTATGGGTATAGGTATGGGTATAGGTATGGGTGTAGGTATGGGTGTAGGTATGGGTGTGGGTATAGGTATGGGTGTAGGTATGGGTGTGGGTATGGGTGTAGGTATGCGTATAGGTATGGGTGTAGGTATGGGTGTAGGTATGGGTATAGGTATGGGTGTAGGTATGGGTATAGGTATGGGTGTAGGTATGGGTGTAGGTATGGGTGTAGGTATGGGTGTAGGTATGGGTGTAGGTATGGGTGTAGGTATGGGTATAGGTATGGGTGTAGGTATGGGTGTAGGTATGGGTGTAGGTATGGGTGTAGGTATGGGTGTGGGTATGGGTGTAGGTATGGGTGTAGGTATGGGTGTAGGTATGGGTGTAGGTATGGGTATAGGTATGGGTGTAGGTATGCGTATAGGTATGGGTGTAGGTATGGGTGTAGGTATGGGTGTAGGTATGGGTGTAAGTATGGGTGTAGGTATGGGTATAGGTATGGGTATAGGTATGGGTATAGGTATGAGTGTAGGTATGGGTGTAGGTATGGGTGTAGGTATGGGTATAGGTATGGGTATAGGTATGGGTGTAGGTATGGGTGTAGGTATGGGTATAGGTATGGGTGTAGGTATGCGTATAGGTATGGGTGTAGGTATGGGTGTAGGTATGGGTGTAGGTATGGGTATAGGTATGGGTGTAGGTATGGGTGTAGGTATGGGTGTGGGTGTGGGTGTAGGTATGGGTGTAGATATGGGTGTAGGTATGGGTATAGGT